>NC_041381.1:251549013-251593290 GCF_002162155.2 Triticum dicoccoides
GAGGTAGCCGCCCCGCCGCCCGGTTTTTTCTAAAGAAACCGATCCGTTTTTTTTAGAAAAACCCTAGTTTCGTTTTTTTAATAGATCGGTTTATTTTCCGGTTTATTTATTTAGCAAGCGTTCGCCCGTTCGTTTGTTTTAGCAGACGAGTTCACCGTTTAGTCTCAGTTAACGAACATTCGTTCGTTAATCTGTTCGTTAGTTTTTCTTATTCTCGGATTTTCCGCGGTTATTTCTGATCGCGATTTCTGATCCGATTTTCGTTCTAGTATAACTTTTCGCTCGTTTATCGGAATCAGGCGATTCAAGCGCCTAGAGTTTCGTCTCGAAACCCTCTTTCCGTTTAACCAACTCAAATAAGTTTTTGCTTCAGTAAAATTTGACTTAGGTACAGATTAGTGAACGAAGCCCGTTTCTTTCGCCGTTTGTGTTTCGGTTCTTCGTCTGATTTGATTCTTTTTTTGCAAACCAGAGTTCTTAAGTTGAACTTTCTGGTTAGTTCTCTTATTTGAGTTTTACCCGTGCATTAGATGAGTACTTATTGTATGCTTGTTTGTTTGCGATAGAGTACCCGGAGTGCGCCGCTTGCTACTTCGAATCTCTAGGTTTCACGGATCATCAGCAAGCCAAGTAACACTTTGATCATACCTCTTTACTACCCAGTTTTATTGCATTAGATCAATCCTCAAACAATTGCATGATTAGGATCTGATTAATATGTGGGTTTTGGGGAGTAGATGAGGTAGTACCTATTACCTGTTTTATTATCAAACCCTTGGGAGTTACTCTACGTTTGCTTATTATGCCATGCTATGCTAGTAGACGTGGATTGGGTGAGTGTATCCATGACAGATGTGAGATTGTTATTTAATGGTTTATTTAAGGTGGTAACTTTAATACACCTCTGGGTGGATTGAGGCACCTGGGTATTCCAGCGATTGCCTGTTTTTCTTTATGGACCGCCACCCAGGCTCAAAGGGATCATGAGATTATTCATGCTAGAAACTTTCATGTGCAACCACAAGCTACTATGGGCTCTAGCCTAGTTGATTAAGTCGTGCAAACTCTTACAGTGGTAGACTAGCAGATCGTAAGATGCTAGCACTTCTGAAAGACTATGTCTCGGTCATCCGTTTCTCAAACACCATGTAGTGCGAGAAATCCAACGGAGGAGATCGAGTCTTGTGGGGAAAAGTGCGCAAACATCTGCAGAGTGTATAAACTAATCATGGTTAGCCGTGTCCCCGGTTATGGACGTTTTGAGTATTTAGTACTTGGATTATCATGTGAATGTCATCATGTTACTTTAATTAATATTGTTGGGTTTTAATGATGATGCTTAATTGGGATTGAGAGGATGTCTATCTTCTCAATGTTTAACAACCACCATGATAGTTAAATAAAATTTATTCCTTTGTAGTAGGGAAAAATTGGCTTTATGCAAAACTGTAACCGTAGAGCTTTTCCACCAGCCATATATGCATGTAGTATAGCATATTTCTGTTCATTACTCTCTATGTGTTACATTGCCAGCATATTCCATGTGCTGACCCGTTTTCGGGCTGCAACGTTCATGTTGCAGACTTTTCAGATGACGAGTAAGGTGCCTTAGGTCATGGTTCTATACTCAGTGATGCCGTTGGAGTTGATGGACTCACTTATCTTCCAAGCCTTCCGCTGTTATCGTTATTAGATGGCCTTAAGCCATATTTATTGTAATAAGTTCTCTTTTGGAGACATTCGATGTAATAAGTGTGTGATTGCTACTCTGTTATAAATCCTTCAAGTACTGTGCGTGTCAGCATTACTGATCCAGGGATGACACTAAAGCACATAGATCGGACTGTTTGAGGTCTGGTCGCTACATCATGCTTCAAATTTGTTACACAACGGTTACCATACGTGCATGCTACGGGACTTGCAAACCTCAACACAAGTATTTCTCAAATTCACAATTATCCTACTAGTATGACTCTAATATCACCATCCTCATATCTCAAAACAATCATCAAAAATCAAACTTCTCATAGTATTCAACGCACCTTTTATGAAAGTTTTTATTATACCCATCTTGGATGCCCATCATATTAGGACTAGTTTTATAACCAAAGCAAATTACCATGTTGTTCTAAAAGACTCTCAAAATAATATAAGTGAAGCATGAGAGATCAGTAATTTCTATAAAATAAAACCACCATCGTGCTCTAAAAAGATATAAGCGAAGCACTAGAGCAATATTGTCTAGCTCAAAAGATATAAGTGAAGCACATAGAGTATTCTAATAAATTTAGATTCATGCGTGTCTCTCCCAAAAGGTGTGTACAGCAAGGATGATTGTGGTACACTAAAAAGAAAAGACTCAAATCATACAAGATGCTCAAAGCAAAACACATATCATGTGGTGAATAAAAATATAGCCTCAAGTAAAGTTACCGATAGACGAAGACGAAAGAGGGGATCCCTTCCGGAGCATCCCAAAGCTTAGGCTTTTGGTTATCCTTGAATTATATTGGGGTGCCTTGGGCATCCCCATGCTTTGGCTCTTGCCACTCCTTATTCCAAAATCCATCAAATCTTTACCCAAAAACTTGAAAACTTCACAACACAAAACTTCAACAGAAAATCTCATGAGCTCCGTTAGTATAAGAAAATAAACCACCACTTTAAGGTACTGTAATGAACTCATTCTTTATTTATATTGGTGTTAAACTTAATGTATTCCAACTTCTCTATGGTTCATACCCCCCATACTACTTATAGATTCATCAAAATAAGCAAACAACACACGAAAAACAGAATCTGTCAAAAACAGAACAATTTGTAGTAATCTGTAACTTTAGAATACTTCTGTAACTCTAAAACTTCTGAAATAAATTGTTGGACGTGAGGAATGTCTATTAATCATATGCAAAAAGAATCAACCTAAAAGAACTCTCCAGTAAAAAATGACAGCTAGTATCGTGAGTGCAAAAGTTTCTGTTTTTTACAGCAAGATTGCAAAGACTTCACCCAAGTCTTCCCAAAGGTTTTACTTGGCACAAACACTAAATAAAACATAAAACCACATCTAACCAGAAGCTAGATGAATCATTTATTACTAAATACGAGCAAAATCAAAGAACAAAAATAAAATTGGGTTGCCTCCCAACAAGCGTTATCGTTTAACGCTCCTAGCTAGGCATAAAAACAAGAATAGATTTAGGTATTGCCATGTTTGGTATGCAATCCATAAGTGGCTCTCATAATAGATTCATAAGGAAATTTAAGTTTATTCCTAGGAAAGTGTTACATGCCTTTACTTAAGGGAAATTGGAATCTAATATTTCCTTCTTTCATATGAATAATTGCACCAATCGTTCTAAGGAAAGGTCTACCGAGAATAATAGGACATGTAGGATTGCAATCTATATCAAGAACAATGAAATCTACGGGAACATAATTCCTATTTGCAACAATAAGAACATCATTAATTCTTCCCATAGGTTTCTTAATGGTGGAATCCGCAAGATGCAAATTTAAAGAACAATCATTGAATTCAGGGAAACCGAGCACATCACATAAAGTTTTTGGAATCGTGGAAACACTAGCACCCAAATCACACAAGGCATAGCATTCATAATCTTTAATCTTAATTTTAATAGTAGGTTCCCACTCATCATAAAGTTTTCTAGGGATAGAAATTCTAATTCAAGCTTTTCTTCATAAGATTGCATCAAAGCATCAATGATACGTTTAGTAAAAGCTTTATTTTGATTATAAGCATGAGGAGAATTTAGCACGGATTGCAACAAGGAAATACAATCTATGAAAGAGCAATTATAATAATTAAATCCCTTAAAATCCAAAATAGTGGGTTCATTGCTATGTAAAGTTTTGACCTCTTCAATCCCACTTTTATCAATTTTTGCATCAAGATCTAAAAACTCTGAATCATTGGGACGCCTTTTAACTAAAGTTGACTAATCTCCAGTCCCGTCTTTATCAAGATTCATATTGGAAAACAAAGATTTAATAGGAGGCACATCAATCACTTTTAGATCTTCATCATTATTATGTATATCTTCCAGTTTAGCGGCCATTTTATTAACTAAGGTGGCTTGTTTTTCCGAAATTTGGCCTACTAAATTTTCAAGATGAGCAAACTGAGATTTCAAACCATAAAATTCTTTAGACATATCATCGAGCTCTTTATTCATGTACTCCATAATTTTTTTGTTCTTTAAGCTCGTTTCTGAAGAAACTGTTGTGCTCAAATTGCAAAGGCATAAAGCTTCTAACGTTGTTTTCAATTTTTTTCCAACCTCCTAAGATGAAGATCAACACTTTTTGGCAAAGCCATCAAGACCAACACACAAACGCACAAGAAGCAAGGTAAAAGAGACGAACGAAAGAGGGGCGAAGAAAAGGCAAAGGTTTTCAAAAATCATTTTAGAAGTGGGGGAGAGGAAAACGAGAGGCGAATGTCAAATAATGTAATGTGAGGGAGAAGAGTTTATGATGGGTACTTGGTATGTCTTGACTTGGCGTAGATCTCCCCGGCAACGGCGCCAGAAATCCTTCTTGCTACCTCTTGAGCATGCGATGGTTTTCCCTTGAAGAGGAAAGGGAGATGCAGCAAAGTAGCGTAAGTATTTCCCTCAGTTTTGAGAACCAAGGTATCAATCTAGTAGGAGATGACACATAAGTCACCTAGTGCCTGCACAAACAATCAAGAACCTTGCAACCAACGCGATAAAGGGGTTGTCAATCCCTTCACGGCCAATCACAAAAGTGAGATCTGATAAATATAGTAAAGTAAATATTTTTGGTATTTTTGTTGTATAGATTGGAAAGTAAAGATCACAATAAAAAGGAACGGCGATAAAAATTGGCAAGTTGATTCAATATAATGGAAAAGAGACCCGGGGGCCATAGGTTTCACTAGTGGCTTCTCTCAAGATAGCATGTATTACGGTGGGTGAACAAATTACTGCAGAGCAATTGATAGAAAAGCGGATAATTATGATGACATCTAAGGCAATGATCATGAACATAGGCATCACGTCCGTGTCAAGTAGACCAAAACGATTCTGCATCTACTACTATTACTCCACACATCGACCGCTATCCAACACGCATCTAGATTATTATGTTCATAAGAATGGAGTAACGCATTAAGCAAGATGACATGATGTAGAGGGATAAACTCAAGCAGTATGATATAAACCCCATCTTTTTATCCTCGATGGCAACAATACAATACGTGCCTTGCTGCCCCTACTGTCACTGGGAAAGGACACCGCAAGATTGAGCCCAAAGCTAAGCACTTCTCCCATTGCAAGAAAGATCAATCTAGTAGGCTAAACTAAACCGGTAATTAACGAGACTTGCAAAGATATCAAATCATGCATATAAGAATTCAAAGAAGAACCAAATAATAGTCATAGATAATCAAGTTCATAAATCCACAATTCATGGGATCTCGGCAAACACACCGCAAAACAGTATTACATCGAATAGATCTCAAAGAACATCGAGGAGAACTTTGTATTGAGAATCAAAGAGAGAGAAAAAGCCATCTAGCTAATAAATATGGACCCGAAGGTCTATGGTAAACTACTCACGCTTCATCAGAGAGGCAATGGTGTCGATGTAGAAGCCCTCCGTGATCGATTCCCCCTCCGGCAGATCGCCGATGGGATCTCACGAGTACAGAAGGTTGCGGCGGTGGAAAAGTATTTTTGTGGCTCCCCCTTATGTTTCTAGGGTATAAGAGTATATATAGGCGAAAGAAGTATGTTGGTGGAGCTACGAGGGGCCCACGAGGGTGGGGGGCGCGACTACCCCCTGGGCGCGCCCTCCTGCCTCGTGGCCTCCTCGTAGAGTCCCAGACTTCAACTCCAAGTCTTCTGGATTGCTTTCGGTCCAAGAAAGATCCTCGCGAAGGTTTCATTTCTTTGGACTCCGTTTGATATTCCTTTTCCGTAAAATACCGAAATAGGCAAAAAAACAGAAACTGGCCCTGGGCCTCCGGTTACTAGGTTAGTCCCAAAAATAATATAAAAGAGCATATTAAAGCCCATTGAACATCCAAAACAGATAATATAATAGCATGGAACAATAAAAAATTATAGATATGTTGGAGACGTATCAGATGGCTTGATGAAGCTGCTTGAGATCAGCGATGCCTCGGTTGAGAAGGCGACCGGCCTCGTCGAGCAACTTGTGGGCGACAATGCGAAGCTCCTCAAGGCGCTCATTAAGAAGGAGGAGGCCGCCGGCTGGAAGATGCTGCATGAGCAGAGCAGTGCCTCGGGGATGACACTGACAATGGTCGTCGAGGAACTGATGGGTGACTTGAGGAAGCTCCGGATCGAGCGCGAGCAGGAGGCAGAGGAATCCGTGGCTACTTTCAAGCAAAGTCGTGAGGAATTGAAGGAGCTGGAGGATGTCGTTGCTCGTCGATCCATCGAGGAGTAGAGACAGTAGAGATCCAGATCGTTGTCTGCGATTTCCTTCTTCTCTTGCCCCCATGTCTTCCAAGCTTTGTCGCATGTGTCATTTTAAATTATTCAGAATATGTAAGACAACTATTGTTCGCGCCATTGTAAATTTGTCATCGTATTATCCATTGCCATTTTATTTGTCGTCATATTATTCGTTACCCTATGTGGCATTTTAATTAGGCTGGAATATGAGATAAAACACGAACAAAGCTGTAAGGGCATGTTTATCCCTAAGGTGTATTGGTGATTGATGAAAATGCTTTTGCGGACTAATTGTGTGCCTTGAGTATTTCAGTTGCTTCATCGTTAGGCACAAGACGGTTTGGTACCCCTCGAAGACTATTGAAGATGATGGTGTTCTACGTCTCTTCTGGGGGATTTGAGTCGTAGGATAGCCGTTCTATTAAGAGAGGGTCCGCGGTGGAAAGGTTTGGGTGGAATCATCACGTACATGTTTTCTTCCTTTTCCCCGCCTTTCCCTTTGTGCTTTGGAGCATCCTCCGTTATCTCCTTTACTATGCAAAAAGAAGGATTCCTAAGTGCTGCTATAGGAATGCGGTAGTACTGCTCCTAGGAGCGGTAGTACCGCAGGCCACTGCGGTAGTACCGCAAGCCCTCGCGGTAGTACCGTAGGAGCCCACGGTAGTACCGCTCCTATGGAGCTGTAGTACCGTGGCCTTAGGCCAGGCTCAGCCTCTCTTGCGGCTGTAGGGGTGGATGTAATTTTTTACATCCGCGCCCTACGCGGTAGTACCGCCCCAGGTGCACGATAGTACCATGAGTCCTGGTCCGGCTCAGTAGCACGAGCGGAAGTAGGGGCGGATGTAATTTTTTACATCCGCTCCCTGCGCGGTAGTACCGCAAGCCAGGCGCGGTAGTACCATGTCGCATTTTTGTACCGTTCGATTTTCAGCGGAAGTAGACACGGATGTATTTTTATTTATCCATGCCCTTCCCAGCCTAGTCCATCTGGCCTTGCGGTAGTACCGCAAGGGGGAGCGGTAGTACCGCGTCAGCGGCAGTACCGCTCCCAGCCTTGGCGGCTCTGGCCTGGACTAGCCCCTGCTGCTGCAGCGGTAGTACTGCGGCACATCACGGTAGTACCATGAGCCCCTGCGGTAGTACCGCTTGTCTGGAGCGGTAGTACCACAGGTCGCGGGCTGAGTTAGTGGATAATGGTTGGATTTGTCTCTCCACTACATAAGGGGTGTCTTCTTCCTCTAGTTTACTACGGGCTGAGCTCCATTGTTGCTCCAAGCTCCATTTTCGCCCGATCTCTCTCCCTAGCCAATCAAACTTGTTGATTTGCTCGGGATTGGTTGAGAAGGCCCCGATCTACACTTCCACCAAGAGAAATTTGATTCCCCCCACTAATCCCTAGTGGATCTTGTTACTCTTGGGTGTTTGAGCACCCTAGACGGTTGAGGTCACCTCGGAGCCATAGTCCATTGTGGTGAAGCTTCATGGTGTCGTTGGGAGCCTCCAATTAAGTTGTGGAGATTGCTCCAACCTTGTTTGTAAAGGTTCGGTCGCCGCCTTAAAGGGCACCAATAGTGGAATCACGGCATCTCGCATTGTGTGAGGGCGAGAGGAGAATACGGTGGCCCTAGTGGCTTCTTGGGGAGCATTGTGCCTCCACACCACTCTAATGAAGACGTACTTCCCCTCAAAAGGAAGGAACTTTGGTAACACATCCTCGTCTCCACTGGCTCCACTCTTGGTTATCTCACGCCTTTTACTTTTGCAAGCTTATTTGTGTTATATCTCTTGCTTGCTTGTGTGCTTGTTGTTGTTGCATCATATAGGTTGTTCACCTAGTTGCATATCTAGACAACCTACTTTGATGCAAAGTTTAATTTGGTAAAGTAAAGCTAAAAATTGTTAGTTGCCTATTCACCCCCTCTAGTCAACTGTATCGATCCTTTCAATTGGTATCAGAGCCTCGTCTCTTTATTAAGGACTTTGTCGTCTGAAGAGTATGGTTGACACCGTAGATGGTGGGGAGGAGGAGCACTCCGGTGTGAATCCAATCTCGTCTACGAGTGATGGGGAAACCACGGTGTCCCGTGAGGAATTCAATATGGCCTTGGACACATTGAATCCTCCATGACAACCACGGTTGAAAGCATGTTTAATAAATTCTTAGAAGGACTTAAACTACCTACCTCGCCGTTGAAAGTGGGTGATCCCACTAACAAGGTGACGGATGCTAACTCCGACAAGGGGGAAGCTAATAGTGAGAAGGGTCCTTCTACTAGTGGTAGAAATGGCACCGACATCTTTGCCCATGTGGAACCTCCAACTTCTGGAGGACCGATTCCCTCTACTAATTTAAATCATGTCGGTCCTCCTCCTAAGATTGTGAAAAATGAGGATTTTAATTCTTGGGTGTATCGCTTCAAGCGTCATTTAAATCATGTGAATACTAATCTTTGGAGAATCATTGAAGAAGGTTTCTATCCACATGACCGAAGCAACTTCACCCCTAAAGAAGCAGTGGATAATCAATTCAATGAGAATGCTCTCTTCATCATCCAAGATGCTATCCTCCCCGAAGATCTCCCTCATCTTCGACCCCATGCCATGGCCAAAAACGCATGGCAATGCGTTGTGTCTCTCTATCGAGGAAGTGCAAGCATTCAACGCTCCAACTATGAAGTGGTGCAAGATGAAGCCGATGAGTTTGCAATGAAAGAAGATGAAGAACCTCGTGAGCTCTTTCGAAGAGTGACCAAACTCGCGGTCTCAATCCGAGATCATGGGAGCAAGGACACAGATGACAATTGGATCAAGCGCAAGTTCCTCAAGGCCATGATGCCCTACAACAAGGCCATGTCCTCCGTCATTTGTCAAAGACCGGACTTCCACTCCATGACCTCAAGTGAAGTGTTAGATGAGTTCATTGGAATGAGCATCTTGGACAAGACCGCCGACAAAGCGGTGCTCCGCTCTCAAAGGGCAAAGAAGCCCAACCTTGCCTTGAAGGCCAAGGTTATTGTGGAAGAAGAGGAAGAAGAGGAGGATGAGGAGAGCAACCCCGAAGATACGAAATATGATTATCATGAGCACATGGCTCTTGCTTCAAGACAATTTTGGAGCAAGAAGAACTCAAGGCCCAATTTCAACAAGACCAACTCAAGTGGCTTCAAGGGCAAGCAACGAGTAAGAACTTGTTACAACTGTGGCAATGTGAGCCATTTCATTGCGGATTGTCCTTACGAGAAGCGGGAAGACAATGGTGGCAAGCTCATCCGAAAAGACAAAGCCAAGTCCTTCCCCAACAAGAACAACTTCACCAAAAAGACTCATACTCGAGGGTTGGTGGTTCAAGAAGAATACCGTGAGGATGACGATGATGATGAAGATAGTGAAGCAATGGCCATGGCATCCGTTGCCATTGCCACAACTCCCCGGATGTCTCTCTTCGATTCACCCAACGAGAACATCACCGCCAAGTGCCTCATGGCCAAAGCCTCTAACAAGGTAACCCCCAACATCAAAACCACCATCATTACTAATCCCTCTTTGACGGGTTGCATTGATGAACATGAGGGGTCTAATGAGGATGTGAATGAATTTGAGTCCTTTATGAGTAAGCTCAAGGGCAAATCCAAGAAGCACTTTGTTGCTCTCTTGGAACAACTTGGTGAAGCCAATGACATGATCGATGCTCACAAAGAAACCATATCTAAGATGGAAGGTCATAGTCGTGACTATGCCGATGAGATATCGGACCTCTCTAATGCTCTTGAGGAAGAGCGTGGGCATCGTTTGGCTCTTGAGGAGTCACACAATGATGACCATGCTAAGTTAAAGAAAGATCTTGATCATGCTCTTGTTGTGTCTCATGTGCTAACTTTCGAGAAGGCTAAACTTGGGGTTGATCATGCTAGACCCAAGGAGGAGTTTGATGTACTTGACAGGGCCCACAAGGTCTTGAAGGGTGCTCATGCTAACCTCAAGGAGTCTCATGCTCAACTCCAAGTTAAGCTAACGAACGAAAAGGCCACCTTTCCTCATATGGTATTAATTGATAATGCATATGCCACTAACCCGTGTTGTGAGCATGTGCATCTTGTGGAGGAGAATGCCAAGTTGAAGGATCAACTTGAGAAAGGCCTTGTGACATGCATTCAATGTGAGAAGAACCTCAACGACCTTTTGAGCAATCAAAAGGAAGTTGTGGCCAAGGAGGGAATTGGGTTCGCACCCAAGTCCAAGAACAAGAAGAAGAACGACAAGACCAAACGACCTCCTCCTCTCAAGCAATCTTTCGTGAAAGAGGGAGAGGGTGCTCCTAAGGAGAAGAAGAAAAATGTGAAGGGTGTTGATGTCAAAAAGGGCAAAACCACCTCCTCCAACAAAGCCGGCGACTTTAACCCTTCTTATGTGTTGTGTCATGCTAGTGATGGGCATGTTTATGTTAAATTTGTTGGTTCTCCTTATGAGTACATTGAATGGTCTATTTGGGTTCCTAAGACCCTTGTTACTAACATCAAAGGACCCATTACAAAATGGGTACCTAAAACCAAGCATTGATCTCGTGTAGGTGTTTGCTTCCGGTGGGGGATCATGGTTGTTCGATAGTGGAGCAACGAATCATATGACCGGAAGCAAGGACTTGGTGGTGGATGTGCACAAGATTCCTTCTATGCCCACCAATGTCGAGTGGGGTGATGCCTCGTCTTCTAAGGTATTGGGTCTTGGCAAGGTTGTCATTTCTCATGATCTTACGATCGAGAAAGTCATGCTTGTTGAGTCCCTTGCATTCAATCTTCTTTCAGTTCGTCAACTTGCACTCATGGGCTTTGCCACTTTCTTTGATATTGATACCGTGGCCCTCTTGTGGAGCAAGACTCTTAAAGTAGCCTTTGTTGGACATGTCAAGAACGGTCTTTATGTGATTAACTTTTCGGAGCAACCCACCAAGACCGTGACATGCCTAATGGCTAAAGTTGATGTGGGATGGCTTTGGCATCGCCGCTTAGCCCACGTCAATATGAGATCTTTGCAAAGTCTCCTCAAGGGGGACCATGTCCGTGGACTAACAAATGTTAGTTTTGCCAAAGATCGTGCTTGCAGTGCTTGTATCGAAGGGAAGCTTCATGAAAAGGCTCACCCTCCCACGACTATCATCTACTCAAAGAGACCCTTGGAGCTCCTTCACATGGATCCTTTTGGGCCTCCATCCTTTGATAGTCTTGGAGGTAGAAAGTATTGCTTGGTGATTGTGTATGATTATTCAAGGTACACTTGGGGGTATTTTTCTTCAAGAGGAAGAGTGAGACTCAACAAACCATCATCGATTTTGCAAATGAAGCTCAACATCAACATGATGCAAAGATCTTGACAATAAGAAGTGACAATGGCACCGAGTTCAAGAACTACACCTTGGATGAGTTTCTTAGTGATGAGGGGATTAAGCATCAATATGCTGCACCTTATACTCCTCAACAAAATGGTGTCGCAGAGAGGAACAACCGGACATTGATGGATGCGGCAAGGACCATGATGGCAGAGTTCAAGTCTCCATACAACTTTTGGGCCAAAGCCATCAACACAACATGTCATGCATCCAATCGGCTCTATCTCTGCAAAGCCTTGAACAAGACTCCTTATGAAATACTTACCGGTAACAAGCCCAACCTCAAATACTTCCGGGTGTTCGGGTGTAAGTGTTTCATTCTCAAGAAAGGTGTTCGTTTGTCTAAATTTGAGGCTAGAGCTTATGAGGGCATATTTGTTGGTTATGCTAGAAACTCTCATGCTTACCATGTCCTCAACAAGTCCACCGGACTCATTAAGGAGACGTGTAACATGGAGTTTGACGAAAATAACGGCTCCCAAGTGGAGCAAAGTGGTACTTGTGATGTAGGTGATGAAATTCCTCCCCAAGCCATAAGAAGAATGGGTGTGGGTCATATCCTACGCATTGAGGAACCCCTTGTGGCCAAAGGAGAAGGACAATGCTCCACTCAAGTGGAGCCATCACCAACCCAAGACCCACACGTTTCCGAAGAACAAAGTGAAGGCCCTCAACCTTGTGAACAAGAACAAGGGCAAGATCAACCTCAAGATGGTGGTGAACCACCAAATGATGCCCAAGGCCAAGTTCTCCCCCTTGAGCAAGTTCAAGATCAAGAGCAAGCTCAAGATCTAGAACAAGCTCAAGATGGTGCTCAAGATAATCAAGTCAACCCTCCTCCTTCCACATCCGAGGAGGAATTAGAGCGTCGTGCCGTGAAGATTGCTTCCAAGCTCACCACCAAAGGTCATCTCATGGAGAATGTGGTGGGAAGCCTAAGAAATGGGGTAAGCACTTGTAGACAATTAGCAAACTATTGTGAACATCACGCGTTTGTCTCTTGTGTTGAACCCCAAAAGGTCTATGAGGCGCTCGAAGATCCGGATTGGCTCACTGCCATGCATGAAGAACTCAACAACTTCGAGTACAACAAGGTGTGGAGATTGGTGCCAAGGCCATCCGGGAACCACAACATCATTGGAACCAAGTGGATATTCAAGAACAAGCAAGATGCTCATGGGAACATCATTCGCAACAAGGAAAGATTGGTAGCACAAGGCTACTCCCAAGTCGAGGGTATTGACTACGGTGAAACCTTTGCTCCCGTTGCTCGCCTTGAATCCATTAGTTTGTTGATTGCTTATGCTTCCCATCACAACTTTAAGTTACAACAAATGGATGTGAAGAGTGCTTTTCTTAATGGTCCTATTAATGAGTTGGTTTATGTCAAGCAACCCCCCGGGTTCGAGGATCCCTACTTTTCGGATCATGTGTATCAACTTGATAAGGCTCTCTATGGCCTTAAGCAAGCCCCACGTGCGTGGTATGACCACCTTACCGAGTTGTTACAAGATCGTGGATTTGAAGTTGGGCAAATCGATACCACTCTTTTTACTAAGAAGGTCAAAGGGGAGTTGTTTGTATGCCAACTATATGTTGATGATATTATCTTTGGTTCCCCTAACAAAGTTTTCAATGAGGAATTTGCCGCTCTCATGACCTCTAAGTTCAAGATGTCTTAGATGGGAGAGTTGAAGTTCTTCCTTGGTTTCGATATCAAGCAAAGAAGAGAAGGTACCTTCATCAACCAAGCCAAATACACTCAAGACATGCTCAAAAGATTCAAGCTAAGTGATGTCAAGCCGGCTTTTACTCCAATGCCTACCAAGTGCCAACTTGACATTGATCCCAATGGTAAAGTGGTGGATCAAAAGGTATATCGCTCCATGATTGGCTCCTTGCTTTACCTTTGTGCATCTAGACCGGATATCATGTTGAGTGTGGGAATATGTGCATGGTTTCAAGCCGCACCGAAAGAAAGTCACTATGTGGTGGTCAAGCGAATCTTTCGATATTTGGCTCATACCCCAAACTTTGGCTTATGGTACCCAAGAGGAGAAAACTTCAAGCTTCAAGGTTTTTCGGATTCCGATTGGGCGGGAGACAAAGTGGATAGGAAGTCCACTTCCGGAGGGTGCCAGTTTCTGGGTTGCTCTTTGGTAAGTTGGTCTTCCAAGAAGCAAAGTTGAGTCTCTCTCTCATCCACTGAAGCGGAATATGTGGCGGCCGGTAGTTTTTGTGCACAACTCCTATGGATGAGGCAAACTTTAAAGGATTACGGTGTCATTTGTGACAAAGTGCCTCTTTGGTGTGACAATGGAAGTGCCATCAAGATTTCTCTCAACCCGGTGCAACACTTCAAGACAAAGCATATTGAGATTCGATATCACTTCATCCGGGATCATATTAGGCGGGGAGAGATCGAGCTCAAGTATGTCAACACTCATGATAACCTTGCAAATATTTTCACGAAGCCCTTGGATGAAGCAAGATTTCGCGAGTTAAGGCATGAGCTAAATATCATTGATTCGAGCAATGTGACTTGAACCCTTGCACATCCCACCACACTCAACTTGTTGTCTAGTTTAGGTGTAGGCATGGACATAGGGGGAGTGTTGTTCTCTCAATGAACTCTTCCTCCCCCATTATGCATAAATTGATCAACTCTTTCACATTAGCCATTTTTGATGGTACATGTGCTTCAAAGACGAGTTTTGGTCATGGGCCCAAGGATAATTCTTCACAGTGCCATACCAATCAACTCAAACATAGGTGGCCCCGGCCACCGCCCCCTCCTTGGAGAGGTTGTGTCTCGTTTTGGTCTTTGTTGCCTCTTGTTTGGTTGTGGTGTTTCGCTTGTTAGCTCGTTGGTGTGTGTGTTCTCTTGAAGGTTCCGTGCAAAGTCATTTTTCTCCTGTGCTTGAAACTGCATTTTCTTGGGTTCACGGTACTACCACAGGGCACGGTACTACCGCAATCAGCACGGCAGTAATTTTTTACTGCCGCTGGTGGAGCAGTACTACCGCCCACGGCGCGGTACTTCCGCCCGGGCGGTACTACCGCAATGAGTCGCAGTACTACCGTGACGTAGCGAGCGTGTGGGGGTTATGAGCGGGCAGGGGGAGTTCCTACTCCCCCATACCCATTCACTCCTTCTCCCCATGCCGCCTCTCTCTCTCCTGCCCAGGAACGGCGCCGGAGACCCTGGCGGATCTCCCTCTCCGGCTACTATCCTCGGGTTCCGACCGGTGGGATCGTTCCCCACCACTTCCTCTTGCCATGGACCAAGGTCTTTCCCCAAATCCCTCTTGTTTTGGTTTGTTCTTTTGCTTCTAGGTTTTTGGGGAGATGCTAGTTGTTCTTGAGTTTTTAGGCTAAATTTTTGCAAGAGTAGGATCGAGGAGAGTAGTAATGCGTAGAGTTTATACATAATATGTTGTCCCATGGTAGATTTGATCGGCCGTAGTACCGCCTTGTCGTCACGGTAGTTCTCAGATTCAATTGTTGTTTCAGATCTGAAAATGTGCAGTACTACCGCACCTCCGGCGTGGTACTACCGCGTGCGCGGTACTACCGTGATTTGGCGCGGTACTAATTTTTTAGTTCCGCGCGACCAAGCGGTGCTACATTTGCTTTCAAATCTATCGTGTGGCAATTATTATGTGTGAATTCTACTTGTTTCACTATTTTGCTGCGTTCTTTGCACTGATCCTTCTCGCGTTTCTTGCGTGTTTGTTTTGTGTTGTGTGGCTCAGGTGCTCATGCTCGCCGTTCCAATCCAAGCCGTGACACGGGCTCCAAGCACCTACGCAATCAAGACGAAGCTCCTGAGGGCTCCAGTGCCCCCCAACGCAGGACCAAGACCACCGCCAACAAAGACAAGGAACCCGCCATGAGTATGGATGAGATGCCGCTTGCTGAGTTCGTCTCTCGTAGGAAGATCAATCCCTACGTGAATCCTCATGCCAACCTTCGAGGAAATGAGTTGTTTTGGACCAAGCAGCAGAACCTCATTTATTTGGATGTGATCAAGGCCAAGAGGAATATCTATGTGGATGTGCATTGGATCGACATGCATCATATGAGGGAAGAGAAGCACCGGGCATACTTTGGTGAGGCTCTGGATCTAGTGGCGCAGTTTGGCATTGAGCATATCATCTCCTTTCACAAAGACTATGATCCGAAGATTGTGGCTCAGTTCTTCGCCTCGGTGTACTTTCATCCTATTGAGGACAGGACGATGACTTGGATGGCCAATGGTCGGCAGCTGACGGCTACCTGGAAGGAGTTCATGTCTTTGCTTCGTGTTTCAAATGAGGGGCTCGCCACACCCCAAGGTGTTCGTCCTCATGCCAATACCGAGTCTGCCAACAAGAACAAGCTTCAGCCCTTCCTTGTTGAGAAGAAGCTCTCTAGTGGCAAGTCTTCGTGGGTGCTCAACTCTTTCCTTGACATCATGTACTAGATCTTCCGCAACTCTCTCTTCCCATGCATTGGGGATAAGGACAAGGTACACGCTTATCTTGTGGACATGTTGCTCCTATGTGAAGAAGCGTGCAACTCTCAGACGTTACCACTTGATGTCTCACACATCATGTGGTGTGAGCTTTGGTTTGCCGTCTTCAACCGCAAGGTCCCCATCTATGGACCGTATCTGTTTAAATTGATCTTTGCAACTTGGGAGAAGCTCTACCCTCAGGATGACTTTGAGGCCCCTGCTTGGATTCGACATGAGTCCATCCGGCTCCGTGTCAAGCCTCAGTGGGCTAACACCACTTCTCGTGCTGAGGCTGCGGCTGCCATGGATGTGGATGCAGATGAGGGTGAGGAGGAGCCAGCAGATGTGTTCAGCTCTGAGGAGTACACCCCTCCCTCCTCTGAGCCATCTTGGGCTAAGAGGCTGAAGAACAAGATGAAGACCTTGTTCTGCATGTAGGCCAAGGGTCAGTATATGTCTCATGTTGCCTCCAAGGAGAGTTACCGCCGGGACAAGAAGATCATGAGGCTGTATGGAGAGGATGTTTCTGGCGGTTCTGAGGATCGCATCACTCCATAGGCTGAGTGGATGGTGAAACAAGGCTTCAAGTGGACCGATTCTGAGGAGGATGTCGAGGAGACCATTCCTGCTGCCGAGTCTGACGAGGACCGTGCGTCTGACTACTCCGCTTGAGCCACCACTTGTGTGTAGGTGTCCTCTCTGCCTTTTTGGCGTCTCGATGCCAAAGGGGGAGAGAGTGTATGGATTTGCGAGAGTCTTGTGTTTGCTTTGCTCGTGTTTGTTCTGTTGAACCTTGCTTTGCTTTGGTTTAGTTTGCTCATGAGACTTTGTCTATCATATGGTGTAAGACATATGCACTCTATCGTACCTTATTACCTTATTGAGTCTATGCTATTTCGTGCTACCTATGTTTGCTCATATTTATTATCTTGTTTAGTGTTAGCCTTATTATTGCAAGATATGCTTTGTCTCTAAAATATAGGGGGAGTGGTGATCCTAGTATTCGTGCCGTGCAGTCCAAAGCACTTTACTCTCTAGCACGAATCTAGGGGGAGCTCGTCTATACTCTAGGGATGTGGGGTTTGCTTGTGCTACATTCTTTCCCTTCTTGCAAATCCCGTATTGTCATCAATCCACCAAAAAGGGGGAGATTGTAAGGGCATGTTTATCCCTAAGGTGTTTTGGTGATTGATGACAATGCTTTTGCGGACTAATCGTGTGCCTTGAGTATTTCAGTTGCTTCGTCATTAGGCACAAGACGGTTTGGTACCCCTTGAAGACTATTGAAGACGGTGGTGTTCTACGTCTCTTTTTGTGGATTTGAGTCGTAGAATAGCCGTTCTATTAATAGGGGGTCCGCGGTGGAAAGGTTTGGGTGGAATCATCACGTACACGTTTTCTTCCTTTTCCCCGCCTTTCCCTTTGCGCTTTGGAGCATCCTCCGTTATCTCCTTTACTGTGCAAAAAGAAGGATTCCCAAGTGCTGCTATTTGAGGCATGCGATAGTACTGCTCCTAGGAGCGGTAGTACCGTAGGCCCCTGCAATAGTATCGCAAGCCCTCGCGGTAGTACCATAGGAGCCCACGGCAGTACCGCTCCTATGGAGCTGTAGTACCGTGGCCTCAGGCCAGGCTCAGCCTCTCTTGCGGCTGTAGGGGCGGATGTAATTTTTTACATCCGCGCCCTACGCGGTAGTACCTCCCCAGGTGCGCGGTAGTACCGTGAGTCCTGGTCCGGCTCAGTAGCACGAGCGGAAGTAGGGGCGGATGTAATTTTTTACATCCGCTCCCTGCGCGGTAGTACCGCAAGCCAGACGCGGTAGTACCGTGTCGGATTTTTGCACCGTTCGATTTTCAGCGGAAGTAGACACCGATGTATTTTTATTCATTCGTGCCCTTCCCAGCCTAGTCCACCTGGCCTTGCGGTAGTACCGCAAGGGGGAGCGGTAGTACCGCGTCAGCGGCAGTACCGCTCCCAGCCTTGGCGGCTCTAGCCTGGACTAGCCCCTGCCGCTGCAGCGGTAGTACCGTGGCACATCACGGTAGTACCGTGGCACATCACGGTAGTACCGTGATCCCCTGCGGTAGTACCACTTGTCAGGAATGGTAGTACCACAGGTCGCGGGCTGAGTTAGTGGATAATGGTTGGATTTGTCTCTCTACTATATAAGGGGTGTCTTCTTCCTCTAGTTTACTACTTCTTCCATCCCTAAGCTCCATTGTTGCTCCAAGCTCCATTTTCGCCCAATCTCTCTCCCTAGCCAATCAAACTTGTTGATTTGCTCAGGATTGGTTGAGAAGGCCCCGATCTACACTTCCACCAAGAGAAATTTGATTCCCCCACTAATTCCTAGCGGATCTTGTTACTCTTGGGTGTTTGAGCACCCTAGACGGTTGAGGTCACCTCGGAGCCATAGTCCATTGTGGTTAAGCTTCGTGGTGTCGTTGGGAGCCTCCAATTAAGTTGTGCAGATTGCCCCAACCTTGTTTGTAAAGGTTCGGTCGCCGCCTTCAAGGGCACCAATAGTGGAATCACAACATCTCGCATTGTGTGAGGTCGTGAGGAGAATACGGTGGCCCTAGTGGCTTCTTGGGGAGCATTGTGCCTCCACACCGCTCTAACGGAGACGTACTTCCCCTCAAAAGGAAGGAACTTTGGTAACACATCCTCGTCTCCATCGGCTCCACTCTTGGTTATGTCGCGCCTTTTACTTTTGCAAGCTTACTTGTGTTATATCTCTTGCTTGCTTGTGTGCTTGTTGTTGTTGCATCATATAGGTTGTTCACCTAGTTGCATATCTAGACAACCTACTCTGATGCAAAGTTTAATTTGGTAAAGTAAAGCTAAAAATTGTTAGTTGCCTATTCACCCCCCCTCTAGTCAACTATATCGATCCTTTCAAAAGCAAATGCTAATGTTGAGCGGGGCCATGGGATCACAAGCAAACACTCTTCGTCCAGGTGCTTTAATTAACCGCATGTTAAACAGCGCCTCGACCGCCATTAATGGAGAAGTTGTGAGCGAGGTGGGCGGCTGGTGGATGGAGGTCAAAGAGGTCGCTTCCCGGTGAGCATGGGCGGCCTTGCTGCTCACACGTGTCCGTCGAGCCTGCGAGGTGGACAGGATGCACGCGTTCTATCGAGCCTGCGCGGCGGACTGCTCGCACACGTCCCATCAAGCCTGCACGGTGGAGTTCTCGTGCTCGTCCCGTCTAATCAAACAGCTGCACGCATGCCACCTAGTATGGTTAAATTTTGGCACAAAATACAAAGATGACCAATGAACGAGGACGGAGGTAGTACTATCCCATAAGAAAAGAGGGATGCATGGCCGTACTTAAATGGTTACGGGAACACACGGCTCATATAATACAACCGTTTGCGATACTAACGTGTCAAGTATTTGTTTCAAAAGGACTTCGTTGGCTATTAGTGTGTGCGCCTTGTCTCAAACTGGACCATTTTTTTACCACAGCATATATGTGCCATGTCATGAAACCATGCCAAGTTTCATGTTTGTTGGGTGAGTTTTAAATTTACTGGGATTTTAAAACCTATATTCTTAATGTTTCAGGACGACGAGAAGTTTGTAATTCATTCCCATTCCTTCAATGAGACCTAAACATGTACCCAATGACACATGTATGATTTTCCACCCATTTTGCTTCACTGGAGCATGTGCTTGTAATTCAAATTTGAATTATGGACTACATTAAATGCCTAGAAAACTCAATTAATATATAAAATGGCCAAACAAACCCTGACTAGTTTCAAATTTCAGCACGACACTCCTGTTATTCTATGTTGCATGTAGAAAACAAAGTTCAAGGCGAGAAGAGGCAGCGATTATTGTTTCGCCCATAAGAGGGGCATGTTTCCCTACCGGAACCACGAGGTTGCGAGAAGCTTTGGTTTGTAAGAGGCTTGTAATATAGCTTGGCCCAAATTGGGCAATTATTTTACCACGACATATATGTGCCATGTAGTGACACCATGCCAAGTTTCATGACTTTCTGGTGAGTTTTGGATTTACGGAGATTTAAAACCAAGATTTGCAATGTTTGTGGCCGAGCCAGGACGCCGAGACAGTTGAATTCATTCCCATTCATTCCATGGGACCTAAACATGCACCCCAAGGACACATGTATGTTTTTTCTAGCCATTTTGGTGCACTGGAGCATGTATTTGTAGTTCAGATTTGAATTATGGACATTAAATGCCTAGAAAACTCAATTAATGAATAAAAAGGTCAAACAAACCCTGAATAGTTTCAAAGTTCAGCGCGAATCTCCCGTTGTTCCATGTTGCGTGTATAATAAAATACAAGGCTAGAAGAGGGAGCTATTATCATTTCGCCCACAAGGGGACACATTTTCCTATCGAAACCACGAGGGTTCTTATGATAGGCTCCGGTTTGTAAGAGGTTTCTAATAAAGCTTGGCCCAAATTGGACAATGTTTTTACCACGACATATACGTGCCATGACGTGACACCATGCCAAATTTCATGACTTTCTCGTGACTTCTGTATTTATGGGGATTTAAAAACCGAGATTCCAAATGTTTGAGGACGAGCTAGGACACTGATAGAGGCGAAGGTGTCCCGATGTTTCGATGAGATAGCTATCATTTTCTGCGGGAGTCGACTTTGACGATCTGACTATGAACCTGCGAAGATGTCGTGCCTTGGCAATCGCTAAACCAACTTCTAAGGGGTAATTGACCACGCTGGAGCACGATCAACCTGACCACGAGTGTCTATTTCCTGTGAGCAAACGAAGAACAATCAAGAAACTGAGATTGCAATATGGATATTGCGAATATAAGAGGAAAGCTTTATTAATGAAGGTGGGGTTCTATGACGTCTTGATCTGGTCGTTGAACACAAACAAAGTACGCGAAGTTGCTGCTATGGCGAACTTTAATCTAAACAAAACCCAAAGTCTAAACACGCCCTAAGGGCTATATATATGGAGGGAGGGGGGGGGGAATTTCGTGGCCCTTGGGGAGGGGTCCGAAACCAACCCTATCTCTTGTTTCCCCACACATACAGACTCTAAAAACAACCTATACTCTAGTATTTCAAAATTACATGGGCCTAGCCCAATAATAAGGCGATGCAACACCTATAATAGCCTCTGGACAAAATTTAGGAAGTGGCATCTTGTATATTTGTCCAAGCCTTCATACACTCATTATGGTGGCTTAAAAGTCCTGAAATCATCACTTGAAACTCCAGTCTTGTTTCCCTTGCGCATGCCATCATCTCCATGCTTGATCCTACTCAATTGATCATCCTCTTGTCCATGCTAGGACCTTCATTTGTAACAAAACAAACGTATCCAATTTAAGCAACATCATATACTCATGAACATTAGAATCATTACCAAGAAATGGAAGTACCTGATAATTTAATTGGCATGTGCGAGCTCTAGTAATTGGTCCAGTATATGTAGCAGTAGGGGTTGTAGGTGTAACAATGGTATTGATGTCCTCATCATCCTCCCCTTCTTGAAATGAAGTTGTCCTCGATGGAAGCTCATCTTGCTCACCCAAATAAGGCTTCAAATCTGCAATGTTAAAAGTTGGACTAACCCACTGCAGGCAACTCAAGTTTATATGCATTATCATTTATTTTCTCTAACACCTTAAAAGGACCATCAGCACATGGCATTAGCTTTGATTTGCGCAAATTAGGAAATCTATCCCGACGCAAATGTAACCAAACAAGATCTCCAGGTGCAAACACAACATGTTTTCTACCCTTATCTCCAGCAAGTTTATATTTAGCATTCATACGCTCAATGTTTTCCTTAGTTAACTCATGCATTTTTAAAATCAATTCAACACGTTGTTTAGCATCAAAATTAACCTTCTCCGAATATGGAAGAGGCAACAAATCAAGAGGAGCACGAGGTAGGAAACGTACACAATTTCAAAAGGGCACATCTTAGTAGTAGAATCCAATGATCGATTATAAGAAAATTCGATATGAGGCAAGCGTTCTCCCCACATTTTCTTATTATTCTTCAAAATATCCCTAAGCATAGTAGACAATGTTCTATTGACTACTTCAGTTTGTCCATCAGTTTGGGGGTGACAAGTAGTACTAAAAAGTAGTTTAGTCCGCAACTTAGCCCATAAACATCTCCAAAAGTGGCTAAGAAATTTAGTATCATGGTCTGAAACAATAGTATTTGTCACACCATGCAAGCGAATAATTTCATGAAAGAACAAATCAGCAACATTAACAACATCATCGCTTTTATGACATGGTATAAAGTGTGCCATTTTCGAGAATCTATCCACGAAAACAAATATGCTATCCCTCTTGTTCTTTGTTCGAGGTAAACCTAAAACGAAGTCCATAGATATATCCTCCCAAGGAACACTAGGTACAGGAAAGGCATATATAAACCATGAGGATTGAGTCATGACTTAGCTTTTTGACATGTAGTGCAGCGAGCAACAAAACGCTCAACATCCCGTCTCATCTTTGGCCAAAAGAAATGTGTAGCAACTATATCCTCCATCTTCTTCACGCCAAAGTGTCCCATTAATCCTCCTCCATGTGCCTCCTGCAACAATAAAAGACAAACGGGGCTAGCTGGAATGCATAGCTTGTTTGCACGAAGCTCAAATCCATCATTAACGACGAACTTGTTCCGTGTTCTCCCTTCTTTACAATTCTGCAATACATCTTTAAATTCAGCATCATGCACATATTGATCTTTGATGGTCTCCAAACTAAATATTTTAAAGTCAAGTTGTGAAAGCATAGTCTAACGATGAGACAATGCATCAGCAATAACATTTTCTTTACCCTTCTTGTGTTTAATGACATAAGGGAAAGTCTCAATGAATTCAACCCATTTAGCATGTCTACGGTTCAGTTTTCCTTGACTTTTAATGTGTTTCAAAGATTCATGATCAGAATGTATAACAAATTCTTTGGGCCATAAATAATGTTGACATGTTTCTAAGGTGTGAACAAGAGCATATAATTCTTTATCATAAGTAGAATAGTTCAGACTAGGCCCACTCAATTTTTTAGAAAAGTATGCAACAGGTTTGCCATCTTGTAATAACACACCTCCTAATCCAATTCCACTAGCATCACATTCAAGCTCAAAAGTTTTATTAAAATCAGGAAGTTGGAGTAAAGGAGCATGTGTCAACTTATGTTTCAACACCGTGAAGGCTTCTTCCTGTGCGGTACCCCAAACAAAAGGCACATCCTTCTTTGTAAGCTCATTGAGAGGTGCAGCAATGGTGCTAAAATCTCTCACAAAATGCCTATAGTAACCAGTGAGTCCAAGAAAACTCCTCACTTGTGTGACCATTTTGGGCAGCGACCAACTCTCAATAGCTTCAAACTTGGCTTTATCAACTTCAATTCCCTGTGGAGTAAGAAGATAACCAAGAAGAGATACTCGGTCGATGCAAAAGTTGCACTTCCCAAGGTTGCCAAATAAACGTGCATCACGTAGAGCAATAAAATCAACACGTAGATGTTAAATGTTCTTCCAAATATTTGCTATTAATAAGTATACCATCAAAATAGACTACCACAAATCATCCAATGAAAGCACGTAAAACTTCGTTCATTAATCTCATGAAAGTACTAAGTGCATTAGTTAACCCAAAAGGCATGACTAACCACTCATATAAACCAAACCTAGTTTGAAATGTTGTTTTCCATTCATCTCCCAATTTCATACGAATTTGATGGTATCCATTACGCAAATCAACTTGTGAGAATATTGTAAATCCACTCAATTCATCAAGCATATCATCTAACCTAGGAATAGGATGACGATAACAAATAGTAATATTATTAATGCCTCCACAATCAACACACATATGCGACGTACCATCCTTTTTTGGCACTAGTATAATAGGAACATCACAAGGACTAAGAGATTCATGTATATAACCTATGTCGAGCAGCTCCTGTACTTGATGCATAATCACTTTCGCCTCCTCTAGATTAGTATGGTATGGAGCATGGTTTGGCAGAGAAGCACCGGGAATTAAGTCAATCTGATGCTCAATCCCGCAAATAGGTGGTAATCCCGGTGACACATCTTGTGGAAAGACATCAGCGAATTCCTGCAAAATGTTAGCGACATCAGGAGGTAAAGAGGAAGGCACGTCCTCGAATGAAAACAATGCCTCTTTGCACACAAAAGCATAGCAAACAGATTTGCTGAAATCTAGCTCATCAATATCAGATTTGGTGGCAAGTAAATATGCACTTTCCAATTTAATTTCAGAAGCAACAGTAGATGGTTTATTATTAGGCTTCATTTGTTGCTCAAATTCTTTTGCCACAATCTGATTTTCACTCTTATTTTTCTCTTGTTTTGCTTTATTAGATCTATTAATATCATCTTTCAAAATGGAATCAGGAGTCATAGGAAGCAAAGTAATATGTTTATCCTTTTGAACAAGAGTATATTGATTGTTTCTACCATGGTGTACATATTTTTTTATCAAATTGCCATGGTCTACCAAGTAATAAGGAACATGCTTGCATGGGTACCACATCACAATCAACAAAATCAGCATATGTAACGATACTAAAATGCAAACGAACAGTACGTGTCACCTTAACCTTGCCACTGTTGTTGAAACATTGGATGTAGTAAGGATGCGGATGTGGTCTTGTGGTGAGAGAGAGCTTCTCTGCCATCTCCATGCAGCCAAGTTGTTGCAGCTCCCTCCATCTATGATAACACGGACATAACGTTCCTTCACAACTCCCTTTGTATGGAATAAATTATGCCTCTGATTTTGCTCAGCTTGTGTGACTTTCACATTCAAAACACGTTGAGCAACTAAACTTTCATACCTGTCAGCATCTTCAACAACCTTGTATTGTGTCTCATGATCAGAATCATCTGCACCGTGTTCTTCACTTGTAATAAGAGCTAGAGTCTCCTCATCATAGTCACTAGCTGACTCATACCCACCATACCCAGTAGCAATCATCACACACTTAGATGGGCATTCTCTCGCATAATGACCTCCACCCTTGCAATGACGACAAATAATATCATGTGTTTGCCCTGTTGATGCCATGGATGAAGAAGAGCTCTGTGCGGGACTGGAAGGTGTACTCCTGGCAGATGGTGGTGGTGGTGGTGCCTGTTTTCTTGTATCTCTATTGGAATTGGCCGCTGAAGTCAGTGGTGCTGCAGTAGGACGTGTTGGAGTAGCGGATGTATGTGGTGTCCACGATGAAGATCGGCCTGCAGAAAAATTAATTCGCGCCAATGCCTATCGATCCTGCACTTCACATTCAACTTTGGAAGCAAGATGGAATAAACGAGTTGTCGAATGTTGGGTTCCGGCAGACCCTTAAGGTTCAAACTCTGGGGTGCGTGCGAAGATCTTCCCCCTACCACTCTACACCCGATCGCCTCACGAGAATCTAAGCTAAACGATGAACAAAATGAGGGACACATGATTTATACTGGTTCGGGCCACCGATGTGGTGTAATACCCTACTCCAGTGTGTGGTGTGGTGGATTGCCTCTGGGGCTGATGATGAACAGTACAAAGGGTGAACGGCCTCGCGAGAGGTGTTCTTGAGCTGGTGCAATGAACTACTTGGAAGAGCTCGATCGCCTATGGATTTGATGAGGACTCTCTGAGATGTCCTCTTTTGTGGTGGCTAGCCCTATTTATAGAGGCCCTGGTCCTCTTCCCAAATATTGAGCGGGAAGGGCGCCAAGAAGAACCATTTTGAAGGGGAACATCTAGTACAAGTTATCCTGACTAAAGTTGGTCTTCGGCTGCCAAAGGCACTGGTGATGATGCTGTCTTGGGCTCCACGGTGACCTCCATCCTGCCGCTCTGCTGGTCTTGGTCTCATTGAACGGAAATGGCAACCTTTGCCTGATGCCTCGGTACTCCACGCATGTGCTTGCCCCCTTTGCACCAAAGAGGAAAGAAGGACACTGCACGGGCCGGCGCCCGCCTGGCGCCCACCTGGTCTCGATCGTCACGGCTTACGTCATGAGCACCTCGTGAGGTACCCCTGCCTTGATCTCTCCGCCTCCTCGCGAGCTTGCCTGGCGACGCCGCTCCCGAGGAAGCCTCGTGTCGTCCGCCCCGCGAGGCTTGGCCCCTCGCAAGGGTCTTGAGTCTTGCGTTGATGAAGATGGGCCGTACTGGGCCACCACTCGAGCCACGCCACAGGCAGGCAAGTCTGGGGACCCCCGTTCCCAGGACGCCGACAGTAGCCCCCGGGTCCAAGGTGCGCTCGGACTTGGCTTAGCAGAGAAGAGAAGGGGCTAGTGCGGACCGCCGCGAGCCCCTTCAGCCTGCGGCCTTGGGCGCCGCGTGGTGGTTGATTGGACGTGGGCGTCTCCGCTTCCCCATGTTCCCCCATTATGCGCCTGGCTTGGCGGCCATGATGATTGTACACAGTTATTCTCCCTTTGCTGCCTGCACGCTCCTTGTTCTCTTTTCCTCCCCAAGCCTCTGCTTCCGCCTCCAATCCATCTTGAGTTCTTCCTCCTTTCCATTGCCATGGCGCCAACAAAAAAGGAGAAGGGGAAGAAACTTGTGCCTTCGTCCAGCGCGCCTCCGGCGGCTACTCCCGCCGTCAACAAGTCACTCATACTCAATCTGGAGGCTTTGGAGAAGGTCTGCTCCGCGCTCGCCTCCAACTTCAATGAGTGCGGGAGGACGACGGTCAGGCCCGCGTCCCATGCCTCCTTCGACAGAACGTCACGGAGGTCCGATTCTTTGCCGACGCCTTGTGGGTGGGCCTGTTTCCCTCCTTTTCCAATTTCTTCAATGCGGTGATGTCCCATTATCAGATCCACATGATGCATCTTGGCCCCCAATCTATTACTCTGCTTGCTGTCTTCGCCTTCGTTTGCGAGGCCACGGTGGGGATTCCTCCTTCCGTTGCCCTTCTGCGCCACTTCTTCTCTCTGCGCTTGTCTGATCCTTCCCAGTGTTCGGGATGCATGAGCTTCCAGGCCGTGCCGGAGACGGCCGCCTCAGGGATCGATTTCGGCCTCCCATCTTCTACGAGCGGGTTTCAGGAGCGATGGCTGTATGTGGACGTTGGGGTGCCCAGCCCCCTGCTCGCGCACCCGACATTGCCTGCTATTCCCAATCCTAGTTGGGGTCACGAGGAGCTTACGAGTCCCCGGCTTGCTTTCGCCTGGCATCGCTTCGATAGGCTGAGGAAGCTCGGGGTGATGGCGCCCCGGGTGGTGAAGGAGTTCCTCCAGCATCGCATCGCTCCTCTCCAGTGCCATTCCCACCTGATGTGGACCTACTCCGGGCGCCAGGATCGTATGAGGCTCCACAAAGAGGATCTTGCACCTGAGATGCTGAAGAAGGTGCTGAAGGCTCTGACTGGCGACCCCTCCCCTGGCAGCGTCCGTCATGGTGGCACCCTGTTGTGTCTTTGCACAAACAGGGTCGAGTTCATGAGGCAGATGCCCCGTTTCGACGAATGGGGGCTGCGCCCGGCTGGCCTTGCGGGGCCACGCGAGAACCCGGTTGCTGCGGTCCTTCCTTCAGTTGCCCGCGTCGGCATTGCCTCAGGAGTCGTTGCAGGGAGACAAGCATTGGCAGGAGCTGGGGGGCTTGATGTCGAGGTGCTGATGTCGCGTGGGGCTCCCAAGGCGTCATCCTCCGGAGCTTACGGAGCCCCTCGCGAGGTGGTGGCTGATGAGGGGGCGCGACTTGCGGCTCCCGAGGCCGAAGCCCCCGTGGCCTCGGCATGCCACCAAGAGGTGGCACCTGATCGCTCCTCTCAGGCTGGTGCCCTTGATGTAGGCCGTCCTCATGCTTCGGCTCCTATGCTGTGCGCCGGGCCTCACGTCATGAGCTTGGGCCGGTTCCGCATAGACTTCGAGGCCCTTCGCAAGAGGAAGGAGGCTTCCGATGGTGATGATCGCCCGTACCGCCCATTGAAGCACAGGAAGTACTTCGTCGTGGATGAGTAAGTCCCTCCTTCTTGTAGTTCCTTGTTTGCCTCTCCCTTTGCTGACCATGGCCTTTCAGGATCCCTCCTGACGAGCCCGCAGAGCCAGCCGAGGAGCCACTTCCTTAGGCTTCTCCTCCACCACCGACCTTGATCACCCCAAGTCGGTGTGCCACCGTCGGCGCGAGCTCGGCCGGAGAGGTAGGCTGACCCGCGGTGCGCCTTGAACCTGTGGGCGCGCCCCTCCTCCTTCGTGAGCTCTCCCTGGGCTCACCCAGCTTGCCCCGGGCTCCTCCACTGATCATAGGCGGCGAGTGGTTGGAGACGATCTTTGGTTCCTCATCGGGAGGTGGGTCGGCGCATGGCTGGGTCCCTTGCGGGGCCCGCCCGGCGATCGTGGGGGCGCCAGCCCCCAGCCCCCTGCTACGTCTTGAGCTTGCGTTGGTTTTCCTTGAAGAGGAAAGGGTGATGCAGCAATAGTAGCGTAAGTATTTCCCTCAGTTTTTGAGAACCAAGGTATCAATCCAGTAGGAGGCTCCTCAAAAGTCCCACGCACCTACACAAACAACAAAGAACTCGCAACCAACGCAATAAAGGGGTTGTCAATTCGTTCATGACCACTTGCGAAAGTGAGATCTAATATAGTATGATAAGATAAATATATTTTTGGTATTTTATAATATAGATGCAAAAAGCAAAGATGCAAATAAAAGTAGATTGGAAGCAAATATGATAATAGATAGACCCGGGGGCCATAGGTTTCACTAGAGGCTTCTCTCAGGATAGCATAAGTATTACCGTGGATGAACAAATTACTGTCGAGCAATTGATAGAAAAGCGAATAATTCTGAGATTATCTAGGCATGATCATGTATACAGGCATCACGTCCACGACAAGTAGACCTACTCCTGCCTGCATCTACTACTATTACTACACACATCGACCGACTCCTGCCTGCATCTAGAGTATTAAGTTCATAAGAATAGAGCAACGCCTTAAGCAAGATGACATGATGTAGAGGGATAAACTCATGCAATATGATATAAACCCCATCTTTTTATCCTCAATGATAACAATACAATACATGCCTTGCAACCCTTTCTGTCACTGGGTAAGGACACCGCAAGATTGAACCCAAAGCTAAGTACTTCTCCCATGGCAAGAAAGATCAATCTAGTAGGCCAAACCAAACTGATAATCCGAAGAGACTTGCAAAGATAACTCAATCATACATAAAAGAATTCATAGGAGATTCAAATATTTCTCATAGATAAACTTGACCATAAACCCACAATTCATCGGATCTCGACAAACATACCGCAAAAAGAGTTTACATCGAGTAGATCTCCACAAGAGAGGGGGAGAACATTGTATTGAGATCCAAAAAGAGAGAAGAAGCCATCTAGCTAATAACTATGGACCCGAAGGTCTGTGGTAAACTACTCACAACTCATCGGAGGGGCTATGGTGTTGATGTAGAAGCCCTCCATGGTTGATTCCCCCTCCGGCGAAGCGCTGATGAAGGCTCCAAGATGGGATCTCGCGGATAAAGAAGGTTACGGCGGTGGAAATTGTGTTTCGTTGGCTCCGTGGATGTTTTTGGGGTACGTAGGCTTATATAGGAGGAAGAAGTACGTCGGTGTCCGCCCAGGGGGCCCACGAGATAGGGGCGCGCGCCCTACCCTCTCGTGGCCGCCTCGGCCGCTTCTTGACTTGCACTCCAAGTCCTCTGGATCACGTTCGTTCCAAAAATCACGCTCCCGAAGGTTTCATTCCGTTTGGACTCCGTTTGATATTTCTTTTCTTCGAAATACTGAAATAGGCAAAAAAAAACAGCAATACGGGCTGGGCCTCCGGTTAGTAGGTTAGTCCCAAAAATGATATAAATGTGTAAAATAAAGCCCATAAACATCCAAAAGGGGTAATATAATAGCATGGAACAATAAAAAATTATAGATAAGTTGGAGACGTATCAAGCATCCCCAAGCTTAATTCCTGCTCGTCCTCGAGTAGGTAAATGATAAAAATGGAATTTTTAATGTGGAATGCTACCTAGCATAATTCTCAATGTAATTTTCTTTATTGGGGCATGAATGTTCAGATCCAAATTATTCAAACTAAAAGTTCAAATTGATATAAAAATAGTGATACTTCAAGCATACTAATCAAAGTAATCATGTCTTCTCAAAATAACATGGCCAAAGAAAGTTATCCCTACAAAATCATATAGTCTGGCTGTTGCTCTATCTTCATCACACAAAGTATTTAATCATGCACAACCCCGATGACAAGCCAAGCAATTGTTTCATACTTTAATAATCTCAAACTTTTTCAACTTTCACGCAATACACGAGCGTAAGCCATGGACATAGCACTATATGTGGAATAGAATGGTGGTTGTGGAGAAGACAAAAAAGGAGAAGATAGTCTCACATCAACTAGGCGTATCAATGGGTTATGGAGATGCCCATTAATACATATCAATGTGAGTGAGTAGGGATTGCCATGCAACGGATGCACTAGAGCTATAAATATATGAAAGCTCAACAAAAGAAACTAAGTGGGTGTGCATCCAACTTGCTTGCTCACGAAGACCTAGGGCAATTTGAGGAAGCCCATCATTGGAATATACAAGCCAAGTTCTATAATGAAAAATTCCCACTAGTATATGAAAGTGACAACATAGGAGACTCTCTACCATGAAGATCATGGAGCTACTTTGAAGCACAAGTGTGGAAAAGGAGATAGTAGCATTGTCCCTTCTCTCTTTTTCTCTCATTTTATTTTTTCCTTTTTTTCCTTTTTTCTTTTTTCATTATAGGTGTACCGGGATATGACTACAAGTGTGGAAAAGGAGCTAGAACAAGATATGACTATATATGAATGCCTCCGGCGGTGTACCGGGATATGCAATGAATCAAGAGCGACATGTATGAAAATTATGGAGGTGGCCTTGCCACAAATACGATGTCAACTACATGATCATGCAAAGAGCAATATGACAAAAGTAATACGTGTCATATGAACGAAACGGTGGAAAGTTGCATGGCAATATATCTCGGAATGGCTATGGAAATGCCATAATAGGTAGGTATGGTGGCTGTTTTGAGGAAGGTATATGGTGGGTGTATGGTACCGGCGAAAGTTGCGCGACACAAGAGAGGCTAGCAATGGTGGAAGGGTGAAAGTGCGTATAATCCATGGACTCAACATTAGTCAAAAGAACTCATGTACTTATTGAAAAAATCTAGAAGTCATCAAAAACAAAGCACTACGCGCATGCTCCTAGGGGGATAGATTGGTAGGAAAAGACCATCGCATGTCCCCGACCACCACTCATAAGGAAGACAATCAATAAATAAAATTGTGCTCCAACTTCATCACAAAGCGGTTCACCATACGTGCATGCTACGGGAATCACAACCCTCAACTCAAGTATTTTTCATAATCACCTCAACTAGCGTGACTTTAATATCACTACCTCCATATCTCAAAACAATTATCAAGCATCAAATTGATCATAGCATCCAATTCACTTTCTATGATAGTTTTTATTATACCCAACTTGGATGCTCATCATTCTAGGACCAAATTTGTAACCATAGCAAATACCATGCTGTTCTAAAAGACTCTCAAATAATATAAGTGAAGCATGAGAGACTAGCAATTTCTTCAAAATTAATCCACCGCCGTGCTCTAAAATATAAGTGAAGCACTAGAGCAAAAACTATCAAGCTCAAAAGATATAAGTGAAGCACATAGAGTATTCTAGCAAATTCTAATCAAGTAGGCTTCTCCCAAAAGGTGTGTACAGCAAGGATGATTGTGGTAAACTAAAAAGCAAAGACTAATATAATACACGATGCTCCAAGCAAAACACATATCATGTGGCGAATAAAAATATAGCTCCAAGTAAAGTTACCAATGAACGAAGACGAAAGAGGGGATGCCTTCCCGGGGCATCCCCAAGCTTAGGCTTTTGGCTATCCTTGAATATCTTGGGATGCCATGGGCATCCCCAAGCTTAGGCTCTTGCCACTCCTTATTCCATAGTCCAAAAGCTTTACCCAAAACTTGAAAACTTCACAACACAAAACTCAACAGGAAATCTTATAAGCTCCATTAGTGAAAGAAAACAAAACCACCACATAATGTACTGTAATGAACTCATTCTTTATTTATTTTGGTGTTAAACCTAATGTATTTCAACTTCTGTATGGTTTATAAACTATTTTACTAGCCATAGATGCATCAAAGTAAGCAAACAACACACGAAAAACAGAATCTGTCAAAAACAGAACAGTCTGTAGAAATCTGTAACTAACGCAAACTTCTGGAACTCTACAAATCCTACAAACATAGGAAGTCCTGGACAATTTGTCTATTGATCATAATAAAAAAGAATCAACGCAAAATCACGTTTCTGTGATTTAACAAAACTAAATTCGTGCGTGCAAAGTTTCTGTTTTTTAGCAGAATCAAATCAACTATCATCATAGGTTATCCTATAGGTTCTACTTGGCACAAACACTAATCAAAAGATAACACACATCTAAACAGAAGGTAGATGCAAGATTTATTACTAAACAGGAACAAAAACAAAGAACACAAAGAAAATAGGGTTGCGTCCCAACTAGCGCTATCGTTTAACGCCACTAGCTAGGCATAAAAGCGAAGTTAGATCTAAGTAGTGCCATCCTTGGCACTAAATTCATAAGTAGCTCGCATGATAGATTCATAAGGTAATTTGACTTTCTTTCTTGGAAAGTGCTTCATGCCTTTCTTTAATGGAAATTGGAATCTAATATTCCCTTCCTTCATATCAATAATCGCGCCAATCGTTCTAAGGAAAGGTCTACCAAGAATAATAGGGCAAGAAAGATTGCAATCTATACCAAGAACGATAAAATCTACGGGCACCAAATTTCTATTTGCAACAATGAGAACATCATTGATCCTTCCCATTGGCTTTTTAATGGTGGAATCCGCAAGGTGCAAATTTAAAGAGCAATCATCAAGATCTTGGAAACCTAGAATATCACATAAAGTTTTTAGAATCGTGGAAACACTAGCACACAAATTACACAAAGCAAAACACTCATGATCTTTAATTTTAATCTTTATAGTAGGTTCCCACTCATCATTAAGTTTTCTAGGTATAGAAACTTCCAAATTAAGTTTTTCATCATAAGATTGCATCAAGGCATCAACGATATGTTTGGTAAAAGCTTTATTTTGACTATAAGCATGAGGAGAATTAACAACGGATTGCAACAAGGAAATACAACCTTCTAAAGAACAATTATCATAATCAAATTCCTTGAAATCCGAGATAGTGGGTTCAATACTATTTAAAGTCATGACCTCTCCAATCCCACTTTTACCAAATTTAGCATCAAGATCTAAAAACTCCGAATTCTTGGGACGCCTTCTAGGTAAAGTTGAATCATCTTCAGTCCCATAATTATCAAGATTCATATTGCAAAACAAAGATCTAATAGGAGACACATCAATAACTTTAAGATCATCATCATTATTTTCATGGAAACTAGAAGAACACGCCTTTATAAAGCAATCTTTTTTAGCACGCAATCTAGCGGTTCTTTCCTTGCACTCATCAATGGAAATTCTCATGGGTTTGAGAGACTCATTGATATCATGCTTAGGAGGAGAAGATCTAAGTTTAAGATAATCAACATCAAGCGAAAGTCTATCAACGTTCCTAGCCAAATCATTAACTTTGAGCAATTTTTTTTCAAGCAAAGCATTAAAATTCTTTCACACTATTCTCAAAATCAGAGAGCATCTTATTAAAATTACCTTTAGAATTATTGTAGGAATTTCCATAATTATTAGAGGAATTACTAGGGAACGGTCTAGCATTAAAGTTTCCTCTATAAGCATTGTTTCCAAAACTATTCCTACCAACAAAATTCACATCCATAGGTTCATTATTATTCTCAATCAAAGTAGACAAATGCATATCATTGGGATCAAGAGGAGTATTTTTAGTAGCAAACAATTTCATAAGTTCATCCATTTTTCCACACAAAACATTGATTTCTTCTATAGCATGCACTTTTTTACTAGAAGATCTTTCGGTGTGCCATTGAGAATAATTAGCCATAATATTATCAAGAAGTTTTGTAGCATCTCCTAACGATATTTCCATAAACATGCCTCTTGCGGCCGAATCTAAGAGATTTCTAGAAGAAAAGTTCAAATCGGCATAATTTTTTTGTATGATCATCCATAAATTCAAACCATGAGTAGGGCAATTGCGAATCATCAATTTCATTCTTTCCCAAGATTGGGCAACATGCTCATGATCAAGTTGTTTAAAATTCATAATATCATTCCTAAGAGTGATAGTCTTAGCGGGAGGAAAATACTTAGAGATAAAAGCATCTTTGCACTTGTTCCAAGAATCAATACTATTTTTAGGAGAAGACGAAAACCAAACTTTAGCACGATCTCTAAGTGAAAACGGAAATAACTTCAATTTAACAATATCGTTATCCGTATCTTTCTTCTTTTGCATATCACACAAATCAACAAAGTTGTTTAGATGAGTAGCGGCATCTTCACTAGGAAGGCCGGCGAATTGTTCTTTCATAACAAGATTCAGCAAAGCAGTATTGATTTCACAAGACTCAACATCATTAAGAGGTGCAATCGAAGAACTAAGGAAATCATTATTATTGGTATTTGAGAAATCACACAATTTGGTATTATCTTGTGCCATGGTAACAAGTAATCCAACACACGAGCAAACAGAAAAAGGCAAGCGAAAGAGAGAGGAGGAGACTGGGAAAGAGAGGCCGAATAAAACGACAAGGGTGAAGTGGGGGAGAGGAAAATGAGAGGCAAATGGCAAATAATGTAAATGCGAGGGAGATGAGTTTGTGATGGGTACTTGGTATGTCTTGACTTGAGCGAAGACCTCCCCGGCAACGGCACCAGAAATCCTTCTTGCTACGTCTTGAGCTTGCGTTGGTTTTCCTTGAAGAGGAAAGGGTGATGAAGCAATAGTAGCGTAAGTATTTCCCTCAGTTTTTGAGAACCAAGGCATCAATCCAGTAGGAGGCTCCTCAAAAGTCCCACGCACCTACACAAACAAACAAAGAACTCACAACCAATGCAATAAAGGGGTTGTCAATCTCTTCACGGCCACTCGCGAAAGTGAGATCTAATAGAGATAGTATGATAATATAAATATATTTTTGGTATTTTATAATATAGATGCAAAAAGTAAAGATGCAAATAAAAGTAGATTGAAAGCAAGTATGATAAGAGATAGACCTGGGGGCCATAGGTTTCACTAGAGGCTTCTCTCAAGATAGCATAAGTATTACCGTGGATGAACAAATTACTGTCGAGCAATTGATAGAAAAGCGAATAATTATGAGGTTATCTAGGCATGATCATGTATATAGGCATCACGTCCACAACAAGTAGACCAACTCCTGCCTGCATCTACTACTATTACTCCACACATCGACCGGCTCCTGCCTGCATCTAGAGTATTAAGTTCATAAGAACAGAGTAACACCTTAAGCAAGTTGACATGATGTAGAGGGATAAACTCATGCAATATGATATAAACCCCATCTTTTTATCCTCGATGGCAACAATACAATATGTGCCTTGCAACCCTTTCTGTCACTGGGTAAGGACACCGCAAGATTGAACCCAAAGCTAAGCACTTCTCCCATGGCAAGAAAGATCAATCTAGTAGGCCAAACGAACTGATAATTCGAAGAGACTTGCAAAGATAACTCAATCATACATAAAAGAATTCAGAGGAGATTCAAATATTTCTCATAGATAAACTTGACCATAAACCCACAATTCATCGGATCTTGACAAACATACCGCAAAAAGAGTTTACATCGAATAGATCTCCACAAGAGAGGGGGAGAACATTGTATTGAGATCCAAAAAGAGAGAAGAAGCCATCTAGCTAATGACTATGGACCCGAAGGTCTGTGGTAAACTACTCACAACTCATCGGAGGAGCTATGGTGTTGATGTAGAAGCCCTTTGTGGTCGATTCCCCCTCCGGCGAGCACCGACGAAGGCTCCAAGATGGGATCTCACGAATACAGAAGGTTACGGTGGTGGAAATTGTTTTTCGTTGGCTCCCTGGATGTTTTTGGGGTACGTAGGCTTATATAGGAGGAAGAAGTATGTCGGTGGCCACCCGAGGGGCCCACGAGACAGGGGGCGCGCCGTGTAGGGGGGGGGGGGCGCCCTACCCTCTCGTGGCCGCCTTGGCTGCTTCTGGACTTGCCTCCAAGTCCTCTGGATCACGTTCGTTCCAAAAATCACGCTCCCGAAGGTTTCATTCCGTTTGGACTCCGTTTGATATTCCTTTTCTTCGAAGTACTAAAATAGGCAAAAAAACAGCAATATGGGCTGGGCCTCCGGTTAGTAGGTTAGTCCCAAAAATGATATAAATGTGTAAAATAAAGCCCATAAACATCCAAAAGGGGTAATATAATAGCATGGAACAATCAAAAATTATAGATACATTGGGGACGTATCAAGCATCCCCAAGTTTAATTCCTGCTCGTCCTCGAGTAGGTAAATGATAAAAATGGAATTTTTGATGTGGAATGCTACCTAGCATAATTCTCAATGTAATTTTCTTTATTGGGGCATGAATGTTCAGATCCAAATTATTCAAAATAAAAGTTCAAATTGACATAAAAATAGTGATACTTCAAGCATACTAATCAAAGTAATCATGTCTTCTCAAAATAACATGGCCAAAGAAAGTTATCCCTACAAAATCATATAGTCTGGCTGTTGCTCTATCTTCATCACACAAAGTATTTAATCATGCACAACCCCGATGACAAGCCAAGCAATTGTTTCATACTTTAATAATCTCAAACTTTTTCAACTTTCACGCAATACATGAGCGTGAGCCATGGACATGCCACTATATGTGGAATAGAATGGTGGTTGTGGAGAAGACAAAAAAGGAGAAGATAGTCTCACATCAACTAGGCGTGTCAACAGGCTATGGAGATGCCCATTAATAGATATCAATGTGAGTGAGTAGGGATTGCCATGCAACGGATGCACTAGAGCTATAAATATATGAAAGCTCAACAAAAGAAACTAAGTGGGTGTGCATCCAACTTGCTTGCTCACGAAGACCTAGGGCAATTTGAGGAAGCCCATCATTGGAATATACAAGCCAAGTTCTATAATGAAAAATTCCCACTAGTATATGAAAGTGACAACATAGGAGACTCTCCATCATGAAGATCATGGAGCTACTTTAAAGCACAAGTGTGGAAAAAGAGATAGTAGCATTGTCCCTTCTCTCTTTTTCTCTCATTTTATTTTTTCCTTTTTTCCCTTTTTTCTTTTTTATTTTCTTTTTGTAAATTCCTAAGTCTCATCCTGACTTGTGGGGGAATCATAGTCTTCATCATCCTTTCCTCACTAGGACAATGCTCTAATAATGAAGATCATCACACTTTTATGGATTTACAACTCAAGAATTACAACTCAAAGCTAGAACAAGATATGACTATATATGAATGCCTCCGGCGGTGTACCGGGATATGCAATGAATCAAGAGTGACATGTATGAAAATTATGGAGGTGGCCTTGCCACAAATACGATGTCAACTACATGATCATGCAAAGAGCAATATGACAAAAGTAATACGTGTCATATGAACGAAACAGTGGAAAGTTGCATGGCAATATATCTCGGAATGGCTATGGAAATGCCATAATAGGTAGGTATGGTGGCTGTTTTGAGGAAGGTATATGGTGGGTGTATGGTACCGGCGAAAGTTGCGCGACACAAGAGAGGCTAGCAATGGTGGAAGGGTGAAAGTGCGTATAATCCATGGACTCAACATTAGTCAAAAGAACTCATGTACTTATTGAAAAAATCTAGAAGTCATCAAAAACAAAGCACTACGCGCATGCTCCTAGGGGGATAGATTGGTAGGAAAAGACCATCGCATGTCCCCGACCACCACTCATAAGGAAGACAATCAATAAATAAAATTGTGCTCCAACTTCATCACAAAGCGGTTCACCATACGTGCATGCTACGGGAATCACAACCCTCAACTCAAGTATTTTTCATAATCACCTCAACTAGCGTGACTTTAATATCACTACCTCCATATCTCAAAACAATTATCAAGCATCAAATTGATCATAGCATCCAATTCACTTTCTATGATAGTTTTTATTATACCCAACTTGGATGCTCATCATTCTAGGACCAAATTTGTAACCATAGCAAATACCATGCTGTTCTAAAAGACTCTCAAAATAATATAAGTGAAGCATGAGTGACTAGCAATTTCTTCAAAATTAATCCACCGCCGTGCTCTAAAATATAAGTGAAGCACTAGAGCAAAAACTATCAAGCTCAAAAGATATAAGTGAAGCACATAGAGTATTCTAGCAAATTCTAATCAAGTAGGCTTCTCCCAAAATGTGTGTACAGCAAGGATGATCGTGGTAAACTAAAAAGCAAGTGCTAATATAATACACGACGCTCCAAGCAAAACACATATCATGTGGTGAATAAAAGTATAGCTCCAAGTAAAGTTACCAATGAACGAAGACGAAAGAGGGGATGCCTTCCCGGGGCATCCCCAAGCTTAGGCTTTTGGCTATGCTTGAATATCTTGGAGTGCCATGGGCATCCCCAAGCTTAGGATCTTTCCACTCCTTATTCCATAGTCCATAAAAGCTTTACCCAAAACTTGAAAACTTCACAACACAAAACTCAACAGGAAATCTTATAAGCTCCGTTAGTGAAAGAAAACAAAAGCACCACATAAGGTACTGTAATGAACTTATTATTTATTTATGTTGGTGTTAAACCTACTGTATTACAACTTCTCTATGGTTGATAAACTATTTTACTAGCCATAGATGGATCAAAATAAGCAAACAACACACGAAAAATAGAATTTGTCAGAAACAGAACAGTCTGTAGCAATCTGTAACTAACGCAAACTTCTGGAACTCTAAAACTCCTACCAAAATAGGTAGTCCTGTACAATTTGTCTATTGATCAGCAGCAAAAAGAATAAACGCAAAAGCACGTTTGTGTGATGTAACAAAACTAAATTCGTGCATGCAAAGTTTCTGTTTTTCAGCAGAATCAAATCAACTATCATCATAGGTTATCCTATAGGTTCTACTTGGCACAAACACTAATTAAAAGATAAAAACACATCTAAACAGAAGGTAGATGCAAGATCTATCACTAAACATGAACAAAAACAAAAAACACAAAGAAAATTGGGTTGCCTCCCAACTAGCGCTATCGCTTAACGCCCCTAGCTAGGCGTAGAAGTGAAGATATATCTAAGTAGTGCCATCCTTGGCACTAAATTCATAAGTAGCTCGCATGATAGATTCATAAGGTAGTTTGACTTTCTTTCTTGGAAAGTGCTCCATGCCTTTCTTTAATGGCAATTGGAATCTAATATTCCCTTCCTTCATATCAATAATCGCGCCAATCGTTCTATGGAAAGGTCTACCAAGAATAATAGGGCAAGAAAGATTGCAATCTATATCAAGAACGATAAAATCTATGGGCACCAAATTTCTATTTGCAACAATGAGAATATCATTGATCCTTCCCATTGGCTTTTTAATGGTGGAATCCGCAAGGTGCAAATTTAAAGACGCTGGAACACATGCATGGCCCCATGCTCCGGACGCTCAGGGAAAGGGCCAACACGACCTTGGGCAATATCTGCGAGGCGGCCGCTGAGGAGCCGCATGCGACCAACTACGCCGGCAATCTCCAGTTCTTCACTGATGTGGTGACGCTTCTGGAGAACCTCTCTGAGAGGTCTCTCCAGCTGGTGGAGGAACGGAGCCGCGGCCTACTCGCGCGGGTATTCTCCCGCGTCTTCAGCCATCTCCAAAACATCGACCCCCTCTTTGACTTCGACGCCGCCATCGCCCCGGTGCCTGAGGACGTCCGAGGCGACTTAGCGCGCTGGGTGGAGGACAATGCAGATGCACTTGTCCGGGCTTTCACTTCTGATGACGACGGGGTGATCTTTGCTGCTGACGAAGGCGACGTGGTGAACAGTGGTGAAGACGGTGCCAACAACGGCGATGGGGAGGCCGGTGGCGACGACGGCAGTGCCAGCGACGCTTCTGGGGACGCCCTGGGGGATGCAGTGAGCGACATGTTCGATTGATCCCGCGATTCCCCCTATTGTTTGTCCTGCGCAGGAAGAGACTCGGGCGTGGCCCTAAAGGTTGTGAGAGCATTTTGGGAGGGGAAGCCCCTCATGTAAAAAGATTGTTGCCTACGTGTTGTCGAGATCGGCGCCGGATGGGCATCTGCATGATGCCATGATTTTTGCGATGAGTAGGTTGTCGTGGATTTACCTTCGTCTTGGCGAGCCTCGAGTAGGCTCGCAGTGTCCATCCAAGGGCCTCATGAGGGTCCCGTTTGTCCATGCGGCGAGAGCCTGGCTGGAGCGAACGCCGGCCGCGGGACGGCGGATGCACATGCTGGGCCCTGCCCTACTCGCGAGGGGCTCGCGAGAGGGAGGCAGCTAGTGTGAATTCCAATTTGAATAGAAATCGGAGCACGAGAAAGCACACGAATAAGACACAACACCCCTCCCCGCATACACAAACACAAATTCAACTTCAACTCAGATCCGAAACGAGAAAGCTTGTTCGCACGAAAGGAAGCAAAAGCAAAAGGCCGTGTCCGGCACCTAGTCTAGTCTTCGGCGTCTTCTCACTAGCGTGGAGCTAAGTGCTGCCACTGGGCATGGGAGGGAGCCCCCGAGGCCCGAGGGCGGCTCTCCGGAGACTCCGGGGCGTGTACATCCCCAACTCATTATTACGTGAGAGTGTCACGGGCGGCGAGCTTCACAGGCACTGGGCCTTCTTCACAGGTGCCGGCCTTGCTTCATATCGCTAGATGAGGGCTCCGCCTTGCGCCACCCTTGACCACCATCGACGGCGACCGGAAACCAGGACAACGCCAATGGGGAAAAGGGGACGCCAGCGGTTCCCCCGACGACCACGGGTCCTCTGCCGGGGGCAGGACCTGGGGCACCTCCCCGGCAGAGGGCCTACCTCCGCAGAACCCTTGCTCCGTACGCCTTGGGGAGGAGCCTGGCTCCCGGCCCCTCTCCTGCTGCCCCCAGTGCCCTCCTCCTGAGCGGAGGGAGGTTGCCGCACTGGGGCAACCGTCTGCTGCAGCGACCTGAACCTCCTGCGACCCATGGTTAGCATAAGCTTGCTCCTGAGGAATTAGCGGTACCCGATAGTTGCTACCGCTGGCACGGTTGTCAAGGCTTCCGTGAGTTTCCTGAAAGAGCTCGGCTTCTGGCGCCTCTTCCTCCCAGCCTAGCCCGAGGAATGAGCCGTGGTCTTCTTCCAGTGCATACTCTCGATCCACCATGCGGGGCACGTAGGCCTCCGGTGTTACCGCCCCAAAGGCCTTGCCGTAGTGCTCCGCGCGCCATGCAGTTCGACTTGAAGCTCCATCTTGGGGACGGTAGGGCGGCGGTCCGCTAGGGCCATAGGCAGTGATGCGCATGCCCTCGCTTAATAGGGGCGGTGCCAGCGCAGCTTATCGCCCGGTGCTGATGGCTAGGTTGGCGTTAATGAAGCCCCGAGGTGCGCCCGGGGGCGCGTGGGCACGGATTGGCCCGCCTCGTGATCCGCCCGGGGCTTGGGGTGGAAGCTGGACGTAGAACGGGGGTGCCCCTGAAGTAGCGGCATCCAGGAGCTCGACGACGCATTCCAGCAGCACATCGTGGCCACTTTCTTGCAGTCTGCACCACAGCAGCTCTCGCGCCACTGTGAGCGCGACCTTCATGTTCGCCTGCTCTCGTCGGGTGTGCGGTGCCATGGCCGCAGCATGGCTTGAGGCCCTCGCCGTCGATCGTACCTGCCGCGGAGTGAGGGCAGGCGACGCCTGACCGCGTCGCCCGCGTCCCGCAGTGCTCTGCGGGGCGTGGGCTGCCTGAGGTGTGGGGTTGAGGTCACCTTGGGCAGGCGGCACGGCGTGGGCAGGCCATGCCGCCCAGCGGTCGGAGTTGGCCGTCAGGTCGCCGGACATGGGGGGCGGTGAAGGGCGGAACGCAGGACAGAAGAAGGAAGATTCCGGCGCACCCCTACCTGGCACGCCAAATGTCGGATGTTGGGTTCCGGCAGACCCTTAAGGTTCAAACTCTGGGGTGCGCGCGAAGATCTTCCCCCTACAACTCTACGCCCAATCGCCTCACGAGAATCTAAGCTAAACGATGAACAAAATGAGGGACACAAGATTTATACTGGTTCGGGCCACCGATGTGGTGTAATACTGTGATGCCCCCGGTTCAATCGTACACTAATCATGCACGCAAATGTGTACGATCAAGACCAGGGACTCACGGGAAGATATCACAACACAACTCTACAAATAAAATAAGTCATACAAGCATCATAATACAAGCCAGGGGCCTCAAGGGCTCGAATACGAGTGCTCGATCATAGACGAGTCACCGGAAGCAACAATATCTGAGTACAGACACAAGTTAAACAAGTTTGCCTTAAGAAGGCTAGCACAAACTGGGATACAGATCGAAAGAGGCGTAGGCCTCCTGCCTGGGATCCTCCTAACTACTCCTGGTCGTCGTCAGCGGCCTGCACGTAGTAGTAGGCACCTCCAGTGTAGTAGGAATCATCATCGACGGTGGCGTCTGGCTCCTGGACTCCAGCATCTGGTTGCGACAACCAGAAAGAAAGGAAAGGGGGAAAAAGGGGGAGAAAGCAACCGTGAGTACTCATCCAAAGTACTCGCAAGCAAGGAACTACACTACATATGCATGGGTATATGTGTAAGGAGGCCATATCAGTGGACCGAACTGCAGAATGCTAGAATAAGAGGGGGATAGCTAATCCTGTCGAAGACTACGCTTCTGCCAGCCTCCATCTTGCAACAGGTAGAAGAGGGTAGATTGAAGTCCTCCAAGTAGCATCTCCAAGTAGCATCTCCAGTAGCATCGCATAGCATAGACCTACCCGGCGATCCTCTCCTCATCGCCCTGTTAGAGAGCGATCACCGGGTTGTATCTGGCACTTGGAAGGGTGTGTTTTATTAAGTATCCGGTTCTAGTTGTCATAAGGTCAAGGTACAACTCCAAGTCGTCCTATTACCGAAGATCACGGCTATTCGAATAGATTAACTTCCCTGCAGGGGTGCACCAACTTACCCAACACGCTTGATCCCATTTGGCCGAACACACTTTCCTGGGTCATGCCCGGCCGCGGAAGATCAACACGTCGCAGCCCTACCTAGGCTCAACAGAGAGGTCAGCACGCCGGTCTAAACCTAGGCGCCCAGGGGTCTGGGCCCATCACCCGAACACACCTGCATGTTGCAAGGGCGGCCGAAAGCAGACCTAGCCTAGTGGCGTTCCAGTCCAATTCGGCGCGCGCCGCTCAGTCGCTGACGTCACGAAGTGCTTCGGCTGATACCACGACGCCGAGTGCCCATATCTTTCCCACGTAGTTGGTTAGTGCGTATAGGCTCGTAGCCAACTCAGATCAAATACCAAGATCTCGTTAAGTGTGTTAAATATCTGCGAATGCCGAACAGGGCCAGGCCCACCTCTCTCCTAGGCGGTCTCAACCTGCCCTGTCGCTCCGCCACAAAGATCCACTCGCGGGTGCTCCACCAGCCGACCCGTCTTTGGTCACCACATGTATCATGTATAACGTATATAGTATATACCCGTGATCACCTCCCGAGTGATCACGGCCCGATAGTATAGCACAGCAGACGGACAAGAATGTAGGGCCACATATGAAAAATACTAGCATCCTATACTAAGCATGTAGGATTGCAGATAAAGGTAACAACAGTAGTAGCAAGGACAGGCTATGCAGCAGTATAGGATTAACTGAAAGCAGTAACATGCTACACTACTCTAATGCAAGCAGTATAGAGT
>NC_041381.1:251593546-251595074 GCF_002162155.2 Triticum dicoccoides
GGGGGGGGCTTGCCTGGTTGCTCTGGCAAGAGAGAGGGGTCGTCAACTCCGTAGTCGAACTGGGCAGCAGCAGCGTCGGTCTCGTAGTCTACCGAAGAGAAGAGGGGGAAGAAACAATAATTACAGTGCAAACATAAGCAAGATGACGCAAGACATGACAAAGAGCGGTGCTAGGTGTGTCCTAACGCAGTATGAGGTGATGCCGGCGAAGGGGGAAAACATCCGGGAAAGTATTCCCGGTGTTCCGTGTTTTCAGGCAGAGGAGCCGGAGGGGGAAAGTTGCGAGTTTGATATGTTAGGGGTGTGTGGCGGATGAAAGGGCTGCATATCCGGATTCGTCTCGTCGTTCTGAGCAACTTTCATGTTGAAAATATTTTAATCCGAGTTACGGATTAAAAGATATGATTTTTTAAAGATTTTATTAATTTCTGAAATTTAATTAATTATTTAATTAATTCGAAAAATAGATTAATGACATCAGCATGATGTCATGCTGACATCAGCAGTCAACAGAGTTGACCTGGTCAACCTGACGTGTGGGTCCCACCTGTCATTGACTGCTTAGTTAGTTAGGACTTAGCTAATCTAATTACTGTTTAATTAACTAACTAGTTAATTAGGTTAACTAAACATGATTAATTTAATTAATTAATTAATTAAATTTATTATTATTATTATTATTATTAATTCTCTTTTTTAAAAAAAACCGTTCTGGGGCAGGCCCATATGTCATAGGCCCTGGGGCATAACGGGCGACGGGTGCAGGGTGGCCCGAACGGGCGCTACGGGCACCCGACCGCAGGCAGAGGCCATGGCCCGACGCGGCTGGGCGCCGGCGGCCAAGGTGCCGGCCAAGGGAGGCAGCGGAGGTGGCCGCGGGGCGCAGTGATGAGGAGTAGCTCGGGGAGGAGGAGGCCGCGGGTGGTGGCCGGAGTGGGGACTGGACCGGCGGGCGGGAGGTACGGGTAGCAGGGGCTTCGGTGGTGGCCGTGGCCGGTGACGGCAAGCGCGGGTGCCGGCGCGCTCCAGGGAAGCGCGGGCGTGGACAGAGCTCAGGGGAGGTGGTTCGCAGCGGGCGTCGCCCGAAGCAAGCAGGCGCATGAGGGAGAAGTCGGGGACGGGCGCGTGCGGTGCGCACGTGCTGGAGCCAAGAGGGGCGGTGACCACGACGGGATAGCGTGGGCGCGTGGCCACGCACGGGCGAGGGGCGACGGCGAGTGAGCGTGTGCTCGTGCGGAGAACGGCAACCGCGACGACGGGGAGAGAGGGAGATGGGGATGGCGCTCACGGAGGGATGTAGGGTCCAGGGCAGTGGTGCTCGTGGTGGAGGCCGAGGACGACGACGGCGTGGAGGAGGCAGTCCGGTGGGGAGGCGGTCGGGGAGGTCCAGCGAGGAGCGAAGCTCCGGGCGGCGATGGTGCGGCGCACGGCGTCGAGGGCACTTCCCGGTCCAGGAACGGGGAGGAGGTGGAGGACGGCAGTGAGCGACGTGTGGCGGCGGTGCGAGGTGCGGTCGGGGGTGAGCCCC
>NC_041381.1:251595084-251596848 GCF_002162155.2 Triticum dicoccoides
GAGAGGGACGAGGGAGTGGGGGTCTCCTCGATCCAGATTGGATCGAGAGGGGGGAAAGTGGGGCGACGGGGGGTTAGGGTTAGCGGGTGTGAGGGGATAAGGGAGTGGGGTGGGTCGGCCGGCTGGGCCAGTGGGCTAGCCTGGCTGTCAGCTGGGCCGGTTGGCCCATTGGGGGGGTCCCTTTTTTTATACCTTTTATTTATTTTACTCTTCTGTTTTAAATCATTTTAAATTACTTAGGCATTTTGTAAAAATGGGTTTGTTGCACCATAATTACCTTTGTAATATTTAGTACAATCCAAACATTTTTGTTTTAATTTTTGCAAACTTTTATTGTTATCATTAATTTGAATTTTGAATTTTGGACCGGTTTTGTCCTAACGATAGCTTAGCAGCAGTAATCGTGGTGACGTGGCATCATTCGCGTGGAATTACTGTAGCCTAATTATCCGGGCGTCACAATTCTCCTCCACTACAAGAAATCTTGTCCCGAGATTTACGTGGTAGTGTAAGGGGGAAAGATTTGATTACGAAATTCTAACGAGTCTTCTCGGTCTTGGCTGTCCTTTCGATGAGGTTGATCCCTTTCATTCATGTCTTCATTTCTCTGCTTCAAGTCACCATGATCAAGTCGTCATCCTTTCTTCGGGATCTCCACCGTCCTACAAACGCGACCAAGGGGAAAAACTCTGGAAGAACGCATCTCCACAAAGCTGGGCATCTAACGGTGAACTCAATGGGAAATACACAAGGTACCCCACGAGTTGTATTTCAATGAATTCGTTGAGTGCAATATACGATGGTACCAAAGTTTCAAACGGGTAGGCAAACATTCGATGACTAGACAGAAGCTGGATTGGGGGTTTGAACAACGAGAATAACATGGTGTTTGATTCCACGATGAATAATGGTATAGCATTCAGCTCATGAATCACATATGAAGCCAGGTGCAAAGGATACATTAGAATCCGGATTATAAAGGAGAGTCAGGTTTCGATCCAGTGGATCTGTGGGTTATGGGCCCAACATGTGGGTTGAAAGTAGGAAAGGTGGTGACATCTTGCACAGCCGCGACAGGGAGGCATGTCAGTGGATAGCTTTTCAGCTATGTCGGCAGCAATGGCGGTACCAAGGACGAGGAACAAAGAGAAAACATTTTCCTGCTCGTTGAATGAGGCGAACCAATTGGCAAAGTTCTCACCCATAGGTGGTTACCGGAATGTCATCAACAATAGTAACAGGGTCTTACAGACAGAGTGGTACCACAAGGTGCTTACCTAAGCAGGGAATTATTTCTGCTCAGTTAAGTCAGATTACAGGAAAGGTTAAACAAAAGAATGGAAAGGAAAACATGATTATCAGATTAAACAGACCAATGAAAAGAAAAATTGTGATTACACACAATTATTAGGAGTATATCCTTCTCATGGGCAAGCAGAACATGGCATACAGGGTAGGAGAGTAAGTACCCGACCATTCAGATAAAGAGGCAAGGATTAATCAAGATGTTACCCATACAATGGTGTTTGGATAACTGACCAAGAAACATTTAGCATCGTGCCTCCAATGTTCTTGTTGATGAGCGGGGTATCATAGTCATGCTTCGAGGTAGCAATGATATGGTGTTTCAATCAAGGGTCTGACTTTGGATACACAAATGATCCATCAGGAGCAACTTATAAAATAAGTTTTACAGTTTCCTCCAGGAAGAATGGTTATCCTTGCAAAAGAAATTATAATGATAGGTCCTCCAGCCGGGGGGGG
>NC_041381.1:251597086-251602658 GCF_002162155.2 Triticum dicoccoides
GGGGGGGGTGCTAGGCATGACATCATATTACCGGGTCATCAAAGGACCAACATCATAACTCCTGGAAAGTTGTCCCAACCATCATATCTGACCGAGATTCAGATCCGGTTGGTGTCATGATACCTCAGACTCAGGATGTCCGAGAAGAAAAGGTGCAACACAAATAGACGAAAAGACATTTCAAGATTCTCAGGAAATGAACTATGGAAGCAAGTTCCGAAACCAGAGTTCATCATTAAACCAAGGAGAGGATGAGGAAGTGGCTGACGGACTCAGCGATAATTCAACGAGGTATCCAAAAAGATGCATCTCCTCAATTATGTGGATAAGGAGATAGCATTTGTCCAATCAAATGATATAATGAAGCATGCTCGAGGACAACATACACAATTAAACATTGCTTGAAAGGTGCGCCCGAAATATGGGTTGGGCTGCACGACCAATGTCAGAATGGTGATTCAATAATCAATAGTCTAAGAATGAACGGTTGACCATTAACTTCAAAGCAATAGGGTTGCTAGAAGTACAGAATCCAAACAGCATAGTTCACTTGTTGGTACCCCGGTTGGAATCAACCGAGGACCAAGAAAGAATGGTGATGGTGAGAAGTATCACTATACCAAGAATTTCTTAAGAGGTGGAGCAATCCTCACCACATCCTTGATATTAAAAGATGGTAATACTCCAAGGTAAGGAAGAACTAATGCTGGATAGTAGGGATATCAAGGTATAACTCAAAACACAAACAATTTTGTGTTGAACGGAAGGCAAATAAGTGGTCAAAGGTAATACAAATCATCAGGGGCAAGGATGGTATTTCTCATCATGAACTCAAATGATATCCTGGAAGAGCTCATAAGGTTGATGATAATCACGACACATTTGTTGAGAGATTTCATGAAGATGTAATCAATCAGTGACGACATCAAGTCAAAGGAATAATGAAGCAGAAGGTTATTGGAACCATGGGTAGGACACAAACTTGAAATCAAGCTTGTTGTTCAAGGCGAACTGATATGACGAGGAAGATCGACGTAAGTTTAGCTCATCATCGAAAATTGTGCTCCAAAAAGGAGGACCAGGTAGCACGGTTTAAAATTTAGCCGATCAGGCTAGGAAAGACTTAAAGGATTAATAAAATCGTAAGCAACGAAAATTACTTAGGGTTATCGAACCAAAATGTGGAATCGTTGTTCTCGATTGACGACAACCCAGAACCCGAGAAAATTGGAATCTGTGAGAAATAATAGTTGATGAAGAACCCATAATAAGTTATGCAGCCCCATGATATTCTTGAGATACCAAGGGGGTAATACTCGACGACAAATCAAAGTAGAGGTTGGACTGGGGTATTACTCTGTAGAAGACAAGTGCTTAAACTTGCACAAGAAATGGTATTTAAAGGAGATCATGGTCGGAACCACGATTGCAAAAGGCCAGATCCCAGATATAAGATGTACTTATACCAAGGGAATAATTAATTTAAGAGAAGCTTTAATGATAAGATCTACATCGTGTCCATGGGCATGAACACAAAGTTCAAGGTCGACTCCCACTTCCATAATGTATAACCTTCCATTCACTTCTCGTTCTCAAAGAAGTTGTATGGTAGAAAATTATCTGCTAAACACTAGAAGGGTTGACTTGTCAAAACCTTCCGGTTCATATGGTTTTTAAGGAAGGTATAGGTTCAACCCAATGGGGCTTCTTAGAAACATATACCACAAGTTTCAAGAGTAAATATCACAAGCTCGAAAGCAGAGCAATGTTGAGAAGGTAGATGATACAATTTACCAAAGGCAATATGTATCCAAGGGAAGGCTCACAAGGTTATTGAATATGAAGGACAATGTCGGATAAAATACATTAAAGGATCTGTCGATCCATAGCAGAGCTGATGTGAGCATCGGCACACAATCATAGGAAGTAACAATGCAAGGGCATTGGATTATAGAAAGAACTAACTAATCCAGAGCTCAAATGCAAAGGAATTATGATTTCCAAATTAAGGGAACAGAAGCAATGTTCTGATTAGGGGTGGATAAGTTGAATAGCCTTAGGGGTACTATCGACGACATTTGGATTGGTTGAGAACCAACTCTTGTTTAAAATGACGTCTGAGCCGGAAAGATAATTTAAAAGGATCAATTGATGATTGCATGCATTCGCACTCATGTTGAATCAAAAGGATCAAAATGACGATGCCTAAGGATACTAACGAATATTGCCAGACATATGGAAAGCATCCATCATGCAAGTAGACAAGTATGACAGAGCAATAAGCTAGTAAGGATTTTTGGGGGATCGAATAGTATTTTAAAGACCATTGTGAAACAGATGAACAATTGGGGGATGAGCGGATACTCGATAAGTGCGAGAATTATCCATAGGGGTATTCAAGTGACAAAGAACAGCAAGGCGGTAAGCTCAAAGGATTATCGAAACAACAACGAGTGTTTCGAGGTATCTGGTAATAACAAGACCAACTGGGGATGAATGTAAGAATAACAACTGCAAGTAGTTATCCATAAGGGTTGACAGTGGAAGGGGAATTGCAAATGCGATGAACATAAGTTCTCGGGTTAACAGCGAAGAGTATCTTCAGGGTCTTCACGTGCCGCAGACGATCATCATTAATAAGGGGCTCTCCGAGTGAAAGTGATAACAAGATCCTAATGTTAGATTTAACAAAAATCATTTAACCCAAATAGAAGAGAGATCAGAGTCCCAGAGTATAGGTCGAGGAATAGAAGATCCTAATACCACCCAATGGCGACGTGGGCCCGTAAGGCACACAGCCAAGTTAGTAAAAGTTTTGCAATGACTAGACTCAACTTCGACCAAGGAGTTGGAAAGGGGGATTCCTACAGGCAGTCGGCTCTGATACCAACTTGAGATGCCCCCGATTCAATCATACACTAATCATGCACGCAAATGTGTACGATCAAGATCAGGGACTCACGGGAAGATATCACAACACAACTCTACAAATAAAATAAGTCATACAAGCATCATAATACAAGCCAGGGGCCTCGAGGGCTCGAATACAAGTGCTCGATCATAGACGAGTCAGCGGAAGCAACAATATCTGAGTACAGACATAAGTTAAACAAGTTTGCCTTAAGAAGGCTAGCACAAACTGGGATACAGATCGAAAGAGGCGTAGGCCTCCTGCCTGGGATCCTCCTAACTACTCCTGGTCGTCGTCAGCGGCCTGCACGTAGTAGTAGGCACCTCCAGTGTAGTAGCAATCATCGTCGAAGGTGGCGTCTGGCTCCTGGACTCCAGCATCTGGTTGCGACAACCAGAAAGAAAGGAAAGGGGGAAAAAGGGGGGAGAAAGCAACCGTGAGTACTCATCCAAAGTACTCGCAAGCAAGGAACTACACTACATATGCATGGGTATATGTGTAAGGAGGCCATATCAGTGGACTGAACTGCAGAATGCCAGAATAAGAGGGGGATAGCTAATCCTGTCGAAGACTACGCTTCTGGCAGCCTCCGTCTTGCAACACGTAGAAGAGGGTAGATTGAAGTCCTCCAAGTAGCATCTCCAGTAGCATCGCATAGCATAGACCTACCCGGCGATCCTCTCCTCGTCGCCCTGTTAGAGAGCGATCACCGGGTTATATCTGGCACTTGGAAGGGTGTGTTTTATTAAGTATCCGGTTCTAGTTGTCATAAGGTCAAGGTACAACTCCAAGTCGTCCTGTTACCGAAGATCACGGCTATTCGAATAGATTAACTTCCCTGCAGGGGTGCACCAACTTACCCAACACGCTTGATCCCATTTGGCCGAACACACTTTCCTGGGTCATGCCCGACCGCGGAAGATCAACACGTCGCAGCCCCACCTAGGCTCAACAGAAAGGTCAGCACGCCGGTCTAAACCTAGGCGCCCAGGGGTCTGGGCCCATCACCCTGAACACACCTGCACGTTGCGAGGGCAGCCGAAAGCAGACCTAGCCTAGTGGCGTTCCAGTCCAATTCGGCGCGCGCCGCTCAGTCGCTGACGTCATGAAGTGCTTCGGCTGATACCACGACGCCGAGTGCCCATATCTTTCCCACGTAGTTGGTTAGTGCGTATAGGCTCGTAGCCAACTCAGATCAAATACCAAGATCTCGTTAAGCGTGTTAAATATCCGCGAACGCCGAACAGGGCCAGGCCCACCTCTCTCCTAGGCGGTCTCAACCTGCCCTGTCGCTCCACCACAAAGATCCACTCGCGGGTGCTCCACCAGCCGACCCGTCTTTGGTCACCACATGTATCATGTATAACGTATATAGTATATACCCGTGATCACCTCCCGAGTGATCACGGCCCGATAGTATAGCACAGCAGACGGACAAGAATGTAGGGCCACAAATGAAAAATACTAGCATCCTATACTAAGCATGTAGGATTGCAGGTAAAGGTAACAACAGTAGTAGCAAGGACAGGCTATGTAGCAGTATAGGATTAACTGAAAGCAGTAACATGCTACACTACTCTAATGCAAGCAGTATAGAGTAGAATAGGCGATATCTAGTGACCAAGGGGGTGGGGGGTTGCCTGGTTGCTCTGGCAAGAGAGAGGGGTCGTCAACTCCGTAGTCGAACTGGGCAGCAGCAGCGTTGGTCTCGTAGTCTACCCAAGAGAAGAGGGGGAAGAAACAATAAATATAGTGCAAACATAAGCAAGACGACGCAAGACATGACAAAGAGAGGTGCTAGGTGTGTCCTAACGCAGTATGAGGTGATGCCGGCGAAGGGGGAAAACATCCGGGAAAGTATTCCCGGTGTTCCGTGTTTTCGGGCAGAGGAGCCGGAGGGGGAAAGTTGCGAGTTTGATATGTTAGGGGTGTGTGGCGGACGAAAGGGCTGCGTATCCGGATTCGTCTCGTCGTTCTGAGCAACTTTCATGTTGAAAATATTTTAATCCGAATTACGGATTAAAAGATATGATTTGTTAAAGATTTTATTAATTTCTGAAATTTAATTAATTATTTAATTAATTCGAAAAACAGATTAATGACATCAGCATGATGTCATGCTGACATCAGCAGTCAACAGAGTTGACTTGGTCAACCTGACGTGTGGGTCCCACCTATCATTGACTGCTTAGTTAGTTAGGACTTAGCTAATCTAATTACTGTTTAATTAACTAACTAGTTAATTAGGTTAACTAAACAGGATTAATTTAGTTAATTTATTTAATTAATTAATTAATTAAATTTATTATTATTATTATTATTATTATTAATTCTCTTTTTTTTAAACCGTTCTGGGGCGGGCCCATATGTCATAGGCCCTGGGGCATAACGGGTGACGGGTGCGGGGTGGCCCGAACGGGCGCTACGGGCACCCGACCGCAGGCAGAGGCCATGGCCCGACGCGGCTGGGCGCCGGCGGCCAAGGTGCCGGCCAAGGGAGGCAGCGGAGGTGGCCGCGGGGCACAGCGATGAGGAGTAGCGCGGGGAGGAGGAGGCCGCGGGTGGTGGCCGGAGTGGGGACCGGACCGGCGGGCGGGAGGTACGGGTAGCAGGGGGCTTCGGTGGTGGCCGTGGCCGGTGACGGCAAGCGCGGGTGCCGGC
>NC_041381.1:251603279-251604990 GCF_002162155.2 Triticum dicoccoides
GGAGTGGGGGTCTCCTCGATCCAGATTGGATCGAGAGGGGGAAAGTGGGGCGACGGGGGGTTAGGGTTAGCGGGTGTGAGGGGATAAGGGAGTGGGGTGGGTCGGCCCGCTGGGCCAGTGGGCTGGCCTGGCTGTCAGCTGGGCCGGTTGGCCCATTGGGGGGGGCCCTTTTCTTTTTTTATACCTTTTATTTATTTTACTCTTCTGTTTTAAATCATTTTAAATTACTTAGGCATTTTATAAAAATGGGGTTGTTGCACCATAATTACCTTTGTAATATTTAGTACAATCCAAACATTTTTGTTTTAATTTTTGCAAACTTTTATTGTTATCATTAATTTGAATTTTGAATTTTGGACCGGTTTTGTCCTAACGATAGCTTAGCAGCAGTAATCGTGGTGACGTGGCATCATTCGCATGGAATTACTGTAGCCTAATTATCCGGGCGTCACAAATACCCTACTCCAGTGTGTGGTGTGGTGGATTGCCTCACGGGCTGATGATGAATAGTACAAAGGGTGAACGGCCTCGCGAGAGGTGTTCTTGAGCTGGTGCGATGAACTACTTGGAAGAGCTCGATCGCCTATGGATCTGATGAGGACTCTCTGAGATGTCCGCTTCTATGGTGGCTAGCCCTATTTATAGAGGCCCTGGTCCTCTTCCCAAATATTGAGCGGGAAGGGCGCCAAGAACGGCCATTTTGAAGGGGAACATCTAGTACAAGTTATCCTGACTAAAGTTGGTCTTCGGCTGCCAAAGGCACTGGTGATGACGCTGTCTTGGGCTCCACGGTGACCTCCATCCTCCCGCTCTGCTGGTCTTGGTCTCGTTGCACGAAAATGGCAACCTTTGCCTGATGCCTCGGTACTCCACGCCTGTGCTTGCCCCCTTTGCACCAAAGAGGAAACAAGGACACTGCACGGGGCGGCGCCTGCCTGGTGCCCGCCTGGTCTCGATCGTCACGGCTTACGTCACGAGCACCTCGCGAGGTACCCCTGCCTTGATCCTCCACCTACTCGCGAGCCTGCCTGGCGAGGCCGCTCCTGAGGAAGCCTCGTGTCATCCGCCCCGCGAGGCTTGGCCCATCGCGAGGGTCTTGAGTCTTGCGTTGATGAAGATGGGCCATACTGGGCCACCGCTCGAGCCACGCCGCAGGCAGGCAAGTCTGGGGACCCCCGTTCCCAGGACACCGACACGAGTGATATTATTATACTCCTTATACTCTAGAATGGTCTGAATCTCTTTATTTAATCCACCAATAAAACATGCAAGCATAGCAGCAACACGTATATCCTCTGGATACTGTAAGCATGTGAAACATTGTTCAGTTTCCAACTCCCAAGTAAGATATACATCAGGAATGTATCTACCCTCAAACGATGGGATATTCTATTTTAGTTTAGGAATATGGTCATAATCTTGTACCTTAGGTGGTGCTGGAGCCCTACCGTTGCGATTATATGCATGAGGTCGACCTGGTCATGGTGGTGCTGGTGGTTGCACGTAGTTCTAATTTTGATCAACCTCATCCTTGTAATAGTCCTCCACCTCTGCAGTAGCATCAAGATCTAAGAAGCATCAACAGCAGTAGTAGCGACACCAGAATTTTGTCCTGGCTCAAGAGGAACACGTCCCGCTCGGCGGAGGACTGTTTCGTGACGTGGAGGTGGTTGTTGTTGTTGTTGTTGTTGTTGTTGTTGTTGTTGTTGTT
>NC_041381.1:251607018-251614255 GCF_002162155.2 Triticum dicoccoides
TTGTTGTAATGGTGTAGCAGATGCAGGTGGTGGTTGTGGAAGATGCGCGAGTACTTCATCGAACTTGGCGTCCAACTTGGTGTCAATTGTCTTCTCAACGTCATGAATCCTCTCTAGTGCCTTTCCAAAGCTAGCCATGACGTCTTCCACCTGTTGACTCAACATTTGCTGAAATTTATCATGAAGCTCCTTCTTCGTCATGTTCTCCTAGTCAATCTCGTTAGCTTGTGGTCCTACCATGGTTAGCAGCAATAGAAACACACAAGAATATGATCCTACAAACTACTAGAAAGTGGCAGTGTGTCATAAATCCATCAAGCAAATCTCAAATTCTTACCGGTTCTTACCCAGCAGTAGGTGGTGATCTTCAACCGTTGTAGTCAAAACTCTCAAAGCTTGGATAGAGCAATTACCCGAGAGAGTCAAACTCACGACGTAGATGTATGTGGAGCTGGGAAGGATTATAATATGGTAGCAAAAAGGGTCAGCAATAATCAATTCAGAGATGCAAAGTTGAATAAACGCTCAACGACAGTATTGTGCTAGTCCTAGGCTAGACCATACTAGAGACGCGAGCCTAGAACACCAACAAAATCACGGCGCGGCACGTAAACAAGGGAAAAACACACTCTGGATTTTTTTCACTCTATTTTTTGGCGCTCTTTTTTTGGCGAAAAATCACTATAATGGCGAGTGTATCAAAACTCTTCCTAGATCAAAATAACAGGATAGGGACGGAATTTTTTTTACTATTTTTTCGGAAATCAGGGCAGCGACAACGAAAAAGTGCGACAAAAATCACTATGATGGCGAGTGTCTCAAAACGCTCCCTGGGACCAAAAAAAGGATAGAGAAAAAATTATTTTCGATCGCTGAAATTTTGGCCTAAAAACTGCCCGGGGGTCTCAAGACTTTTTTTTCCGAAACCTACTCAGGCAAGGAAACACGAATCGAAAAATAGTTGGATCTTGAAAACAAACCTAATATGAAAAGAACTTGGATTTGTGGTGGATATATGGTGGTAGGATATGGCAGTGGTGGTGGTATATGGTAGTGGTGGTGGTATATGGATACGATTCGATGGTAGTATATGGATACGGATCGGTGGTGGTATATGGATTCAGATCGGTGGTGGTATATGGATACGGATTGGTGGTGGTATATGGATTCAGAGCGGTGGCGGATAAGCGGTGGTGGTAGATGGCAGGGGCGATGATGATGGTGCGGCGGCAGCGTGACAACTTATGACCAGAACTCGAAACTCTAAAGGACTAGACGCTAAGACCAGCAACTTGACACGACAATGCAACCGCAAATTCAACAAAGCCAAATACTGAAAAGACTATGCAAAGTCTCAGACTGGTTCAGATATGATGAACTAACTCTAAATTTTTTTGTGGCTTTTTCGTGGACTGTAGGTATGAAGAACAGACTCGACCTAAACTACAAAAAAACTGTATACTCTCACCGAACAAACCTGGAAATCTGATACCACTTGATAGAGGTGAAGGTGTCCTGATGTTTCGATGAGATAGCTATCATTTTCTGCGAGAGTCGACTTTGACGATCCGACTACGAACGTGCGAAAACATCGCACCTTAGCAATCGCTAAACCAACTTACGAGGGGTTATTGACCATGCCGGAGCATGATCAACCTGACCACGAGGGTCTATTTCCTGCGAGCAAATGAAGAACAAGCAAGAAACTGAGATTGCAATCTGGATATTGCGAATATAAGAGGAAAGATTTGTTAATGAAGGTGGGGTTCTGTGACGTCTTGGTCTGGTCGTTGAACACAAACAAAGTACGTGAAGTTGTTGCTATGGCGAACTTTTAATCTAAACAAAACCCAAAGTCTAAACGATGCCGCAAGGGTTGTATATATGGAGGAACATGGGTGAATTTCGTGGCCCTTGGGTGAGGGGTCCGAAACCAACCCTATCTCTTGTTTCCCCACACATATGAACTCTAAAAACAACCTATACTCTAGTATTTTGAAATTACATGGGCCTGGCCCAATAATAAGGCGATGCAGCACCTATAATAGCCTCTAGACAAAATTTGGGAAGTGGCATCTTGTATATTTCGTCCAAGCCTTCATACACTCATTATGATGGCTTAAAAGTCCTGAAATCATCACTTGAAACTCCAGTCTTGTTTCCCTTGCGCATGCCATCATCACCATGCTTGATCTTTCTCAAGTGATCACCCCTCTTGTCCATGCTAGGCCCTATGTTTGTAAGCAAAACAAACGTATCCAATTTAGGCAGCATCATATTCTCATGAACATTAAAATCATTACCAAGAAACGAAAGTACTTGATAATTTAATTGGCGTGCGCGAGCTCTAGTAATTGGTCCAGTATATGTAGCACTAGGGGTTGTGGGTGTAACAATGGTATTGATGTCCTCATCAGACGCCGGTACGATTGTAATTCATTCCTATTCCTTGCATGGGACCTAAACATGCACCCAAGGACATGTGTATAACTTTTCTAGCCATTTTGGTGAACCGGAGCATGTATTTGTAGTTCAGATTTGAATTATGGACATTAAACGCCTAGGAAACTCAATTAGTGTATAAAAAAACCAAATGAACCCTGAATAATTTTAAATTTCAGCACGGATATCCTGTCGTTCCATGTTGCATGTAGAAGAAAATACAAGGTGAAAAGAGGCAGCGATTATCGTTTCGCCGACAAGGGGGGCATGTTTCCCTATCGGAACCACGAGGCTTCTTGATAGAAGCTCTGGTTTGTAAGAGGCTTGTAATAAAACTTGCGCCAAAATGGAAAAAAAATTCCTCAACATATATGTGCCATGTTGTGACACCATGCCAAGTTTCACAATTTTCGGGTGAGTTTTGAATTTACAGGGATTTAAAAACCGAGATTCTTCTCACGAAATGTTTTCAAATAGCACATGGTTCACTCACAAAAGTCGTGTGCCTACCAAACCGTGGCCAGTGCCCCCCTGCCGTGCGCGTGATTTGAGTCGTGCGTTCTGATTGGCCAGAACCCAAACCCCACGGATCGTACGTCTGCACCGTTGGATGCTCCGAGATCGAACGGTAATCCTCATCCCTTTAGACAGCACATGCAGTTCCGGTTGTAATTTTATTTATATGGGTAAGCACTGTGTGCATGCGTCATGCTAGCTGACGCTTCCTTCTCTACTAAGTTTTCTGTGTTAATGTTGTTATATATCCAAACACGCTACCGTTTCCCGCCACTCCTCTCATCGGTTTCCCGCCTCTTGTCCCATTGTTTTCCCGCTGCTAGTGTTAGTGCTCATTGAAGGCTAGGCGGCAACACACCGGCCATGTAAATATCGCACACAGTTTCTAAAAGCACAAATGTGTGTGATAGTAGGGAGTAGGTCCCATAGGGTGACCAGCGTGAAACGCCTTAAAGGCAAGGAGGCAATTCCTATCAGCAAGGGGCGGCTTCCCATCCGCTAGCCTAGTCGAATAGAACACAGAAGTTAAGTGTGCTCCGGCTGGAGTAGTCTAAGGGTGGGTGACCCGGTGGGAAGTTGTATATCTCAAGCTTCATTTAAACACTATGATACAGTCATCATAGAGATAAATGTCTCTATAGTGACCTTTCATGGCGATTATATAAACCTTGGGATCCTTGTTTTGCTAATTTGTAGACTATGTTTTTTATTGGTTATTTTTTTGTCCTAAAGATCAAAGAATGATCGACTCTATAAAGACCTATCATGGCGATTATATAAACCTTGGGATCCTTGTTTTGCTAATTTGTAGACTATGTTTTATTGGTTATTTTTTGTTCTCAAAAATCAAAGAATGATCGACATCTGTAGGCCCACACAAATTATCCCTTTGACTCAATACACAAGAAGGGTTTACTCTTTGCTCCCTGTGCTATGTTAGAGCAAATCAAGTTTCAGCACATGCGTTGGATGGCACCTGGCCCCTACCCCCCCACCCGCCCGCCTAGAAGTTGCATTCCTGACATCATATGTCTTTAACCTGGCCGCGGGGGTACGATGTTTAGTTTGTAATGTTACTGATGTAGTTGGTGCCTCATCGAACTTGTACTTTGGGGATTTGGACAAATCACAGACCAGACCCATACATTTTTTCAGGTCACATGCAGGGTATAGGGGGTCGGGTGTTCTGATCGAGCGTGTCTCCCTTGTGCGGTTTATAGATGCCGCACATATCTGTGGGCTCCCCGAGGTATATATATTATCCTTGACCGATAATGAGGGGGGGGGGCACACAATCTATCCCTTTGACCCAACATATGAGAAGGGTTTGACCATGATGGTTTCCTATTGCTATGTGTGCCATGTTAGACCAAATAAAGTTTGAGCGCATGCGTTGGATGACATCCCCCCCGCCGCCTCGAAGTTGGGAAACCAACATCGTACGTATTGAACCTGGCTTGGGGTCGGGTATGGTGTTCAGTATGTAATGTAGTTGGTGGCCCATCAAAGTTGTGCATTCGGGATTTAACACATCACACACCACCGTACCCATACATATTTTCGGGCCGCATGCATTGTATATGGGGTCTTCTGATCGACCACGTCTCCCTTGTGCGGTTTTTTGTGACAACGCGCATATCTGTGGGCTCCCCGAGTATATATACAGGGGAAGGGAGGAGGGGGTGGTGCTCTTGGGGTGCGACTGCCCTTTCTCTACCTCTCTATATATAGGGGAAGGGAGGAGGGGGTGGTGCCCCTAGGGTTTCCCCTAGGGGGGCGGCGGCCAGGGCAGATGGGATCTCCTCTTGGGTGACTTGTGTCGGGGGGGTGAGCCCCGGGCAGGCAACGGAACCCGGATCTTTTTCAAAACATCGGGGCCAGCACCACCCCTCAGCCCGGCTTGCACTAGGCCCTGTCCCGCAACAAGGCCGAATTCTTCAACACAATCAAGACAGCAACCCAGCCCTGCCGGCTGGCGCAAGCCAGTGGGACCCGGCGCATCAAGACTTCCCCAGCAAGTTAGCTGCCTTGTGGCGTGTTCCTCAACCCGGCCACGGGTCAGCACCTGTCCCATCCCAGCCGTACAATGGGACGATTCTACGTTCAGAGATGAGCAAAGTAATAGTGCCCTACCAACTCCTCTGACCGGTAGAGGCGTGGCAACAGTGCCCCACCTACCCTACTGACCAAGGCTGACGTGGCTACAATACGCCTATCGTCATTGCTGATGCTAGCAGACGGCGGCCAGGCGGAACGCCACTGTAGCCGACTCGACCCGGCCACTCCGTGACGCTCGACAAGACGGGGAACAGTGCCTCCTGGCACATGGGGCCCAAGCCCAGTGAACCCGGCAGCCCTGATACCCGGTGGGTCCCAGCACCGGCTCCCCGGACAATGACAACCCTGCCCCACGACCCTGTAACTTTACCATTGTAGCCCTGGGGTGTTGACCTATAAACCCCCAGGAGGCCTCCATGCACGGGGCGATCAGATCATTAGTAGAACACACTCACTCACATCAGCAAGGGAGAAGGAGCAACCTAAGCCTTGGCCTGTACTCCTTCTTCTCCAAACAGCTCCAGGAACAACTTTGTGTTCTGACATATAAACCAACCTCGGTAGGACTAGTGGTGTTATCTCTCCGGAGAGTCCCGAACCTGGGTGTGTCTTGCGTTCCGTGCTCGCTCATGCTGACCCCGCCTCTAGATCCCATCGGTGCCCTTGAGCCGCCTCCTCTGTTTAGCCATCCTTTGGCATCTGCCGTGCACCCACCACGACAGTTGGCGCCCACCGTGGGGCAGCTCGAGGTCCCAGCCGGAGTCACGGTTCCAAACGGGGCTCCCCTCCAACATTGACGAGCAGGTCTTGCTGGTGGATGACGCCATCGACATGCTCGCCGCCTCTTTCGCTGCGCTGCGCATCTCTGATGCGCCCGCGGTCGACGAGTACCCCGGTGGGGTTCTCGACATCACCGACTCCCTCATCCCCCTCGGTGACGGTGCTTCTGCCAGGGCGATGGACCTCTGCGTTCGGCTAGAGGTATTCACCACCAACGCCGACACCTCTTCTTCGTCTAGCGCGGCAAGGAAGCCGCTGAAGCCAGGGTCACAGCGGACCGTACCCGCGCGCCGGACCCACTGCGCGCCACGATGCAGAGTCTCTGCATCCCCATCACCATCGATGTTGACGCCTCCAACACCGCCAAAGTCCAGGCCCGGTTGGAGCAGGATCGCCAGCGTCTGCTGGACCTGACCGAGACACTCGCTGCCACGTAGCGCCGCCTGGACTCCGCCCAGTGGGAGCGCGAGGCAGCCTACGGATTTATGCCTGCTGCTGCCGAGCTAAGCCGGGTCGTCGACGTGCGGACCCACGGCGGCGCCATCGGCCGCGCCCTTGGCGTGATTCCCCCCCTCTACGAGACCCCCTTGAAGAACATGCGTGCCGCACAGGCGGCCATAGCCGACTTAGACCAGCTCCAGGGAGAGGAGTTGAAGGACCACCTAAATCGGGTGAGCGACCTCCTCGACATGGCCAACACGCAACAGGACCGCCTCAACTAGCTCAACAAGCCTGCGGGATCCGGCTCGCTCCACGCCAACGACCGAGGAACAACGGAACACAGCGTCTTTGCCACCCGGCGAAGCCCACTCCGGCCGCACCCGGAGTGTAACATCCCAAATTTTCAATTTGGAATGTTATACAAATAGATCATTATTGCATATCATATTTAATGCATTTTGCCTCGATCCTAGAAATTCTATGCAACTCAAGGACCCACGGAGAGAGTTGGGGATTTCGATATTTTCATATTTGAGTTTTCTCATATTTATTTTATCTTCAATTATTTCAATTATATAAATATAAGAGAGGGAATAAAATGACTTTCCCAAAATAAAGAAATATTGAGGATTTAATAAAAAATCAAATAAGATTTTATTTTGGATTTTCTGGCTATTTTATTTAAATTTAGGAAAAATGCGTGTTTTTCAGAATTTCATTTAGGCCCAAATAAATGTTCATCTAAACCGGCTTGATTTTAGAAGCCGAGGAAAATTTATTTCGCAATTTTTAGAGTCCGTTTAGTATTTCTTTCGTTTGTTTTTCTGTGCGAAAATTATTTTAAAAAAAAAATCCGAACCGACTACGGGCCGTAACCGGCCAAGCGGAGGCCGGGTCTTTATATAGCGCGCCCCGGGCCCCGCCCCAGCCCAAACCGCCGCCGCCAGCCCAACCCGCCGCCGCCACCACCCAAACCCTAACCCTAGCCACCGCCAGCCCG
>NC_041381.1:251614469-251736547 GCF_002162155.2 Triticum dicoccoides
CGCCGCCCGCCGTCGCCGCCGCCTCGCCGGACCCCGCCGCCGTCGCCGCCGACCACCGCCGCCCTCGCCGGAGCCGCCGCCGCCGTGTTTTTTTTAAGAAAAACCGTTCGGTTTTTCGTCCGTTTTTTTATTAGATGGTCTTTTGGTTTAGGTTAATTAGCGAGCGTTCGCTCATTCGTTCGTTTTAACGAATGCGTTCATCATTTAGATCCAGATAACGAACGTTCGTTCGTCAATCTGTTCGTCGTTTTCTTTTTCTCGGATTTATTCCGCGATTTTTCTGATCGCGATTTCTGATCCGATTTTCGTTTTAGTATAACTTTTCGCTCGTTTATCAGAATCAGGCGATTCAAGCGCCTAGAGTTTCGTCTGGAAACCCTCTTTCCGAATAATCTACTCAAACAAGTTTTTGCTTGTGTAAAATTTGACTTAGGTCCATATTAGTAAATGAAGTTTGTTTCTTTCGCCGTTTGAGTTTTGTTTCTTCGTTCGATTTGATTCTTTTTGCAAACCGGAGTTCTTAACTTGAGCTTTCTGGTTAGATATCTTATTTGAGTTTACCTGTGCATTAGATGAGTACTTATTGTATGTTTGTTTGTTTGCTTGCTTGCGATAGAGTACTCGGATTGCGCCGCTTGCTACTTCGAATCCCTAGGTTTCGCGGATCATCAGCAAAGCAAGTAACACTTTGATCATACTTCTTTATTACCTAGTTTTTATGCATTAGATCAATCCTCAAACAATTGCATGATTAGGTTCTGATTAATATGTGGGTTTTGGGAAGTAGATGAGGTAGTACCTATTACCTGTTTTATTATCAAACCTTTGGGAGTTACTTCTACGTTTGCTTATTATGCCATGCTATGCTAGTAGACGTGGATTGGGTGAGTGAATTTCCATGACAGATGTGAGACTGTTAATTAATGGTTTATTTAAGGTGGCAACTTTAATACACATCTGGGTGGATTGAGGCACTTGGGTATTTCAGGATTGCCTGTTTGTTTTTAGACCGCCACCCAGGCTCAAAGGGATCATAAGATTATTCATGCTAGAAACTTCCGTGTGCAACCACATGCTATTATGGGCTCTAGCATAGTTGATTAAGTCGTGCGAACTCTTACAGCGCTAGACTAGCAGATGTAGGGGAAAGTAGGTGTACAGGTCTATCCATCGTAAGGTGCTAGCGCTTCTGAAAGACTATGGCTCGGTCATCCGTTTCTCAAACACCATGTAGTGCGAGAAAACCAACGGAGGAGATCGAGTCGTGTGGGGAAAAGTGCGCAACCTCTACAGAGTGTATAAACTAATCATGATTAGCCGTGTCCTCGCTTATGGACGTTTTGAGTATCTAGTACTTGGATTATCATGTGAATCTCATCATGTTACTTTAATTAATATTGTTGGGTTTTAATGATGATGTTACTTAATTGGGATTGAGAATGCTGTCAACCATTCTCAATGTTTAACAACCACCATGATAGTTAAATAAAAATTTATTCCTTTCTAGTAGGGAAAAATTGGCTTTATGCAAAACTGTAACCATAAAGCTTTCCACCAAGCCATATATTCATGTAGTATAGCTTTATTTTTCGAAAGTGCTAATGTGATCATGAGCTGCAGTGATCTCTTTATCTGTACCGCACGACTCTCTCGCGATGCGCAGTGCAGGGTGTACGGGTCCCATTCCTTTATGGCCCATGGCCCATCGGTTGGGTCCGCATCTAGTAACGACGTCGTGCATGTCTGTCGCGGATCAGAAGGAGGCAAACGATATGAGCTGCCTGGATCATAGATTCTGAGCTAATGCCGGCACCTGCAGCATTTAATGCTTCCAGCCGTTGGAGCCTCTGAACCTCCATTTACCTGAGATGCACAAGTCATCACCGTGTGGAGATCAGGAGGTATAGTTCTAAGATGGCGAGATTAAATTCAAACTTGCCTCCAACAAGAGCACCCCGCCCACTGAGCAGTCTTCAGAGCTAGTCACGGCTGATCCACTCATGAACCAGCGAAAACCATCCATACGGCCTTCGTTCTCAACCTTTGGTCTTGCTCCCTGCTGGTGAATCCTCCTCCCTTCCCAACCCAGGCGCCCTTTATGTACAAAGATACGCCTGATATCGCGCCTGTGCGATTCAAAATTTGAATACTAATGGCGCATACAAGCATGGGGCACCAGCTGTGGCGCTCACATTAACTGAACTACCACAGCAGATAGCACCCCGTCGTGGTGAAGTGTTTGATGAAGCACGACAGCTTATGGAGATACGTTTAGACAGACAACATGGCCATAGTAAATTTGATCCCACAAGTATGGCTCATGCACGACAACTATGAAAAAGTTTAGGGATGAGCACAATGAAATAAGTTCATCAACACACGAACATCCCCAGGCAAAGCAAGTTCATCAACAGAGGGTGTATTCAGACAGGTTTAGTTTATTCAGGTACAACACAACCGAACTACTTCATGCACGACAACTCATGAACATTCAGGTACAAGCACAAATAAACTACTTCATAAGCACTAACCAGATCAAATCTTCATCCTGAGCTCAGCCGCTTTGTGGCAGTTGTTTTGACGATGCCCTTCAACTCCACAATTTTTACATCTCCCCAGCTTCCGAGGCTGTTTTGGCATGTCTCCAAGGTCAGGGCAGGTTGTCCGCTTGTGACCTTGTCGCCGACAAATCATACAGAACCTTGTTCTCTTACTCAGCCCTTCATACGGCGCCTTTTCTTTGCTTGTTGCAGGCCTTCCTATTTCCTTCCTCTTGGCTGGAGGTAATAAGCATGCCATCATATTCCCTGATTCATTAGCTGAGTTGACATTATCGTTCTCCAATACCCTTGCCATTTTGACTCCCACTCCTACTTGGTCACCTTCTGCCTGAAACTAGTTCACAACCACCCCATTTTCAGCCATGCGGTCCTCCAGTCCAAGGCCGTCTCTGATCTCCACAAATGGTTTCATTTCTATAGCACAGTCTTTGAATAATGCAACTAGTCAATCGTAAGCCTGAACACTGGCGTCCCCCATCCGTACAAGCTCCATTACGTGCATGTACATAGTGAAATGCCTATAACTAAATGGATTGTTGCTGTTAGCATTGTCCTTCTGGTATTGGCTTAGATGTGGAGCCAGGATGTCCAGGGCGTCTCCGGTCCACCTCTTCTCTTTGTGTTTCTTTTGTATTTCTGTTGTTTGGATAAAGTCAATAACCTACATCCAACAACTATTTGTCAGAAAAATGATCCAAACACGAAACAGTTTAGCAATATATGACTTGCATTCCATGTCTACACACAGGATTACAAGTACCTTCAGAGCGTGGCTGCGCAGCAATCCCATGTGAGAAAACTGGCCACATTCATAGTCAAATTCCTCTCCACCGTCCAACACTGTCACCTTGTACGAAATCCTGCACCACTTCTCTCTGCAACATGCATCCGTATGGATTACGACATATAGCTTCCCTTTCTCAATCTCTTCCAGCTGGTAAGCACCACACTCGTAAACTCTATGCCAAACTGCTTGAACATTGCTTAGGTGTAGATCTTGTCAGCATGCCTTTCAGTAGCCATGTTTGCTCGTAGAAGAGGCCTCCCCTGCAAAAACAATTTTATGTTATACATTGTATTGCACAGCATGAAACCAAGTCACAAATTGCCATCGCAAGATAAAAATTATTACAATTCTCGTCTGCTTCTCCTCGTAGTTTTCTTCTGCTTCCCTATCAAACTGTAGAAGCATGTATTTCCTCAGGAATATGTGCATAGGGCACCCCGATGGAACGTAGTTCTTCTACATGTGATTTGCACTTTCACTCCGATGAGTACTTGTCATTTTTTGCACAAAACACACCTTTCAAGTAAGGCTATGCCCATTTGTGACGGATCTCGTACTTTTGTGTCATGTAAGTATGTGTCCTGAGGTTATACTTATCAATGAGGAACTTCTAGGCTTCCTCAAACTCGTCGATGGTCGACATGTGATTCACAACTTTCAGATGACATTCACATTAAATCAGAGACAAAACAGCAAAAGGTGGCACAAGGTAATATAGGACACCATACCGCACAACCACAAACTATCTCTTGCATACATTTTGTCCGAGTGTGCCAAAGCTGGTCCCTATTTTTGGCACAATGACATTGTCAGCCGGCGCCTCAGCAAACACGCAGACTAATTTCTCCAATGCTGTCATACTATCCGGGCATGGGGCACAGCCTGGTGCAGCAGCACCGATCCTAACTCTGCATTTTTTAAAGAAGTGTGCACAATCAGTTCACTACACTGAAAAATAGAGGGTTGCAAAATTCAGATTAACACCTCCTTTTACCGGATGTCTCTTGTTTTCCCCATGAATTATCAGGATCGGGACATTTCCCGGAATATATATCACATTTACGCATTCCTGAGTCCCAGCAATTTTCTATGTTGCAAGTTTCAGTCTAGAAAAAAAATACCCACTTCGATGCTCACTTTAACGTGTTCATTTCTGCAAGATTTTTCTGTTTCCATTTGGACACTCTGCAGGCATACGGAATCCAAGCTATTCCTATCGTATTAATTTTATACTAATGCACACACATGTAGCAGTGCTATAATTACGAACGCAAAATTTCTTAGATTCATGTCTACGTTCATGCGGAGAGAGCAGAATGCATACCTATGTCAATCCAGGCATTTTTGGATCAATTTTCTCAATGGAGTGTTCAGATGTCTGCGCCTTATCTGCTCTCCCTGCCTCCACCGCCACCGTCGCCGTAGCACAGATCTGCGCGTCCGCACTAGAGGAACTTGCCGGTGGCAAATCGCCGCCCGGTGGCGACACCACAGGATAATGCAGAGGCTGCAGGCGTATGTTGCTATCATTTACTTCCTCTATGAGAGTCCTGCTGCAGATGTGCACGGGCGGTACAAAAAATTAGATCTTTAGGCCGTCCAAACCAAAAACGCAGCCAAGAAAGTACAACCAAGCTCAGATCTGCTTTAGATCCCCCGCTTTATCAAAATCAAATTTCACGACACAAAGAGCACACATGGGCAAATTTCGCACCTGTTGAACGGCTGCATCAAGAACTCCATCCGCGCCGGAGGAGAGATTCACGAACCTAGAAGAGTCACCGCTATCGCCGCCTGGGCACCCCGATAGTACCCGACCGACAAGGGAGAGATGAATGAGCCATCCATATCCACCAACCTAGTTCTTCATTTACTCCAGCCCATTGACGTTGTTAACGGACGCTGATCCACGGATCAGGAATTTGCCGATGAGTCAAGCTACAGCTCTGACGCCAATCCTCCACAACCTTGAATGGAAATCGCGTTCTGCCCCACCGTCCAGTCCTCAGTTGGACCCAGCCCTGGTCACGTGTGTCTATTAATCCGAATCGTGACAATGTATCGAGTGGGACAGATTTCGAGAGCCTGTGTGCTCGGGATCAATTACTCTACGTCCTTTATTCTTTCATTACTCTCTATGTGTTATATTGCCAGCATATTCCATATGCTGACCTGTTTTCGGGCTGCAACGTTCATGTTGCAGACTTTTCAGACGACGAGTAAGATGCCTTAGGATCGTGGTTCTATACTCAGTGATGCCGTTGGAGTTGATGGACTCACTTATCTTTCAAGCCTTCCGCTGTTATCGTTATTAGATGGCCTTAAGCCATATTTATTTGTAATAAGTTCTCTTTTGAGACATTCGATGTAATAAGTGTGTGATTGCTACTTTGTTATAAATCCTTCGAGTACTGTGCATGTCAGCATTACTGATCCAGGGATGACACTGATGCATAGAGATCAGACTGTTTGAGGTCTGGTCGCTACAAGATGGTATCAGAGCACACGCTGACTGTAGGACACGACCACTAAGACAAAGCCCTAGATCACTACTCTCTCTTCTCATTTCTGACTCCTCATCTTCTCTATTCTTTTAGGATGGCGGATGCAAGGAACAAGTTCACGCAACCGGATGAAGATACACCTTTTGGATGACACCTGAAGGAAGTCACGAGATACCTGAACATCGGAGTACCAAGCTTCACCGGGACCTACAACACCACATTACCTGAAGAGGAGCGTTGGATGATTCAAGTTCAAGTTCCAGGAAGGACGTTCATGCCCGTCACTGAGCCCATAGAGTTTTCCTTTGATGCACCAACCTGGAGTCTAGGAAAGAGCATGGCAGCCCACATCACCATGGGACGTATTGGAGAAGTTTACCACAAGGATCTTAAGGATACTATCTACCAGATTTGTGGGCGCCTAGATGTGCAATGGGAGATGGTCAGCACCAGGAAGGGCAGATCAATTGCAGCTCTCATCCAGGAGTTAAACCAGCACATTCGACGCCAGGAGAACCAGATGTGCGCAGGCATGATGGATCTGAAGAAGGCCATGACCAAGATCACAGAACTGGAGGACGAACTCAAGTCTACACGCGATGGATATGAGGAGGAAATAGCAACGCTAGTAGAGAAGAATGATGATCTGAAAAAGAAGCTAAGAGTGTTCATGGGATTTCCAGCAACTGGAGAAGGCGAAGATTGCACTTGTCCCGAGAACTCATCATCATCGACGACACCGATTCGGACCCAGATGATAGTGATGATGACTATGTTGACGAAGCTGGAGCAGATATCGTGGAGTCTTCATCAGAGCAGTTTTTCTAAGTAGACCACCATAACGGTAGTAGTATTTCCCCCATGTATCTAGTATAGTCGAGCACTTTTGTAACGATAGATAGATCGTTGTATGCCCTTGCTTGTTTGAGTGAAGTGTTTTGATTGAAATTGTCTCATGTGCATATGGGTAGTGTTTTTTCCCTCTAGATCTCATTATGTTCTGCATTCTCATCTTTTCTAAACCCTCAGATGCCTCCGAGACGTGACAATGGATTTGCTTTCCCACCGGAGCTCACCCAGTTGATCCAGCAGCAGAATGCATTGATGCAGATTCTAGTCCAGAATCAGAATCAGGGGAACAACAACAACAACAACCCACCACCACCACCACCACCTGTTGATCACTTAACCCGTTTTCTTAGGCTAAATCGATCGGTGTTTTCCAGTAGCACCGAGCCGATTGTTGCAGATGATTGGCTTCACAAGACAGCCAGGGAGTTGACCACTGCAGGATGCACGGATGCGGAGAAGGTGCGATTTGCCGCACATCAGCTTGAGGGACCCGCAACATCATGGTGGGAGAATTTCACATCCACCTATCTAGTAGACACTATCATATTGGATCAGTTTCAGCAGGCTTTCCGTACCGCTCATGTTTCAGCAGGAGCTATGGCCATGAAGAAGCGTGAGTTTCGCAACTTACGCCAGGGAGGACGTACAGTTGGCCAGTATGTGGATGATTTCAGTAAACTAGCATGCTATGCCCCAGATGACGTTGCTACAGATGCAACTAAGCAAGAGAAGTTTCTGGAAGGACTGAATGATGAGCTGAGTATGCAGTTGATGTAGCAAGTTTCAACAACTACCAGGAGTTGGTAGACCATGCTCTTATGATTGAAGGGAAGCAGCAGCAGATTAAAAACCGCAAGAGGAAGTATGGACAAGGGAAATACAATTCTAGAGATCAGCAGAAGCCACGTTTTACCCCGAAATCGGGAGGACAGTTCTAGCATACCCATGGAGGTGGTAGCTCACATAACCATAATGGTTCCAAGAATGGTAACAAGAATGGAGGAAGCAATGGCCAGAACCGTACCAACCCCTCAACACCAGCCAAGAGAGATCTGAGTCAAGTCACTTGCTTTAAGTGCCAGAAGACCGGACATTACGCCAATGAATGTCCTGAAGGCCAGAATGGAAATGGCAATGGAAGCTCTAGGAAGAAGCCGAACCCTTTCAACAGAGGACAAGGGAACCACATTAGCATGGAGGAGGTTGAAGCCCAGCCAGATGCAGTAATAGGTAAGTTTTTGGTTAAGTCATTTACTGCACTCGTTCTTTTTGATACCGGTGCATCGCATTCATACATATCAAGGGGATTTGTGGATAAGTATAGACTACCCACCAAGGTTCTAGGAACACCCATGCTAGTAACCTCACCAGGAGCAGAGTATATGGCCAGTCGAGGATGTTTTCAAGTGCCGTTGAGTATAGGCAAGCATGTTTTCCCCTCAGACTTAATCATTTTGGAATCTCAAGGTTTGGATGTGATTCTGGGTATGGATTGGCTATCGATGTATGGAGGAAACATCGATTGCGCCAGTAAGTCGATTTTTCTTACTACCCCAGAAGGGAGAAGGATAAGGTATGTATCAAGACATGAGCCGAAGAGGATGCACGTAAATTCCTTATCAGGAGTTGTGCAGGAGGAAGTACCAGTGGTGAAGGATTTTCCTGACGTATTTCTAGAAGAGTTGCCAGGCATGCCACCGGATAGAGACATCGAGTTCTTAATTGAGCTTTTGCCAGGCACATGGCCGATATCCAAGAGACCATACAGGATGCCAGCAAAAGATTTGGAGGAGATTAAGAATCAGATTAAGGAGTTACTGGATGAAGGCTATATTCGCCCAAGTTCTTCACCTTGGGGATCGCCAGTACTTCTAGTGGAGAAGAAAGATGGATCATTAAGGATGGTTGTTGACTATCGAGGCTTGAATGCAGTAACAATCAAGAATAAGTACCCACTGCCGATGATCAATGACCTATTTGACCGATTGCAAGGAGCAAAGGTATTTTCCAAGATCGATTTGCGATCAGGATACCATCAGTTGAAGATTCGAGAGCAGGATATACCTAAGACAACTTTTACCGCAAGGTATGGGCTGTACGAGTATACCATTATGTCATTTGGTCTAACGAACGCACCTGCCTATTTTATGAACATGATGAACAAAGTATTTATGGAGTTTCTGGATAAGTTCATCGTGGTATTCATTGATGATATTTTTGTCTACTCAAAGAACGAAGAAGAGCATAAGGAGCATTTGCGTTTGGTACTGGAGAAGCTCAGAGAACACTAGTTATACGCCAAGTTCAGCAAATGTGAATTCTGGTTGAAAGAAGTTGGATTCCTCGGACATGTTATATCTGGAGAAGGTATAGCAGTAGACCCCACCAAGGTTGTCACCGTGACAAATTGGGTAGCACCAACAATAGTTGGAGAGATCCGGAGTTTCCTTGGACTGGCAGGATACTACCGGAGATTCATTGAGAATTTCTCAAAGATTGCAAAACCTATGACGGAACTGTTGAAGAAGGAACCAAGTTCATTTGGACTGAGGAATGTGAGGCCAGTTTTCAAGAATTGAAGAAAGGTTTGGTTACCTTGCCAGTGTTGATTCTGCCAAATCAGAGCAAGGATTACGAGGTGTATTGCGACGCTTCATGTCGAGGACTTGGAGCAGTGCTTATGCAGGAGGGGAGAGTTGTTTCGTATGCTTCACGACAGCTTAAACCTCATGAGTTGAATTATGCCACGCATGATTTGGAGTTAGCAGCCGTAGTGCATGCGTTGAAGACATGGAGACATTTTCTTATCGGAAATCATTGTGAGGTGCACACGGATCACAAGAGTTTGAAGTACATTTTCACGCAGAAGGAGTTGAATCTCAGGCAAAGGAGATGGTTGGAGCTCATCAAGGATTATGATATGAGATTGCAGTATCACCCCGGGAAGGCTAACGTAGTAGCCAATGTGTTGAGCCGTAAGAGCCATGTCAATACACTCATGACCGCAGGATTACCAAAGGAGTTAGCCAAGGACCTTTGCGAACTATGTTTAGAGATAGTTCCGTGAGGCTATATAGCAGCATTGGAAATTTAGTCGACCTTGATGGATAAGATCAGAGAAGCTCAGAAGACTGACCAGGAAATTGCTGAGATAAAGGAGAAGATGAGTGTCGGTGTCAAAACCGGCGGATCTCGGGTAGGGGGTCCCGAACTGTGCGTCTAGGTGGATGATAACAGGAGACAAGGGACACGATGTTTTACCCAGGTTCGGGCCCTCTTGATGGAGGTAAAACCCTATGTCCTGCTTGATTAATATTGATGATGTGTGTTACAAGAGTAGATCTACCACGAGATCAAGGAGGCTAAACCCTAGAAGCTAGCCTATGGTATGATTGTTGTTCGTCCTACGGACTAAAGCCATCCGGTTTATATAGACACCGGAGAGGGCTAGGGTTACACAGATTCGGTTACAATGGTAGGAGATCTACATGTCCGTATCGCCAAGCTTGCCTTCCACGCCAAGGAAAGTCCCATTCGGACACGGGACAAAGTCTTCAATCTTGTATCTTCATAGTCTTGGAGTCCGGCCGATGATGATAGTTCGGCTATCCGGACACCCCCTAGTCTAGGACTCCCTCAGTAGCCCCCGAACCAGGCTTCAATGACGATGAGTCCGGCGCATATATTGTGTTCGACGTTTGCAAGGCGGGTTCTCCTTCATGTTCCATGTGTTTGCCGGATAGTGTATGGTTGCTTCATAAATGTTGCGCTCCTTGGCTTCCACGTCCAATAATGGCCTTCTTCCACGTGTTGTACGAATGTGAAAAGCCAGGGTATTCTTACGTTTTACCCCCTAGCTGTATGAATAAGCTGCCTATAAGAGAGGCGAGGATCCAGATCCAAATCACACCATCCTCCTTCCGCAAGTACTCATCGAGGCGCATCTGACAAAAAATCCATTCCAACATGGATAGTCGACGCGGCTCCTCTTCTCGCACTCCTAGTCCTCCGCCAGGAGATTGGAGGAGATGCTCAGTCCCGCATAGCGAGTTAGTGACGCTCCAAGCAGAGGGATACCTTCCCCCAGCCTTTATGGTTCCGGTTCGAGCCGGACTGGCCACCTACAAGGGTGGGAAGCAGGCGGAGAGCATCCCCAATCCCTCCAAAGGAGAGCGGGTATGCTTCGTCCCCTACTTAATAAGGGGACTTGGATTTCCCATACATCCGTTTCTCCGGGGGCTCCTGGAGTTCTATGGACTCCAACTTCACCACCTCACGCCTGCCTCCATTTTGCACATCGCGGGCTTTGTAGCTCTTTGCGAGCTGTTCTTGGGCATCGAGCCCCATTTTGCGCTGTGGAAGAGGCTGTTTTGCCTCGTACCCCGTTCTCACGAGGGGTCGATATATCAAGTGGGCGGAGCCGAAATATGGCGCATCGCCGGGACCGGATATCTATCCGAAACCCCGAAGAAGGCGTCCAAAGACTGGCCTTCGGAGTGGTTCTATATGGAAGACGCCCCGCTACCGGATCCAGTTCGGATCGGCCTCCCAGAGTTTAGCAACGCTCCTCTGAAGAAACGCCTGAGTTGGCGCCCACGGAGCCCTCAACGGGAAGATGACAGGAGCGTCCACTATCTGATGGGCCGGATACGGTTACTAGCCCATTTCGGATTAACCATGATTGGAGTCATGGCCACATGCATTATGCGAGGGGTGCAACCGCTCCAATATAGGGGCCACCCCATGTGGGATTTCAACGGGGAGAATGACGCCACCTGTCATGGCCGCACGGGGCCGGGATCGGCCGCCGATCTGGTGAAGATCCTATCCGGTTTGTACAAGGGGGAGAAGGAGGATTCCTCCGCACGAGTCCATTGAATGGATTCTCCATGAATAACCCTCGGAGCTGGGTAAGCGGACATTTATATATCTGATCCGTGCTTTCAAAGATAAGTGTTTTACTTTATGATTTCGACGCAGGAACTGCGCTGAGATGTGGAGGGCATAGAAAGCCCAACTCCACAACCCGAGGATCCGGGAAGATCCCTTGATCCGGCCTCCGAAGAGGATCCGGACATAAAGGTGGAATTGATCGACGGGGTGTTCCACCAGCTCAGCATAGACAATGCTTTAGTCGCCATTACGGCTGACTACCCCGGTTTATGTCCGGCTTCCCAGGTGAGTACGACCGAAGTCTTGACACCGTTACTTTTTTAATGCTTATTTCTGACCACTGTGTACCAATGGTGCTTCGCAGGAGGTGCCTTTACGGCGGGAAGCCGAGCCCGCGGCGACTGACCAAACGAAGTCAGTGCGGCCTAGCAGGCGGAAGAGGAGTGCGGCGAGAATCAAAACGTCGCCGCAAAGGTATGGTGCACCATTGTCTTTTAAGGGAAAGACTCCTGGGAGGTATATTAATGCTCATGATTCTTCCAGGAGAAAGAGCGCTCGCCGGACCGAGTCCGGAGAGGGTGCCAACCAATCCTTCACCAGCCAGGCTCCAACGCCTGGTCCGAAGGGGGAGGCGAGCGCAAGGCGCGAGCCGGATGCTCCTCCAACGGAGGATGCCGACATGTTGTCCGCCACCAGGTCTGAGGTGGAGAGCGCCATGAATCACAGGCGCCGTCGGACAGTTCTTCGTGACGCGTGTTTCTCCCCAGAGGCATTGAATGCCTTTAATGCGGGAGACGCGCACCTCCGTGCTGCTCAAGATGGTTTAACCAGAGCCATGAAGCAGTATGTAAAAGGCATACGGGTGAGGAATTTTAATAGTTATATATGCCAGTAGCCCCCAAGACTTAAAATAGTTAAACTAACTGATTTAAGGATAATTTGTTATGCAGGATCTTACCGAGAAGAATACCCACCTGTCCCAGGAGCTTCAAGAATGCAAGGCCCAACTTGAGGCCGCACTAGCCGCTGCCGGGGGAGCCACGGAGACCCCCTCTGGTAATTCATATTTTGAAAAGAGAAGTAGTTTATGAAGTGCGGCGTGTGTGTATAGTCTGACAATAATATTGCAGAGGGTGCCAGACTAGATCCTGACAAGCAACATCTGCTGCGCCAGTTGAAGGCCGGTGAGAAGGTGCTTATGAGGGTGCAGCAGGAGAGGAAAAAACTCCAAGATGCCAACACCCAGCTGGGCAAAGAACTAAAAGATGTCCGGGTCCAGCTGTCTAACTCCGTAAAGGAGAATCAGCGGCTTCGTCGCGGCATTTATAGTAAGTGCTTGAGCAAACTCTTTTGAAAAGAAGAGTTCGGCGAGGAAGTCGATTGACAGAAATGTGTCTGTAGGTGTGCTCACGGGTCGTCCGGCGGAGGAGATGCCTGGTTCCACGGGAGACCCTCTTCCCGAGCTGCTGCAACTGCACGAACGTGTTCGGCAGGCGATGAGCAGCGTCGTTCAGGCCTTATGGCCTTCCATCTCCCTACCCGAGGGTCTTGGAGGGCTTGCTGAGAAGCTTCAGGGAGTACGGCGGCGTCTCCGTCTGTGGAAGATATCGGCCTGCCGTCAAGGCGCCAGGGAGGCCTGGGCCATGGTGAAGACGCGGTACCCGAAGGATGACCCAAACCACATGGCCGAGGTCGGGCCTGTGGGGCCCGATGGGAAGGAGATCCCTGTGAGCCTGATGTACGACCAAGTAGAGTTGGCCGCGAAATATTCCCAATAGGACTGTAAATTGGACAGCCTGTTAGATGGGATTGAAGAGGAGTACAATCAGTCAGTTTGACGATGTAATTTTAAAATGACATGTAAAATGCCTTCTAGCCGGATTGTAGATCGTTTGTCTTTGCGGACCGTTTCGCTTCAACCTCGGGACCCAACAGTCCGGAGTGTGTCCAAATATCCTTACGGTTATAAAAGAACCGGGGCATGCATGGAGACAAGGCGTAGGGGTCATAATTGCTTTACCAGACAAGTGCCCAACTAGCTATGTTATATTACATGGTTAGTAAGAAACATCTTCCAGGGAGAATAGTTCCGTTAAGGGTTCCTTTCCCTGGGAGGCATGCCCTAAAGTGCATGTCCAGACTGCGAAAATAGCAGAAAAAGCATCTAGGGGCAGATAAATAGGTAAGTAATAAATCATCTTTCAGGTCACCGACCGAATATTCCCTTAAGAACGCTAGCCTTCGGCTTCACCCAGTCTGAGGTACACGTCCGGCTGACCCAACAGTAACAATCACAGAGGTGCTCCCTTTACCTCCTAGCCGAACAATCGGGAGGAGCCAGGCAACCCGGCTTGGCCAAAACTTAAGTCATATCAATGCATATAATGGTGATCAAAAGGTACATGCGGAAGTGTGACACATGTGTTGGGCATGAAGCCCGTATAAATAAGCTTCTGTTAAAGAAGCCCCCAGGTATAACGAGTGCGCGTAGCACATCGAGTGAGTGCGAACAAAGCGCAGATCAGCCCTCAAGAGGCTTGTACTGAGAGGGGGAGGAAAAAGGAGGGAAAACAAAGACAGTGAAAAATATGAAAGGTGGACGGAGGAAGGAGACGAACCCTGAGTCCGGCGCTAGGCGTAAAATCTTCGGAGACGGGCTGCGTTCCATGGGTTTGGCTCGAGTCGGTTGTCAGATGCGTTGCATAGACGGTATGCACCACTGGTAAGGACTTGGTCGATGATGAAGGGACCTTCCCATTTGGGCTTAAGTTTGTCCTTTTTCTTGTCCGGCAGGCGTAGAACTAGCTCGCCAACATTGTAAGTTTTGGCCCGTACTTCCCTGCTTTGATATCTTCGAGTCTGCTATTGATAGAATGCGAACGGGATTTTGCCACGTCGCGCTCCTCCTCTAAGGCGTCCAAATTGTCCTGCCGATCCAACTCGGCTTCTCTTTCCTCGTACATGCGCACGCGAGGTGAGTCATGAATTATATCGCAGGGCAAAATTGCCTCAGCGCCGTATACCATAAAAAATGGTGTGAATCCGGTAGTGCGGTTTGGCTTGGTCCGCAGCCCCCAGAGTACGGAGTCAAGCTCCTCTACCCAGTGCATGTTAGATTCCGTGAGGGACCACACTAATCTGGGTTTAATGCCGCTCATGATTAGACCATTTGCTCGTTCCACTTGACCGTTAGTTTGAGGGTGGTAGACTGAAGCGTAGTCGAGCTTGATGCCCATGTTTTTGCACCAGAGTTTAACCTCGTCGGCCATGAAATTCATGCCGTTATCAGTGATGATGCTGTGGGGGACGCCAAAACGGTGTACTACCCCGGATATGAAGTCTATCATAGGTCTGGATTCTGCCGTTTTAACTGGCCTGGCCTCTATCCATTTGGTGAATTTGTCCACCATGACGAATAAGTATTTGTGCTTGTGGGTTCCCCCTTTAAGGGGTCCGACCATGTCAAGCCCCTAGGCCGCAAACGGCCAAGTGATGGGTATAGTTTTGAGGGTGGTGGGTGGCATGTGGCTTTGATTAGCAAAGACCTGGCAACCAACGCATCGTTGGACTAAGTCCTGAGCATCTGCCCGGGCTGTCGGCCAATAAAATCCTGTATGGAAGGCCTTGCCTACAAGGGCCCGGGCTGCAGCGTGGTGCCCGCCGAGTCCGGCGTGAATTTCAGCCAGGAGATTTCGCCCTTCCTCTTTGAAGATACACCTTTGAAGGACTCCGGTTGTGCTTTTCTTATAGAGTTCTCCCTCATGGACCTTGTAGGCTTTAGATCGCCGAACTATGCAGCGGGCCTCATTTTGGTCTTCGGGGAGTTCCTGCCTGATTAAGTAGGCTAGGAATGGTTCCGTCCACGGGGCAATTACTGCCATTATCTCGTGGGCTGAAGGTGTTATTTCATTGGCTGAGCCACCGATTGTGTCAGAATGTTCTGTGTTGGGTGGTGCAGTTGGTTCCGGGTTGTCGTTTCCGGACTCCTCTTCCCATAATACGGATGGCTTAAAGAGCCGCTCCAGGAAGATGTTTGGAGGGACGGCGTCGCGCTTTGCGCCGATGCGTGCCAACACGTCTGCTGCCTGGTTATTATCCCGGGCTACATGGTGGAATTCGAGTCCTTCGAACCGGGCTGACATTTTTAAGACGACATTACGGTAGGCTGCCATTTTCGGATCCTTGGCGTCAAAGTCTCCATTTACTTGGGATATTGCGAGGTTTGAATCCCCGCGCACCTCTAGGCGTTGAATACCCATGGAGATTGCCATCCGGAGGCCATGTAGAAGGGCCTCGTATTCGGCTGCATTGTTGGAGTCCATGTACATTATTTGAAGCACGTATTGGACTGTGTCTCCGGTTGGGGACGTCAAGACGATGCCAGCCCCCAAGCCAGCCAACATTTTGGAGCCGTCGAAATCCATGATCCAATTGGAGTATGCGTCGTACTCTTTAGGGAGTTTGGCTTCGGTCCATTCGGCGATGAAGTCAGCCAGAACTTGCGACTTTATAGCTCGCCATGGTTTGTAGGTTATGTCAAATGGTAAGAGCTCAATGGCCCATTTTGCAATCCTGCCCGTCGCGTCACGATTGTTTATAATATCGTTGAGAGGTACTTCGGAGGCCACCGTTATGGAACACTCTTGAAAGTAGTGTCGCAGCTTCCGGGATGCCATGAACACCGCATACGCTATCTTTTGATAATGTGGGTACCTGGACTTGCATGGAGTTAAGACAGTGGATACGTAGTACACTGGTTTTTGAAGAGGGAATTTGTGCCCTTCTGTTTCTCGTTCGACGACGAGTACCGCGCTGACAACTTGATGTGTTGCTGCGATATATAATAACATTGGTTCGCCCAGGTTGGGCACGGCCAGGACCGGATTTGTTGCCAATATGGCCTTAATTTCTTCGAGTCTGGCCGTGGCAGCATCCGTCCATTCGAAGTGTTCGGTGCGCCGGAGGAGGCGATAGAGGGGCAGTGCCTTTTCTCCCAAATGGGAGATGAAGCGGCTTAGAGCCGCCACACATCTAGTTAGTTTTTGTATTTGCTTGAGGTCTTTTGGGATATCCAATTGTGACAGAGCTCGGATCTTGGCTGGGTTTGCTTCAATTCCTCTACCGGATACAATGAAGCCCAAGAGCTTTCCGGCTGGTACGTCAAAAACACATTTTTCCGGGTTGAGCTTAATGTCATATGCTCGGAGTTTGTCGAATGTCACCCTCAAGTCGTCTGCTAGAGTTTCGACGTGTTTGGTCTTGACGACCACATCGTCTATGTATGCCTCTACTATTTTGCCTATCTGGGTAGCCAGACATGTCTGAATCATGCGCTGATATGTTGCGCCTGCGTTTTTGAGTCCGAAGGGCATTGTGTTGAAGCAGAATGGTCCGTATGGAGTAATGAATGCCGCTGCGGCCTGGTCTTTTTCCGCCATCTTGATTTGATGGTATCCGGAGTATGCATCGAGGAAGCCCAATGAATCGTGCCCTGCGGTAGCATCGATGATTTGGTCGTTGCGAGGGAGAGGGAAAGGGTCCTTTGGACAGGCCTTGTTAAGGTCGTTGAAATCGACACAAAGGCGCCAGGATTTGTCCTTTTTTGGTACCATTACCAGGTTGGCTAGCCAGTCCGGATGTTTTATATCTCTGATGAATCCGGCTTCTAAGAGTTTGGCTAGCTCCTCTCCCATTGCCTGTCTTTTGGGTTCGGAAAATCGCCGAAGAGCCTGCTTGACTGGCTTGAATCCTATTAGGATATTTAGGCTGTGCTCTGCCAGCCTGCATGGGATTCCTGGCATGTCTGAAGGGTGCCAGGCAAAAATGTCCCAATTTTCCCGTAGGAATTCTCGTAGTGCGACTTCTACATCAGGATTTAATTGTGCCCCAATGGAGGCCGTCTTTGTGGGGTCCGTTGGATGGACCTGGAATTTGACTATTTTGTCTGCTGGTTTAAAAGAGGTGGACTTAGACCTCTTATCGAGTATCACATCGTCCCTGTCCACCGTGGAGCGCAGTGTAGTGAGTTCCTCTGCCGCTAGGGCTTCGGATAATGCCTCTAGGGCCAGTGCGGCTGTCTTATTTTCAGCGCGGAGTGCTATATCTGGATCACTGACAAGAGTGATTATTCCATTGGGCCCGGGCATTTTGAGCTTCATGTACCCGTAATGAGGTATAGCTTGGAAGATTGTGAATGCCTCTCGCCCTAACAAGGCGTGATATCCGCTGCCGAATGGGGCCACTTGGAACGTGACCTCTTCGGACCTGTAATTGTCTGGCGAGCCGAACACTATGTCTAGTGTGATTTTTCCTGTGCAGCGTACTTCTCGACTAGGGATTATTCCCCTGAAGGTTGTGCTGCTTCGCTCAATGCGGCTCCAGTCAATTTCCATTTTTTGAAGGGTTTCTTCGTAGATGAGGTTTAATCCGCTGCCGCCATCCATGAGTACCTTGGTAAGACGAAAGCCGTCCACTATCGGACTAAGGACCAATGCGGCTGGTGCTCGAGCTGTTCGGAATTTAGGTTCATCGCTGGCATTGAAGGTGATAGCCGTGTCGCTCCATGGATTTGTTGTTGCTACTTGGTAGACTTCGGCGAGGCTGCGGATTGTTCGTTTCCGCATGTTATTTGATGCGAAAGTCTCGAAGACTGTTAATACCGTACTGGTACTGTTGGGCTGGTTGCCCGGGGCTAGAAAGCCTTCGCCACTTTTGGCCACCTGCCGTAGTATCCAACATGCTCGAAGGCTATGTGTTGGAGTGGCGCCCTCTGTACTGTGGATTTGACAGGGTCCGTTGAGCCATCCCTCCAGTACGGTTCTGTGCCCTTTAGGGGTTTTTTGCTTTTTGGTTTTTAACCCAGGTGCTTGAGTATGACGCACCCTTTTGTTTCGGACTGGGGTTGTATTCAGGGCCGGATTGTCCCAAAACCTGGTTTCGGTTTTCCAGGCACTCTCCATCGCACAGTATTTTTGTACAATGGTTGCTAGGAAGGTGAAGCATGTAACTTCGCGACGACTTATGGCGCTCATGATTCCCTTGTCCGTGCAATTGTTGCAGAAAATTGAAATCACGCTTTCTTCATGGCAGTCCTTTATCCTGTTCATAACCAGGAGGAATCTGGCCCAGTAATGATGTACTGTTTCATCGGGCTCTTGCCGTATTTGAGATAGATCGCTTATGTTTGGGTGGGCGGGTGGAATTAAATTTGGAACCCCGCCCGATCTGAGGCTCAAAGGCCAAGAAGTTTCCGGATTTGGAAGCTTGGGTTGTTGGATGTTTTCCAACAAATCTGGTTCGATGCCTGACTTTAGGTTCAGTATTTGATTGACGTCCGTCCCTCCGTGGGAATCCGGCATGGAGGGATCGGGAATCCGGACATAGCTGGTTTTTAACATAGAAGAAGAGTCGCCGCATTGTTCCTCTACCACAACAACGTGGTGGGTAGCCTGGGGAGAGTTAATTTCTCTCAGATCGGTTTTAGGCCCAATCTGATCGTAGTCTGTAGCGACTCCCAGGGCGGCGATGCGATCCAAGAGCTTGTTTACGGAGGAGAGCTCCATTGGATCTAGCTGCTCGGCGAATTCCGAGCTGACGTGAAGATCACTTTTGATGACCTGAGAGGTCATTGTCGGAGCGGTGGCCGAACAGGCGGTCATAAGAAAACCACCTAGCCGGATAGTTTGGCCAGTGGCTAAAGCTCCCTTGACGACGGCACCGTCTTTAAAGACGAGAAAAGGCATCCTTCCTGATTGCGACGGCACAGAGGAACTCTCAATGAAAGCACCAATGTCGGTGTCAAAACCGGCGGATCTCGGGTAGGGGGTCCCGAACTGTGCGTCTAGGCGGATGGTAACAGGAGACAAGGGACACGATGGTTTACCCAGGTTCGGGCCCTCTTGATGGAGGTAAAACCCTACGTCCTGCTTGATTAATATTGATGATGTGTGTTACAAGAGTAGAACTACCACGAGATCAAGGATGCTAAACCCTAGAAGCTAGCCTATGGTATGATTGTTGTTCGTCCTACGGACTAAAGCCATCCGGTTTATATAGACACCGGAGAAGGCTAGGGTTACACAAAGTCGGTTACAATGGTAGGAGATCTACATGTCCGTATCGCCAAGCTTGCCTTCCACGCCAAGGAAAGTCCCATCCGGACACGGGACGAAGTCTTCAATCTTGTATCTTCATAGTCTTGGAGTCCGGCCGATGATGGTAGTTCGGCTATCCGGACACCCCCAAGTCCAGGACTCCCTCAATGAGCAAAGGAAAAGCTAAGGGATTTCGTGAGGATGAGCACGATACCTTATGGTTTGAAGACCGTGTTTATGTGCCTAATGACCCGGAGATCAGGAAGTTGATTCTACAAGAGGCTCATGATTCGCCGTATTCGATTCACCCAGGCAATACCAAGATGTATTTGGACTTGAAGGAGACTTTTTGGTGGATCGGAATAAAGAAGGATATTGCGAAATATGTAGCAGTTTGTGATGTATGTTAGAGAGTATAGGCAGAGCATCAGAAGCCAACAGGATTGCTACAACCATTGCCGATACCTGAATGGAAGTGGGATAAGTTAGGCATGGATTTTATCATGGGATTGCCCAGGACTCGTTCCGGCTATGACTCGATTTGGGTTGTAGTCGATCGTTTGACGAAGGTAGCTCATTTCATTCTAGTGAAGACCACTTACACCAGTGCTAAGTTGGCCAAGATATACATGACCAGGATCGTATGTCTGCATGGAGTTCCCAGGAGCATTGTATCAGATAGAGGAACCCAGTTTACCTCAAAGTTCCGGAATCAGTTGCATGAAACTTTGGGTACCAGGCTAGAGTTCAGTATAGCGTTTCATCCGCAGACAGATGGACAGACCGAGAGAGTCAATCAAATTTTGGAGGATATGTTGAGAGCTTGTGCGCTAGATTACGGATCTAGTTGGGACGACAATTTGCCATATGCAGAGTTCTCTTACAACAACAGTTATCAATCCAGTTTAAAGATGGCCCCTTTCGAAGTATTATACGGAAGGAGGTACAGAATCCCGTTGTCGTGGGATGAAGTTGGAGACCGCCAATTGTTTGGACCGGATTTGATTAAGGAGTTTGAATGGAAAGTGAAGTTGATTGGCGACAGGCTCAAGGTAGCCCAGTCCAGGCAGAAAAGCTACGCAGATTCAAAATGCAAGGAGACAGTTTACAAAGTCGGAGATAGAGTCTATCTTCGTGTATCCCCACTTCGAGGAGTTAAGCGTTTTGGAGTCAAGGGAAAGTTAGCACCGCGTTTTGTGGGACCATACAAAGTTTTGGAGCGTATGGGAGAAGTTGCCTACAAGTTGGAATTGCCTGAGGGATTGTTAGGAGTTCACGATGTGTTCCACATTTCCCAGTTGAAGAAGTGACACGCAGAGATGGCTGATATACCGCTGAGGGATACAGTGCCGCTAGAGGCGATTCAGTTGGACAGTGATTTGACCTATGAGGAGAAACCAGTCAAGATTCTTGAGTATGCCAGCCGAGTCACCCACAACAAGGTTATCAAGTTTTGTAAAGTTCAGTGGAGCCACCACACCGAGGATGAAGCCACCTGGGAGCGAGAGGAAGATTTGCTGAAGGACCACCCTCACCTATTTTCTAGCCAACCCGAATCTCGAGGGCGAGATTCATCTTAAGGGGGGTAGGTTTGTAACATCCCAAATTTTCAATTTGGAATGTTATACAAATAGATCATTATTGCATATCATATTTAATGCAATTTGCCTCGATCCTAGAAATTCTACGCAACTCAAGGACCCACGAAGAGAGTTGGGGATTTCGATATTTTCATATTTGAGTTTTCTCAAATTTTGGAAAATAGGATCATTTGATTTTATTTATTTTATCTTCAATTATTTCAATTATATAAATATGAGAGAGGGAATAAAATGACTTTCCCAAAATAAATAAATATTGAGGATTTAATAAAAAAATAAAATAAGATTTTATTTTGGATTTTCTCGCTATTTTATTTGAATTTAGGAAAAATGCGTGTTTTTCAAAATTTCATTTAGGCTCAAATAAATGTTCATCTAAACTGGCTTGATTTTAGAAGCCGGGGAAAATTTATTTCGGAATTTTTAGAGTCCGTTTAGTATTTCTTTCGTTTGTTTTTCTGCGCGATTTTTTTTTAAATCCGAACCGACTACGGGTCGTAACCGGCCAGGACTCCACCTGGCCGAGTCTTTATATAGCGCGCCCCGGGCCCCGCCCCAGCCCAAACCGCCGACGCTAGCCCAACCCGCCGCCACGGCCGCCCAAACCCTAACCCTAGTCGCCGCCAGCCCATGCCGCCGCCGCCGCCGCCCGCTGCCGCGCCGCGCGCCGCCGCCGTCGCTGCCGCCGCCGCGGCCCGCCGTCGCCGCCGACCGCCGCCGCCTCGCCAGACGCCGCCGCTGTCGCTGCCGACCACCGTCGCCCTCGCCGGAGCCGCCGCCGCCGCCGAGCCGCACCCCGAGGTTGTCCTCGTCGCCGCCGTGTTTTTTTAGAAAAACCGTTTGGTTTTTCTCTCGGTTTTTTGTCGGTTTTTTAGATCCGTTTTTTATTAGATTGGTTTTTTTCGGTTTAGGTTAATTAGCAAGCGTTCGCTTGTTCATTCGTTTTAACGAACGCGTTCATCGTTTAGATCCAGATAACGAACGTTCGTTTGTTAATCTGTTCGTCGTTTTCTTTTTCTCGGATTTATTCCGCGATTTTTCTGATCGTGATTTCTGATCCAATTTTCGTTTTAGTATAACATTTCGCTCGTTTATCGGAATCAGGCGGTTCAAGCGCCTAGAGTTTCGTCTCGAAACCCTCTTTCCGAATAATCTACTCAAACAAGTTTTTGCTTCTGTAAAATTTGACTTAGGTCCATATTAGTAAATGAAGTTTGTTTCTTTCGCCGTTTGAGTTTTGTTTCTTCGTTCGATTTGATTCTTTTTGCAAGCCGGAGTTCTTAAGTTGAGCTTTCTGGTTAGATCTCTTATTTAAGTTTGTCTATGCATTAGATGAGTACTTATTGTATGTTTTTTTGTTTGTTTGCTTGCGATAGAGTACCCGGATTGCGCCGCTTGCTACTTCGAATCCCTAGGTTTCGCGGATCATCAGCAAGGCAAGTAACACTTTGATCATACTTCTTTATTACCCAGTTTTTATGCATTAGATCAATCCTCAAACAATTGCATGATTAGGATCTGATTAATATGTGGGTTTTGGGAAGTAGATGAGGTAGTACCTATTACCTGTTTTATTATCAAACCTTTGGGAGTTACTTCTACGTTTGCTTATTATGCCATGCTACGCTAGTAGACGTGGATTGGGTGAGTGAATTTCCATGACAGATGTGAGATTGTTAATTAATGGTTTATTTAAGGTGGCAACTTTAATACAGATCTGGGTGGATTGAGGCACTTGGGTATTCCAGGATTGCCTGTTTGTTTTTGGACCGCCACCTAGGCTCAAAGGGATCATAAGATTATTCATGCTAGAAACTTCCGTGTGCACCCACATGCTATTATGGGCTCTAGCATAGTTGATTAAGTCGTGCGAACTCTTATAGCGGTAGACTAGCAGATGTAGGGGAAAGTAGGTGTACAAGTCTACCCATCGTAAGGTGCTAGCGCTTATGAAAGACTATGTCTCGGTCATCCGTTTCTCAAACACCATGTAGTACGAGAAAACCAACGGAGGAGATCGAGTCGTGTGGGGAAAAGTGCACAACCTCTGCAGAGTGTATAAACTAATCATGATTAGCCGTGTCCCCGGTTATGGACGTTTTGAGTATCTAGTACTTGGATTATCATGTGAATCTCATTATGTTACTTTAATTAATATTGTTGGGTTTTAATGATGATGTTACTTAATTGGTATTGAGAATGCTGTCAACCATTCTCAATGTTTAACAACCACCATGATAGTTAAATAAAAATGTATTCCTTTGTAGTAGGGAAAAATTGGCTTTATGCTAAACTGTAACCATAGAGCTTTCCACCAAGCCATATATGCATGTAGTATAGCTTTGTTCTTTCATTACTCTCTATGTGTTATATTGCCAACATATTCCATGTGCTGACCCGTTTTCGGGCTGCAACGTTCATGTTGCAGACTTTTCAGACGACGAGTAAGATGCCTTAGGATCGTGGTTCTATACTCAGTGATGCCGTTGGAGTTGATGGACTCACTTATCTTCCAAGCCTTCCGCTGTTATCGTTATTAGATGGCCTTAAGCCATATTTATTTGTAATAAGTTCTCTTTTGAGAAATTCGATGTAATAAGTGTGTGATTGCTACTCTGTTATAAATCCTTCGAGTACTGTGCGTGTCAGCATTACTGATCCAGTGATGACACTGATGTACAGAGATCAGACTGTTTGAGGTCTAGTCGCTACACGGACCCGGTGCAACCATGCTCCAACGACCGCTGGCACCTTCGCCGATGAGCCGGCTCCAGAAGATCGATGCTAGCACAACCCTGCCCCACGACCAGACTGTCGCTTGGCCTCAGCTGACCCGGTCCCCCATAGCGCGATCGCTAGCCGGCTAGGCCCGCGCGCCATCGACGACACCGATGCTCATCACCGTCTCTACCAGCTTGCTGTCTCCTTGGAGCTGGAGGAGAACAACGCAGTTGGGCCAACTTGTTTCGGCCCATGCATCCGGGATGAGCCCTTCACCAAAGGGTTCAGGCTTCCCCGCAACACCCCCAAGTACAACGGCACCGTCAAGCCGGAGGACTAGCTCATCGACTACACCACCACCATCAGCATCGCGGGCGACAATCGCCGACTCGCCGTGCACTCCGCTCCACTCATGCTCCAGGGCTCCGCCCGCACGTGGTTGAATAGCCTGCCGGCTGGCAGCATCAACGCGTGGGTGGACTTTGAGCAGGCCTTCGTGTGCAACTTCACCGGCACCTACAAGCGACCCGGTCGCCCCAGCCAACTCGCCATGTGCGTGCAGGGGCCGACGGAAACCGGCTGCGAGTACCTCGCACGCTGTACCGAGCTCCAGAACACCTGCGAGGGCGTGCACGAGGTTCAGGCCATCCAGTACTTCGTCAACAGGTGCCGAGATGGCATCCGCCTCAAGCACAAGCTCCTGCGCTCCGAGCCGACCACCGTGGCCGCGCTCATGGTGATGGTGGACAAGTACGCCAACACCGACTCCGCCATGAAGATCCATGTGGCACTGGACGAAGCCGGCAAGGCCAAGCCAGTTCCTCCTCCCAAGCCGGCCGGCGAGAACAGCCGGCAGCAACACAACTAGCAGAACAACAAGCGGAAAGCCGATCAGCCGGTCTAGCGCTACAACAACTGCCTCATCGCGGCCACCGAGCAGGCGCCCACGGACGACCCGACCACCAAACACCGACAAACTGGCAAGACAGCGTGGCAGCCCGCCATGAGCTTTGTGTAGATGCTCGACGCTCCCTGCAAGCACCACAGCGGAGTGAGGCCGTCCACGCACACGCTCCGGAACTGCACCATCACCAAGCGCATCATGAGGGGCGACATCCCGCCTCCGCCGGCTCTGGCCCCAGAGCGGATCCTCCTCCTCCTCTGCCTCCACCTTCGGCCAACGGTGCAATGCGCGATGACGTCTACCCCGCCCAAAACGTGACCTACGTTGTCTTCACCAGCCTCGGGATGACAAGCGTAGCGAGCGCCTGCTCCGGCAAGAAGTGAACACGGTCGTCCCGGCCAAGCCGGACTACATGCATTGGTCGGATCGCCCGGTCACCTTGGGCTGGGAGGACCACCCAACCGTCATGCCTAACCCGGGTGGCTACGCCCTCGTCCTCAACCCCGCCATCGTCGTGCCCTGGCGCACCTGCAAGTTCTCCCAGGTCCTCATCGATGGCGGCAGTAGCATCAACATCCTCTATGCGACACCATGACCAAGCTTGTCCTCGAGGCCAAAGACTTGGAGCCGACCCAGACGATCTTCCATGGCATCGTGCCCGGCCTCTCCTGCTCCCCGTTCGGCCGGATTCGGCTCGACGTCCTATTTGGCACCCGTGACCACTTTCGATGTGAGCCAGTCTGGTTCGAGGTAGTGGGCCTATCCAGCGTGTACCACGCGCTGTTGGGCCGACCTGCGCTCGCCAAGTTCATGGCGGTCCCCCACTATGCCTACCTGAAGATGAAGCTATCGGGTCCAAAGGGCCTCATCACTATCACCGGCGACTACTGCAAGTCCCTGGAGTGCGCCCAAGCCGGCGCTAGACTGGCCGAGTCACTGGTCATAGCCGAGGAGCAGCGCCAGCTCGACCGGATCGTCGAGCTGGTCAACGAGGTCCCGGCCATGCCGGATTCGGCCAAGAAGCCGACCGACGAAGCCTTGTTCCAGCCCTCCAAGGAGACCAAGAGAGTCAAGCTGAACCTGGAAGACCCTAGCTGCAACAAGTATGTCATTATGGGCACCCACCTCGACAGCAAATAGGAAGGTGAGCTCGTCGAATTCCTCCGTGAGAATTGGTATATCTTTGCATGGACCCCAAAGGACATGCCGGGTATTCCGAGGAAGTACGCCGAGCACAAACTCCACGCCCTCAAGGACGCCATGCCTGTTCGTCAATCCCTACGTCGTTTTTCCGAAGAGAAGAGCAGAACCATTGGTGAAGAGGTCGCCAAGCTCTTAGCGGCCCGCTTCATCATGGAAGTGTTCCACCCCGAGTGGCTGTCCAACCCAGTCCTCGTCCTGAAGAAGAAGAAGAAGACCTAGCGCATGTGTATCGACTACACCAGCCTTAACAAGGCCTGCCCCAAGGATCCATTCGCCCACCCATGGATCGATCAAGTCATCGACTCCACAGCCGACTGTGAGCTCCTGTCCTTCCTGGATGCTTACTCCGGCAATCACCAGATAAAGCTGGACCCAGCCGACGCCCTGAAGACGTCCTTCATCACACCCTTTGGGGCGTATTTCTACATCACCATGTCGTTCGGCTTGAAGAATGCCGGCGCCACCTTCCAGCGCTGCATGCAGAAATGCCTGGTGCCGCACCTCGGCCGCGACATCTACATCTATGTGGACGACATCATGGTGAAGACCAAGCAGCACCTCATGCTCCTCGACGACATGAAGGAAACCTTTGCCAACCTGCGTGAGTACTAGGTCAAGCGCAACCCGGAGAAGTGCATTTTTGTTATGCCGGCCGGAAAGCTACTCGGCTTCCTCGTCTCGGAGCGCGGCATTGAGGCAAACCCGAAGAAGATCAAGGCCATCAAGCGCATGCGCCGGCCGGCCCGGCTGAGCGATGTCCAGAAGTTCACTGGCTGCTTGGCGTCAGTCGGCCGGTTTATCAGCTGGCTGGGCTAGAGGGCCTTGCCCCTATATCAGCTGATGAAGAAGACGATGTGTTCGAGTGGAACGACCAGGCGGACGAAGCTTTCCGGGACCTCAAGCGCATTCTCTCCACCGCACCGGTCGTGGCCGCACTGACCGAGAAGAAGCCGCTGTTGCTCTACATAGCTGCCACCTCGCGGTCAGTCAGCACAGTGATGGTGGTCGAGCGACCAGAGGAGGGCAAGATCCAGCCCGTCTAATGCCCAGTCTACTACCTGAGTGAGGTGCTCTCCGCCTCCAAGCAGAACTACCCGCACTACCAAAAGATGTGTTATGGCGTGTACTTCACCGCCAAGAAGCTGAAGCAGTACTTCCAAGAGCACGTCATGACCATTGTCAGCACGGCCCCCATCGGCGAAATCATGGGCTGCCGGGATGCCTCTGGCCGGGTCGCCAAGTGGGCGATCGAGCTAGCCGACCACACCATCCTCTACGAGCCCCGCACCACGATCAAGTCCCAAGCTTTGGCCGACTTCCTCGTCTACTGGACTGAAACACAGTACCTGCCGCCGCCACCGGAGTCGATGCACCGACGCATGCACTTTGACGGCTCCAAGATGAGATCCGGCTTGGGAGCGGGCATCGTGCTGTCTTCCCCATAGGGCGACCGGCTGCGCTATGCACTCTAGATCCACTTCACCGCCTCCAACAATGTCGTCGAGTACGAAGCCCTTATGCATGGCCTCTGGCTTGCCAAGGAACTCGACATCCGGTGCATCTTGTGCTATGGCGACTCGGACCTGGTGGTGCAGCAGTGTTCCGACGAGTGGGATGCTTGCGATGCCAACATGGCCAACTACCGCTTCCTCGTCCAGCAGCTGTCCAGCTACTTCGCCGACTATGAATTCCTCCATGTCCCGCATGCAGACAACGAAGCCGCCGACGCATTAGCCAAGATCAGCTCATCCTGGCAGGCCATCCTGCCCGGCGTCTCCCATGAGCACCATCGCAAGCCGTCTCTAGACTCTGAGTCCATCTTCGTCCCAGATGACCCGGCCGCACCTCATCCCGGCCCGAGGACTGCTGAACCCGGCCCGGGGGCTACCATGTCCAACCTGGCTAACGTTAGCTCTGATCCGGCCCTTGGGGCTGCCCCGTATGACCCGGCTGTCGTCGTCCCCAACCCAGGGGCTGCCGCCCCTGAACCTGCTCTCGTGGCCGTCTTCGCCATAGTGATGGCTCCTTCATGGGCCCTTCCCATCTCGGAGTTCCTGGAGAATGGGGTTCTCCCCATGGACGAGACCGAAGCCCGACAGATCCAGCACCGGGTGTCCGCCTACAGCATCATCAACAAGGAGCTCATCAAACACAGCACAATGGACGTCTTCCAGCGCTGCGTTGAGAAAGACAAGGGGATAGAGATCCTCCTCGACATACATCAGGGCGAGTGCGGGCATCATGCAGCCTTGAGGTCCCTAGTGGCCAAGGCTTTCCGCCATGTCTTCTACTAGAAAATCTGTCGGGTAGGCAGATTGACATCTCTTACAACCCACACAATCTTCGGTTCTCGGCGCGGAAGCAATTTTCTTGGCTTGTCGCAATTTCCTGATTTCAAAATGTTGCAAAGCCTGGGGTGGAAAAAAAAGGAGAAATGCCACGACCCTCCAAGACACCGAGTCACTAGTCCTCAAATGTGAGGGATGCCAACGCTTCAGCAAGCGCAGCGACCAGCCGGCTTCAGCCCTGCGAACCATACCGATCACCTGGCCCTTTGCGGTTTGGGGGCTCGATATGGTGGGACCTTTCAAGACCGCTCGAGGTGGCATCACTGATAACCCGCAAGTATACGGGATAGATGTAGCCTCTTTCGATAAGTAAGAGTGTCGAACCCAATGAGGAGCTAAAGGTAGAACAAATACTCTCTCAAGTCCTATCGGCCACTGATATGACTCTACGCATGCTTGACGTTCGCTTTACCTAGAACAAGTATGAAACTAGAAGTACTTTGTAGGTGTGAAAGGATAGGTTTGAAAGATAATAAAGAATGCGTAAATATAAACTAGGGGCTGTTTAGATAAAGATGCAATAAAGTAAATATAGCGAGTGTGGAAAAGTGGTGGTAGGAGTTGTGAAAGTGTCCCTAAGCAATTGACTACGTTACTAGACCGATAGCAAGTTTTATGTGGGAGACACATAAGCTAACATACTTTCTCTTCTTGGATCATATGCACGATTGGAACTCTAGCAAGCATTCGCAACTACTAAAGATTCATTAAGGTAAAACCCAACCATAGCATTAAAGGATCAAGTCCCCTTTATCCCGTACGCAACAATCCGCTTACTCGGGTTTATGCTTCTATCACTCAAGCAACCCACCATAAAAGAATCATGAACGTATTGCAACACCCTACAGCGGGAATCCCTCATGCTTGCGCGACACGGAGGGCACAATAGGATAGCAACATAACCACAAGCAAATTAAATCAATCATAGCAATTCATCAACCACCAATAGGACAACGAAAATCTACTCGGACATCATAGGATGGCAACACATGATTGGCTAATAATATGAAGCATAAAGCACCATGTTCAAGTAGAGGGTACAGCGGGTTGTGGGAGAGTGGGGGAAGGTGATGGAGATGTTGGTGAACATGATGGAGGTGTTGGTGAAGATCGCAGTGATGATGATGGCCCCCGACGGTGTTCTGGCGCCACCGGAAGCAAGGGGGATAGAGCCCCCCTTCTTATTCTTCTTCTTCCTTGACCTTCTCCCTAGATGGGAGAAGGGTTTCCCCTCTGGTCCTTGGCTCCCATGGCGTGGGAGGGGCGAGAGCCCCTCCGAGATTGGATCTATCTCTCTGTTTCTGCGTTCTGGAATTCTGCCTTGGCACCATTTCTTTTATATCTGGAGATCCGTAACTCCGATTGGATTGAAACCTTCGCCCAAATCATTTTCCAAAAAATAGCTGAGGGAGTCCTAGACTAGGGGGTGTCCGGATAGCCGAACTATCATCATCGACCGGACTCCAAGACTATGAAGATACAATATTGAAGACTTCGTCCCGTGTCCGGATGGGACTTTCCTTGGCGTGGAAGGCAAGCTTGGCGATACGGATATGTAGATCTCCTACCATTGTAACCGACTCTGTGTAACCCTAGCCCTCTCCGGTGTCTATATAAACCAGATGGCTTTAGTCCGTAGGACGAACAACAATCATACCATAGGCTAGCTTCTAGGGTTTAGCCTCCTTGATCTCGTGGTAGATCTACTCTTGTAACACACATCATCAATATTAATCAAGCAGGACATAGGGTTTTACCTCCATCAAGAGGGCCCAAACCTGGGTAAAACATAGTGTCCCTTGTCTCCTGTTACCATCCGCCTAGACGCACAGTTCGGGACCCCCTACCCGAGATCCGCCGGTTTTGACACCGACATTGGTGCTTTCATTGAGAGTTCCTCTGTGTCGTCACCGATAGGCTCGATGGCTTCTTCGATCATCAACAACGACGTAGTCCAGGGTGAGACCTTCCTCCCCGGACAGTTCTTCGTATTCGGCGGCTTTGCACTATGGGCCAATTCGCTTGGCCATCTGGAGCAGATCGAAAGCTACGCCCCTGGCCGTCAGGTCAGATTTGGAAGTTTGAACTTCACGGCTGACATGCACGGGAACCTGATCCTCGATGGATTCGAGCCACAGCCGAGCGTGCCGCACTGTCATGACGAGCATGATTTAGCTCTGCAGCCGGACAGTATCCTGGAGGCCGCACTCGAGTCCGCTCCTATCTTCAATTCGGAGCCGGCTGCGCAGATCGAGGACAGATGGCTAGACACCACCTCGGGGGCTGCAACCTCTACGGCGATAGAGCCGAACACTGATCTTGTCCCTCATGAAGCCCGTGACTCCGAGGTGCCGGACTCCTCGCCGGACTCCGAGCCTCCCGCGCCCCCTCCAATCGAATTCGGTTGGGCGCCGATCATGGAGTTCATCGCTACGGACATCTTTCAGCACTCACCTTTCGGTGACATCTTGAGTTCGCTAAAGTATCTCTCGTTATCAGGAGAGCCCTGGCCGGACTGCGGTCAGGACGGTTGGGATGCGTACGACGAAGAAATTCAAAGCCCACCCACCACCCACTTAGTAGCCACTGTCGACGATCTAACCGACATGCTAGACTACGACTCTGAAGACATCGATGGTATGGACGACGATGTCGGAGACGACCAAGAACCAGCGCCTACCGGGCACTGGAAAGCCACCTCATCATATGACATATACATGGTGGATATCCCAAAGGATGGGAAGGGCGAAGAAACAGCGGAGGAAGACCCCTCCAAGAAATAGCCCAAGCGCCGCGTCAGCGGCGCCGCTCTAAATCCCGCCACAGCAAGAATGAAGATTCCGGCACTGGAGATAATAACACCCCAGATAGTGCCGAAGACAACCCACTCCAGCAAGATTCAGCACAGGAGAGAGCGGCAGAAGAAGAGGTAGAGGATTATATGCCTCCCTCCGGAGACGAGGCAAGAATCGACGACTACGAATTCGTCGTGCCTAAGGATCCCGTCGAACAAGAGCGTTTTAAACGCAGGCTTATGGCCACGGCAAACAGCCTCAAGAAAAAGCAGCAATAGCTTAGAGATGATCAAGCTCGGCTAGCCGACAGATGGACTGAAGTCCTCGCGGCCGAAGAGCATGAGCTCGAATGCCCCTCCAAAAGCAACCCTAAACGCAAGTTGCTCCCCCGATTAGAGGAGGAGGCATATGAACCTGCATCACCAGCAGACAATACGGCTGACTGACCACCCCGTGGTCGCGACAGAGAGGCCTCTAGGCCCTTCACTAGAACCGTACCCCGGCATCGCTCGAAAAGCACAAGGCCACAGGGGAACGCTCCGGACTTGCGAGATATATTGGAGGATAAGGCAAGACAATCAAGATCGATCTATGGATCGCGTGGGCGCCCCATGATACGTGACGACAACCGTCGCGCCGGACACAGTAAGTCCAGCCGGGCCGAACAAAATAGACAAAGCTCTTTTGAGCTCCGTCGTGATATCGCCCAGTACAGAGGCGCCGCACACCCACTATGCTTCACAGATGAAGTAATGGATCATCAAATCCCCGAAGGGTTTAAACCCATGAATATTGAATCTTACGATGGCACAACAGACCCCGCGGTTTGGATCGAAGACTATCTCCTTGACATCCACATGGCCCGTGGTGATGATCTTCACGCCATCAAATATCTCCCACTCAAGCTTAAAGGACCAGCCCGGCATTGGCTTAACAGCTTGCCAGCAGAGTCAATTGGGAGTTGGGAAGACCTGGAAGCCGCATTCCTCGATAACTTCCAAGGCACGTATGTGCGACCACCAGGCGCTGACGACCTAAGCCATATAATTCAGCAGCCAGACGAATCGGCCAGACAATTCTGGACACGGTTCTTAACCAAGAAAAACCAAATCGTCGACTGTTCGGATGCGGAGGCCCTCGCGGCCTTCAAACATAACATCCGCAACGAGTGGCTTGCTCGGCACCTGGGACAGGAAAAGCCGAAATCCATGGCAGCCCTCACATCACTCATGACTCGCTTCTGCGCGGGTGAGGACAGCTGGCTAGCACGCAGCAACAACCTCAAGAAAAATTCTGGCAGTCCGGATATCAAGGACCGTAATGGCAGGTCGCGTCGCAACAAAAACAAACGACGCATTAACGGTGATAATAGTGAAGATACGACAGTCAATGCCGGATTCAGAGGCTCTAAACCCGGTCAGCGGAAAAAGCCATTCAAAAGAACTACTTCGGGTCCGTCCAATTTGGACCGAATACTCGACCGCTCGTGCCAGATACACGGCACCCCCGAAAAGCCAACCAACCACACCAATAGGGACTGTTGGGTATTCAAGCAGGCAGGCAAGTTAATTGCCGAAAACAATGACAAGGGGCTGCATAGAGATGACGAGGAAGAGACCCGACCGCCGAACAATAGAGGACAGAAGGGTTTCCCCCCACAGGTGCGGACGGTGAACATGATTTACGCAACACACATACCCAAAAGGGAGCGGAAGCGTGCACTCAGGGATGTATACGCGATGGAGCCAGTTGCCCCAAAGTTCAATCCATGGTCCTCCTGACCGATCACTTTTGACCGAAGGGACCACCCCACCAGGATCCGCCACGGCGGATTCGCCGCATTGGTTTTAGACCCAATCGTCGATGGATTTCACCTCACCAGAGTCCCGATGGACGGCGGGAGCAACCTAAATTTGCTTTATCAGGATACAGTGCGCAAAATGGGCATAGACCCCTCAAGGATTAAACCTACCAAGACGACCTTTAAATGTGTCATACCAGGTGTAGAAGCCAATTGTACAGGCTCAGTTACACTGAAAGTGGTCTTCGGATCCCCGGATAACTTCCGAAGCGAGGAGTTAATCTTCGACATAGTTCCGTTCTGCAGCGGCTATCATGCTCTGCTCGGATGTACCGCGTTTGCAAAGTTCAACGCGGTGCCGCACTATGCATACCTCAAGCTCAAGATGCCAGGCCCTCGAGGAGTCATCACGGTCAACGGAAACACTGAACGCTCTCTCCGAACGGAGGAACATACAGCGGCTCTCACGGCAGAAGTACAGTGCAGCCTCTTAAGGCAATTCTCAAGTCCGACCGTTAAGCGACCGGACACGGCTAAACGCGCCTGGAGTAACCTACAACAAGATCACCTGGCACGTTCCGAGCATGTGTAGCAGTGCGGCCCCAACCCCAGCCCCTGCAAAGCATGAAGACAGGTCCTTCGCGTACACCATTACACTTTGGAGATACCATGGGCATGGGGAGAGGGGCACGACCACGATAGGTCCAGAATGCGGCTCAACCACACCACGGGCTCTCAAGTGTGTCGTTCTTTTTTTCTTTTTCCTTTTTATTTACCCACAGGACACCGTTCGTCAGAGGCCCTGTCCGGCAGCAGACCTGCCGAACTCACGATGCAACAACCAGGGAAGGAGAAAGGCTACAATGAATATCCAGGTGGTCTCCATTATGAGCATTAAATCTGTTTTATACACCATTCCGCAGCCTACCCCTGGAGGGGGACATGTTTAATAGTCCCATCCCTTGCTTATCGCAGCATTTGTATCATTCTGCATTCACAGCGGTTTTTCTTGAATTAGTAATGCAGCACCTTTTTGCTTCCAATTGCATTTCTTTCTTATACATATGTTCATTTATGACATGTTGCATCCGTACATTTCGGTACGGCTAAATACACCAGGGGCTTATGTTTCCCGCATCATGGTGTGATAAGTCCGAACATTTTCACAAGTGCGGCACCCCGAACTTATAGCATTATATGCATCGGCTCCGAATCATGTCTTGGGTCAATAGTTGGGTTTGCCCGGCTCCCATGTTTTGGTACCTTACGTTCTGTTGTATCGGCTAAGGTAGCACTGGGAGAACCACTGCGATTGCGCCCCAGTTGAGCTGGGCGAGCGCCTCAGTGGAGAAAGCTAAAACTGACCGTCATGATGAGGTGAGAGCTGGTCGCTGTTCGAGAGGTTTTTTGCGAGTCCCTAAAGACTTATGCCGCTTAGAGCGAGGAGCCGGCTTTGTCCGGCCTAGGCGTGGATAGCGCCCCAAATTCGGCCTTCCGAATACTAGGGGCTTCGCTGAAATTTAAAATTATAGAATTCTATGGCTAAGTGAGAGTGTTCGAGCATTATAAGTCTGGTTGCCTTGTTCGTTGTGTTGAGCGCCTCACTAGATGGACCCAAAAATGGGAACAAGAGTGCTCAAATTTATCCCGAACACCCCAGCACTCGTGGCATGGGGGCTAAAGCCGACGACTTGCCATCTCTCAGATTTGATAAACAGCCACACAGAAGGTAATATTTTAAATTAACAAGCATTGCTTAGCGCATATGAACTAAGTTTTCAGCGCACATGATAACAAAATGCGAGTCTACTCAAATATTACATCTTTGGAGCACTCACCCGCAATAATGCGGGCACCCTTCAGGACACTCTTATAATACATCTCGGGCGTGCGATGCTCCTTGCCCTGCGGTGGCGCGTCCGTCACAAGCTTCTGAGCATCCATCTTGCCCCAGTGCACCTTTGCGCGGGCAAGGGCCCGACGGGCACCTTCAATACAGGCGGAGTGCTTGATGACTTCAACCCATGGACACACATCCACCAGCCGCCGCACCAGGCCGAAGTAGCTCCCAGGCATGGCCTCCTTAGGCCATAGCCGAACTATGAGGCCCTTCATGGCCTGTTCGGCCACCTTGTGGAGCTCGGCCAGCTGCTTCAGCTGGTCGCTAAGGGGCACCGGATGTCCGGCCTCAGCACACTGAGACCAGAAGACCTTCTCCGTCGAGCTCCCCTCCTCGGCCCTGTAGAAAGCGGCAGCATCGAACACGCTGCGAGGCAGATCTGCGAACGCTCCTGGAGAGCTCCGAATTCGGGTAAGTGATAGGTAATTCACACTCACATGCTTACTTTGCATGAAAAATGCCTTACCCGCCGCTATTTTCTTCAACGCCTCGACTTCCTGGAGGGCCTTATAGGCTTCTGCCTTAGCGGCTTTGGCACTCTCAAGAGCCGTTGCAAGCTTGGACTCTCGAGTCTTCGAGTCACGCTCCAAACTCTCGTGTTTTTCCACGAGAGCCTGGAGCTCTTGCCGTACCTCCGCCACCCGCGCCTCCTGCCTCTCTCTCTCGGTGCGTTCCACGACCGCATTACGTTCGGCCGCGGACACCGCCTCCTTCAGGGTCGCCACCTCGCTTGTGGCCCCTGCAATACCCACGTTATCCTTGCAACCAAAATCCTTTTCTGTAAGGTTCATTTTTAATAAGGTGTTACTCACCTTCATTGTCCTCGAGCTGCTTCTTGGCACGGACGAGCTCGTTCTCGGACCGCACGAGGCTTTGCTTCAAAGTATTGACCTCCGCAGTCAGTGCGGCAGAGGTCAGCAGCACAACCTACAATCCCATATTGACATATTTTTTATGACTCCTGCGTATATCTTTTTAGATCCTCAGTCCGGCTTTTCTTTCCGAACACCGAATCGAGCATCAGGGGCTACTATCTATGCGGTACTATTTTACATATATCGAAATTCTTACCTCAAAGCCTGTTAGAAGGCTGCTGCAGGCTACGGTCAGCTCGCTCTTGGCGAGCTGAACCTTCTGAATCACCGCACTCATAACAGTGCGGTGTTCCTCTTCGATGGAGGCGCCATTGAGCGCCTCCAACAAGCTATCCGGCGCCTCCGGTTGGACGGAGGCTGCCGGCGTCACGGTCTTGCCCTTCTTACGAAGGGGCCGCCCGCCGGACTCCGGAGCCACTATGGGTTCCGGGGCCGAGTCCAGTGCAAAGTCCGGGAGGTTGTTCTGCGATACCTCTGGGGCCTACTCCTCCTGGTAGGTCCCTTCCCGGGATCCCACCTCGGCATCGTCCGCATCACGGGGGGTGGAGGCGGTCGGAAGGGAATCCATATCCGACGCACCCAAGGACCCGCTCGACGAAGCGGGAAGATCATCCTTGGGCGGACTGCAGGGTTGTATGCGGCATTAGAAAGACACCATGTGGCGAAAAGAAAAATTATAAAGTTATTCGGGAGTCCGGATACTTACAATCTCGCCAGGGGCTTGGCCCTTGGGGGCCAATCCTCGTCGTCATCGCCGGCGTTGGCAGAGCAGTCCGGGGGAAGAATCCTTCCCTTCTTGGACCCTTCGGCCTCCCTCGTTGGGGAGGCCTTCCTTTTCTTCCCTCCCCCCGCTGGGGGAGAGGCTTTCTTCTTCTCCTCCTCGCCTTTGTGGGAGGAGTCTACCTCGGAGTCATCATCCGATAACACCTGAAAACGGGAACTCTTCCGAGTGCCCATGGCCTTCTCCTTGGCCTTCTTCTCCGGCACCACGTGGGGTGCCGGAGCCAGCAGCCCCATTAAGCGGGCGTCCGCTGGGTCCTCTGGTAATGGGGACGGACAGATAGTCTGTTCGGCCTTCTCCAGCCAGTCCTGTCAAAGGAGAGGGAGTTTAGATCCCGCATAGAGTCAAACTATGGAAAACAAGCGTCCCGTAAAGGGCAAAATCGCTTACCTCGTCAGCTGGACGCTGCGAGCTGAATCCGCGATCTTCGGTAGCGGATGCGGGGGCCTCGGCACCCTTAAACAGCACCCTCCAGACGTCTTCGTATGTAGTGTCGAAGAGCCCGCTCAAAGTCTGGTGCTGCGCCGGATCGAACTCCCACATATTGATGCCCCGTCGTTGGCACGGGAGAATCTGGCGGATGAATATGACCTGGACTACGTTGACAAGCTTGAGCTTCTTGTCCACTAGCTTTTGGATGCAGGCTTGGAGTCCGGTCAGCTCCTCCGAATCATCCCATGTCCGGCCGCTCTCTTTCCAGGAGGTGAGCCGTGTGGGGATGCCAGATCTGAATTCGGGGGCCGCTGCCCATTCAGGGTCACACGGCTCGGTGATGTAGAACCACCCCGATTGCCACCCCTAAATGGTTCCCACGAAAGTGCCCTCAAGCCAAGTAACGTGGGACATCCTGCCCACCATGGCGCCTCCGCACTCCGCTTGACTGCCCTTCACAACCTTCGGCTTGATACTGAAGGTCTTGAGCCACAAGCCGAAGTGGGGCTGGATGCAGAGGAAGGCCTCACACACAACGATGAACGCCGAGATGTTGAGGATGAAATTCGGGGCCAGATCATGGAAATCCAGGCCGTAGTAGAACATGAGCCCCCGGACAAAGGGATGGAGTGGGAAGCCCAGTCCGCGGAGGAAATGGGGAAGAAATACTACCCTTTCATGGGGCCTGGGGGTGGGGATGAGCTCTCCCTCATTGGGGAGCCGGTGCGCGATGTTGCTGGACAAATATCCGGCGCTGCGCAGCTTCTGGATGGGCGGACAAAAACATGTGTCCCCACCGGCCTGATAAAACTCGCTTATCTCCCAAGCGCCGCAATCAATGGCGCGGTTGGGTTACCCACGTCCGTATTGATGGGAATCCTGGAATAAGGGGAACACGATCTCTGCTTCAATAAGACGTGCCAAGGAAACCGCTTCGCTAAACGCGCCGAGGTGATACAATAAAAACAATTCGAGTAAAGGCTTGGTAGTGGTGTGACGTCACGCCACAAAATACGTCAGCAGATTGAACATTGTGTGAATATTATTCTCTCTATGGTGGTACGTGGAATTTATTTTGCAGAGCCGGACACTATCCTGGTGTTCACAATCTTCTATAAATTATTCGGAGGAGGAACCCGCCTTGCAATGCTGAAGACAATATGCGCACCGGACTCGTCGTCATTGAAGCCTGGTTCAGGGGCTACTGAGGGAGTCCTGGACTAGGGGGTGTCTGGATAGCCGAACTATCATCATCGGCCGGACTCCAAGACTATGAAGATACAAGATTGAAGACTTCGTCCCGTGTCCGGATGGGACTTTCCTTGGCGTGGAAGGCAAGCTTGGCGATACGGATATGTAGATCTCCTACCATTGTAACCGACTCTGTGTAACCCTAGCCCTCTCCAGTGTCTATATAAACCGGATGGCTTTAGTCCATAGGACGAACAACAATCATACCATAGGCTAGCTTCTAGGGTTTAGCCTCCTTGATCTCGTGGTAGATCTACTCTTGTAACACACATCATCAATATTAATCAAGCAGGACGTAGGGTTTTACCTCCATCAAGAGGGCCCGAACCTGGGTAAAACATCGTGTCCCTTGTCTCCTGTTACCATCCGCCTAGACGCACAGTTTGGGACCCCCTACCCGATATCCGCCGGTTTTGACACCGACAATAGCTTTCTTACGGCCAAAGAAGGGCATCAACCTCCTTACGAGTGGACCATGAGGTGGGGGGCGCGCCCACTTTAAGTGGGCGTGGGCCCCTATCTCGTGGCCACCTCGGGCATTGTATTGCGTTGATTCTTCCTCCCAAAGATCACACATATTCCAAAATAATTCTCCGTCTGTTTTTATCCCGTTTGGACTCCATTTGATATGGGGTTTCTGTGAAACATAAAACATGCAACAGAGAGGAACTGGCACTGGGCACTGGATCAATATGTTAGTCCCAAAACATAGTATAAAAAGTTGCCAAAAGTATATGAAAGTTGTAGAATATTGGCATGGAACAATAAAAAATTATAGATACGACGGAGACATATCAGCATCCCAAGCTTAATTCGTGCTTGTCCTCGAGTAGTTAAATGATAAAAAAGATAATTTTTGATGTGGAATGCTACCTAGCATAATCATGATCATGTCTAATCATGACATGAATATTAAGACACGAATGATTCAAGGCAATAGTCTATCATTTGACATAAAAACAATAATACTTCGAGCATACCAACCAAGCAATTATGTCTTCTCGAAATAACATAGTCAAAGAAAGCTCATCCCTACAAAATCATATAGTCTGGCTATGCTCCATCTTCATCACACAAAGCATTCAAATCATGCACAACCCCGATGACGAGCCGAGCAATTGGTTCGTACTTTTTAACGCGATTTAGCTTTTTCAACTATTACACAATAAATGAGCACAAGCCATGGACATAGCACTATAGGTGGAATAGAATATGATGGTGGAGGTTTATGTGGAAAAGACAAAAAGGGAGAAAGTCTCACATCGACGCGGCTAATCAATGAGCTATGGAGATGCCCATCAATTGATGTAAATGCGAGGAGTAGGGATTGCCATGCAACGGATGCACTAAGAGCTATAAGTGTATGAAAGCTCAAACTAGAAACTAAGTGGGTGTGCATCCAACTTGCTTGCTCAGGAAGACCTCGGGCGTTTGAGGAAGCCCATCATCGGAATATACAAGCCAAGTTCTATAATGAAAATTCCCACTAGTATATGAAAGTGATAACTCAAGAGACTCTCTATATGAAGAACATGGTGCTACTCTGAAGCACCAGTGTGGTAAAAGGATAGTAACATTGCCCCTTCTCTCTTTTTCTCTTATTTTTTTCTTTTATTTTTCATTTTTTCATTTTTCATTTTTTTATTTTTTATTTCTTTTTGGTGGGCTTCTTTGGCCTCTTTTTTTATTTGGGCTTCTTTGGCCTCTTTTATTTTTTTCATAAAGTCCGGAGTCTCATCCCGACTTGTGGGGGAATCATAGTCTCCTTCATCCTTTCCTCATTGGGGCAATGCTCTAATAATGATGCTCATCACACTTTTATTTACTTACAACTCAATATTACAACTCGATATCTTGAACAAAGATATGACTCTATATGAATGCTTCCGGTAGTGTACCGGGATGTGCAATGATCTAGCATAGCAATGACATCAAAAAACGGACAAGCCATGAAAACATCATGCTAGCTATCTTACGATCATGCAAAGCAATATGACATTGAATGCTCAAGTCATGTATATGATGATGATTTAAGTTGCATGGCAATATATCTCAGAATGGCTATGGAAATGCCATAATAGGTAGGTATGGTGGCTGTTTTGAGGAAGATATAAGGAGGCTTATGTGTGATAGAGTGTATCATATCATGGAGTTTGGATGCACCGGCAAAGTTTGCACCAACTCTCGAGGTGAGAAAGGGCAATGCACGGTATCGTAGAGGCTAGCAAATTGCGGAAAGGTGAGTGTGCGTATATCCATGGACTCACATTAGTCATAAAGAACTCATATACTTATTTCAAAAGCCTAATTAGCCCTCGAAGCAAAGTACTACTACGCATGCCCCTAGAGGGATAGATTGGTAGGAAAAGACCATCGCTCGTCCCCGACTGCCACTCATAAGGAAGACAATCAAAGAACACGTCATGCTCCAACTTCATTACATAACGGTTCACCATACGTGTATGCTACGGGACTTGCAAACCTCAACACAAGTATTTCTCAATTTCACAATTCCTCAACTAGCACGACTCTAATATCACCACCTTTATATCGCAAAACTATTTCAAGGAATCAAACATATCATATTCATTGATCTACAAGTTTATGTAGGATTTTATGACTAACCATGTGAATGACCAATTCCTATCATCTCTCTAAATAGATATAAGTGAAGAAAGAGAGTTTAATTCTTTCTACAAAAGAAATGCCCATGCTCTAATGAATATAAGTGAAGCAAAAGAGCATTCTACAAATGGCGGTTTTCTGTGTGAAGAAAAGCAGGCAATCCAGACTTCAAATGAAATAAGTGAAGCACATGAAGCATTCTATAAAGCCATACTCAAAAGGTATAAGTGAAGTGCAATGAGCATTCTATAAATCAACCAAGGACTATCTCATACCAGCATGATGCATAATAGAAAAATGAAAACTAAATGCAAAAGACGCTCCAAGACTTGCACATATCATATGAACGAAACGAATACGAAAACATACCGATACTTGTTGAAGAAAGAGGGGATGCCTTCCAGGGAATCCCCAAGCTTAGATGCTTGAGTCTCCTTGAATATTTACTTGGGGTGCCTCGGGCATCCCCAAGCTTGAGCTCTTGCCTCTCTTCCTTTTCCTCATATCGAGACCTCCTCGTTTAGACACTTCATCCATACAAAACTTCAACAGAAAACTCTGTAAGATCCGTTAGTATAATAAAGCAAATCACCCCTCTAAGTACTGTTGCAAACCAATTCATATTTTGTTTTGCATTTTTTCTACTGTAATATAACTTTTCCATGGCTTAATCAACTAGTATAAATTGATAGATTCATCAAAACAACCAAACTATGCATGAAAAACAGAATCTATCAAAAACAGAACAATCTGTAGCAATCTGAGCATCCACCATACTTCTGGAACCCCGAAAATTCTACAAAAATTAGGAAAAATAAAAAAGTTGTATAGAAAGACAGTGCAAAAGGAATCAGAAGTAATTGACGTTCCAGTTAAAAATTTAAAATCGTGCAATACAGACAAAGTTTCTGTCCTGCACCGTACAACCCAACAAGCATTGTAAACATCCTAAAGGCAAACCTTGGCACATTATTTTTATAATACAATGGAATTATACAAGGGGATAATTATTTTTGATGAAAATTTTCTGTAATCAAGATTCACAAAATTCCTGTGAGCATGAACAAAGTTCAAGGAGCTCTCCGACTTCAACAATGCTTGTCTTTCTCACTTTCACTTTCCTTTTTGAAAAGTTTTTAGGTTCCCCTCTTTATTTTTTTTGTTTTTGAACTATATAAAAGCACTCAACAGAAATAAATGACTATCTAAAACTTCTAGGTTGTCTCCCTGGCAGCGCTTTCTTTAAAGCCATTAAGCTAGGCATTTAGTGCTCAAGTAATGAATCCACCCGGATCCCAAGGTATATCAAAGCCAATTTTAGTTAACAATGATTTGTAATTTAGTAGTGAGCACAAAGTAACATATATCAAGCAATGACGAAGTCTAACTCTCTTCCTATGCATCGTCATGTCATAGAAGAACAATTCATGCACACCAAGTAAAGGCCAATGCATAGTATAAGCAGTTTCTTGCAATTCTATCGTGTTGGAAACATAGAGAGGTGGAGATATAGTTCCTCTCTCATAATAATTGCAATTAGGAGCAGCAAGCACATGCATATTATATCTATCAAAATCATCATGTGAAGTAGTAAAATGCAACCCATCAATATAATCCTTAATAAGCACAAACTTCTCTGATATAGTGTAGTTTGGAGAATTCAAAAAGATAATAGGACTATCATGCGTGGGTGCAATAGCAGAAATTTCATGTTTAACATAAGGAACTATAGCAAGTTCATCTCCATAAGAATAATTCATATTGGCATTTTGGCCACAAGCATAGCAAGCATCATCAAAAAGGGATATTTCAAGAGAATCAACGGGATCATAACAATAATCATAGCAATCATCATACCAATCATCCTTCGGTAAGCACGAAGGGGAATTAAACAATGTATGAGTTGAAGAGTTACTCTCATTAGAAGGTGGGCACGGGCGATCAATCCGCTCTTCCTCCTTTTGTTCTTCGCTCTCCTCATCATCTTTTTCATCCAATGAGCTCACAGTTTCATCAATTTGTTCTTCCATAGCTTCCTGCAAAATATTAGACTCTTCTTGGGCAGCAGAGACTTTCTCAATAAATGCATTAATATAGTAATTGTATTCATAATTTTCATAGCAATATCTAAGTATAGCAAGATTTTCAGGCCTATAAACATCATCATCTAAAGCTTCATACTTTTCAAACAAAGATTCAATTTCATAAGCATCCTTAAAAGCAACAAATTCTTCTATTTGTTCCACATCATAGTAATCATATATACCATTAGCATAAGAAGATAAGGTTTCATTATCATTAAATTTGCATGAAAAGGGAAGGTGTGGAGCCTTCATCCTAGAGCAACAAGTAATATCATATCTCAAGCATAGATCCCGGGCATACCAACGCAACATAATAAATTGGTCCCATAATAGTTTCCCTTTTTGTGTCGAGCGATAATCCCTAAAGTATTCACGTTGATCCAACGTGTCTCCCATTATAAAGTTGAATGGGGTTTTCTCAAGATTATCAAAGTAGTACATAATATCTTTCACATAATGAGAATCTAGGGTTTTAGGAGTTACCCCATCTCCATGAGTAGCAAGTACACCTAATTTTTTTGGTATTTTGCGTTCCATATCCATAACTAAAGATAGAGAACAACTTAGAACAACAAATAAAAATTACTTAGTGATAAAGCAAACAAGCACACACGAGAATATTCACCCCACACTATGACTCCCTGGCAACGGCGCCAGAAAAAGGTCTTGATAACCTGCAAGTATACGGGATAGTTGTAGCCTCTTTCGATAAGTAAGAGTGTCGAACCCAATGAGGAGATAAAGGTAGAACAAATACTCTCTCAAGTCCTATCGGCCACTGATACGACTCTACGCACGCTTGACGTTCACTTTACCTAGAACAAGTATGACACTAGAAGTACTTTGTAGGTGTGAAAGGATAGGTTTGAAAGATAATAAAGAACGCGTAAATATAAACTAGGGTCTGTTTAGATAAAGATGCAAGAAATTAAATATAGCGAGTGTGGAAAAGTGGTGGTAGGAGTTGTAAAAGTGTCCCTAAGCAATTGACTACGTTACTAGACCGATAGCAAGTTTTATGTGGGAGATGCATAAGCTAACATACTTTCTCTTCTTGGATCATATGCACTTATGATTGGAACTCTACCAAGCGTCCGCAACTACTAAATATTCATTAAGGTAAAACCCAACCATAGCATTAAAGTATCAAGTCCCCTTTATCCCATACGCAACAATCCCCTTACTCGGGTTTATGCTTCTATCACTCAAGCAACCCACCATAAAAGAATCATGAACGTATTGCAACACCCTACAATAGGAATCCTTCACGCCCGCGCGACACGGAGGGCACAATAGGACAGCAAAATAACCACAAGCAAATTAAATCAATCATAGCAATTCATCAACCACCAATAGGACAACGAAAATCTACTCAGCCATCATAGGATGGCAACACATCATTGGATAATAATATGAAGCATAAAGCACCATGTTCAAGTAGAGGGTACAGTGGGTTGCGGGAGAGTGGGCCGCTGAATATAGATGAGGGAAGGTGATGGAGATGTTGGTGAAGATGATGGAGGTGTTGGTGAAGATCGCGGTGATGATGATGACCCCCGGCGGCGTTCCGGCGCCACCGGAAGCAAGGGGGAGAGAGCCCCCCTTCTTCTTCTTCTTCTTCCTTGACCTTCTCCCTAGATGGGAGAAGGGTTTCCCCTCTGGTCCTTGGCTCCCATGGCGTGGGAGGGGCGAGAGCCCCTTCGAGATTGGATCTATCTCTTTGTTTCTGCGTTCTGGAATTCTGCCCTGGCACCGTTTCTTTTATATCTGGAGATCCGTAACTCCGATTGGATTGAAACCTTCGCCCAGATCGTTTTCCAAAAATTAGCTTTCTTGCGGCCAAACAAGGGCATCAACCGCCTTAGGAGTGGCCCATGAGGGTGGGGGGCGCGCCCACTTTAAGTGGGCGTGGGCCCCTATCTCGTGGCCTCCTCGGGCATCGTATCACGTTGATTCTTCCTCCCAAAAATCACAAATATTCCAAAATAATTCTCCGTCCGTTTTTATCCCGTTTGGACTCCGTTTGATATGGGGTTTCTACGAAACATAAAACATGCAACAGACATGAACTAGCACTGGGCACTGGATCAATATGTTAGTCCCAAAAAATAGTATAAAAAGTTGCCAAAAGTATATGAAAGTTGTAGAATATTGGCATGGAACAATCAAAAATTATAGATACGACGGAGACGTATCAATGACGCACTTGCTGGTGGCGGTGGACAAGTTCACCAAATGGATCGAAGCACGGCCAATCAAGAAGCTGGACGGGCCAACAACCATCCGGTTCATCAAGGGTATCATGGTACGCTACGACGTCCCGAACAATATCATCATGGACAACGGCGCCAACTTCACCAAGGGCGCGCTCTTGTAGTATTGCTCCGTCTCTGGCATCCCCTCAACTTGGCCTCAGTGGCACATCCGCAGTCCAACGGCCAGGTCGAGCGGGCCAACGGCCTCATTCTATCCGGCATCAAGCCGCGGGCTCGTCGAGCCGCTCGTCCATTCACACGATAGCTGGCTTGACAAATTGTTGCCGGCCGTCCTCTGGAGTCTCTGCACAATGCCAAACCAGTTGAGCGGGTTCACCCCATTCTTCCTCGTCTATGGAGCTGAAGCGGTCATCCCGACCGATGTCGAGTTCGACTCGCCGCGGGTCATGATGTACACCGAAGCCGAAGCCAAGGAAGCGCGTGAAGACGGTGTTGACCTACTCGAAGAAGCGCGCCTCTTGGCGCTCAGCCACTCAACTATTTATCAGCAAGGCCCGAGGCACTACCACAATAAGAAGATCAAGCCCCTCGCGTTCTGTGATGGAGACCTTGTCCTCCGACTCGTCCAGCAGCAAGCCGACCAGCATAAGTTATCTTCCCCATGGGAAGGCCCCTTCATCATCAGCAGCAAAGCCTTGTGCGACCGCAACGCATGCTACCTCATCGACGCCCGCAAGGCCAACAAGCACAAGAGAGACACCGTCAGCGTAGAGACAACCCAGCCATGGAATGCAGAGCTCCTCCAGCCGTTTTACAGTTGGCTGTGTGCACGTATGTATCACTACCTTTTGTAACTGCATGAAAACTATGGGGTCCGGGAATGACACTTGGGGGCTGCCCTTTCCGACCAAATTATTGTGTCTCACGCACTTATACAATTTCCTTGAAAACCCCCACCTCCGGATTGACTCGCTCAAACCCGGGGGCTCGGGGGCTGGCCATCGGCCACCACTCGCCGCGTACCTTAGCAAATTATGGCGTGTTCAGGTCCCCGCGGCCCTTCACTTCGCCCTACGCTACAAAACTGGCTTCGGCTGTTGGCCGGAAAGAAACGGGGAACAGAGCGCCAGCACACTACAAATTCTAAGTTAGGGCCGCCGGGTTGACCAATCCGGCCCCGCCACCTTAACTTTGCTGCATGACCGGCTGCTCGCCAACCGGCTACGCCGGATTGCTGCCAGCCGGCCCAGTGGGTCTTTCGCTCATGCTCAACATTTGAGAAGCCTAAGTATTGCATACCTATTTTCAAAGGCCAAACCCCTTGTCACGGACCGGAGCTCGGCCGTTTGACTCGCGCGGGGGGTGGGGGTGGGGGGGGGGTGGGGAGAAAGGAAACAAGCAAGAAAAGGGCTCAACAAACAAAGGCAAAAAGTGCAAAGACTCACGGAATATTTACATCGCAATTCAAATAGGCCCAAGGCTAGAGTTCATTACATACACCCAACAACCTTAGTGGGTGGGTGGACCTGCTACCTAATAGAATTTTTTACAAAGAGAAAAGCAGGTTGGCTTCGGCCTCAAACATCTCCAGTGCCGACTCGCGCGACCGCCGGCTCTCCCTCGATGGCCTCCGGGTCTGCCGAGGTGCTGGTGTCCTCCACCTTGGCGTTGTCATCTCCGTAGATGCCTGTCTCCTCGGAGATGCCCTCTGGGTCGTTCAGAAGCAAGCCGAAGTCGTCAGTAGGAACGACTCTGCCGTCATCTGTTCGTTCCGGCTAGAACTCGTCATGGATGGAGAATTCGGCAATGTAGCTGGTCCGGGCGGCAATGCATCTGGCCTCCGCTGTAGATGGGCCTCCGCGCCGGCTCGCTGGCCCATCAGCCGATCCAGCTCCAGATCCGGATGCCAAGACATCATGAACCGGAGTTCCATCTCAGCACCAGCTTGAGCAGCGGAAACCCACCATGCGTGAAGCCGCTCCAACCCCACCTCCAGCCACCACGCCAGCCGCGAGAAGCTGTTCGGTGCTATGGCGCCAGGCCAGAGGGCCGCCGTCATCCCCGCACCGGCCTAGGAGAGCCGTGCCATTTGCTCGCCCAAGACACGCAGACGAGCTTCGGCGACAGCCATGATCTCCAGGAAGGTTCAGGCGACCTGCGGGTCGGTCCCAGAGCCCACGACCCCCTACGGATCCCGCTGGAAGCGGATGACTTATTCCGCTAGCCGGTGCGTCTCCGGGATGTGCCCTATCAAAGAAAAGAAAGACAAATCAGAAACAACAAGAGAAAGCTGGCTTCCCAACCTGGAAGAATTCAAAGGAAGCACTTACTGGTGAAGGTCTCATCCAGGTGCTGCGCTTCGAGCAACGTACCGTGCCGCTCCCTGGTGATGGCACGGTCACGCTAGTCGAGCGCCTTCTCCAATTCAGTGACCTTGGCGAGGGCTTCCTTCAGCTCGTCCTCCTTGGTTGCGGCCGCCTTCTCGGACTCCTTGCGGCAGTGGAGGTCCGCCTAATCGGCATCCCCCAGCTGGGTCCCCATCGTCTTCAGCCGCTCCACCTCTGCCTCGAGCTAACCCTTGTTGTCGGCTAGCTTATTGCGTTGATGGCCGGTTTCGGGAAGGGCCCGTTCAGCCTCCCGCCGCTGTGGACGCCTCAACCTTGAGGCAGTCCACCTTGGCCTCAAGTCGGCTCTTATCGCCAACTAGCCGCTCCTGCAGCTGGCTGGCCTCGACGAGCGCCCGCCGGGCCACCTCCGCCTCCGCCTTCAGCCCCACCGCCTCGGCCCCGAGCCGGCCGACGTCAGCAACAACATGGTCATACTAAAAGCCGGCTCGGACCAGCCGGGTCCTCCAGTACTGCACCTCGGCTGCGCAACAAAGATTCAATACCAGAAGAAGAAAAGAAGACTACTTTAAGATTCGACCCAACTACTACGTAGTTTGCCCAAATCAGTGGGTGCGCTAGTGCGCCCCCACTAAAAGAGCATGCCGAAAACTCATCTTCGGAGACACGAAGCGCCTCCTCCTTGGTGGCAAGCTGTGCCTTAAGCAACCGGCCCTTCTCCACGAGCCGGTTGATAATGGCGACCCAGAGGGAATCCAGGTGCTGCGAGGAACAACCATCAGCACAAAGACAACAACTTAATATTTGACCCAACTACTACGTAGTTGGCCCGAATCTTGGGGGCTACACCCAGTGGGTGTGCTAGCGCGCCCCCACTGGAGAGCAGCAAGATGAAAAATCAAAGGTGAAGACGAAAAAGAATACTCACCGTCACAACGCGCTGTAGCTCCCCCGCGTGCTCCACCTCGGCCTGGGCGAGGGCCTGGACCCTCTCCGCACACCCGCGGATGCCCTGGCCCACGTCGGCCATCGCCGCCTCCTCCCGGGTCAGGGGCCCGAAGAAGACCTCGCTGGTCCTAGCCTGAGCCGGCTGCGACCCAGCGACCCGACGGCTCCCCGGTCTGAAGACCAGGGCGTACTCGCCGCTGACTGCCTCCCCGGCGGCCGGCGGCCTCTCCGGTGCGACGACCAGAGTCGCCTACGGTGCCGCTTGCTGCGGCACCCCACCTGTCGGCGTCTGAGGTGCCTCCTTCGGCACCACCTACGCCGCCTCCTCCAAGATGGCGTCACCGCTGCCTTGCTCGGCATCCGCCCGCTCGACCATGTTGGCCCTTGGTAGGGTGTCATCCCCGATCTCCACGACCACCCGGTCGAGGTCCACCTCCTCCACGCGGCTGTCCTCGCCGCGCTCCCCCTCCGACGACGGCAGGAAAACTGTCACCAACGGCTCCATGCCCGCCGGCCTCCCAGGCCACGCTGGCTCCTCGCCGGCTCGCGCCCACGTCGTGACGGCGCTGGCCCAAGCCTACGCTGACTCCGCCTCCATATCGGCCACGACCTGGTTCCGGTCCCACCAGGCCAGGCCCTCGGCGTCGGCCGGGTCCAAGCCGAGGTCAGGGTCAACCTCCTCCTCCTCCCACTCGATAATGCTGGACCGGGTTTTCTGGAACGCATCACCACCGAGCGACGTGGCCTCCGCCGCCACCTGCGCCAACTGCACCGGCGATCTGAAGTACAACAAAGTAAGGAACAAGAAGGAAAGCCGCTCGGTGACTCGATAAAGTTCGGCAGAAGTAACTCACTCGGGTATCATCGGAGCCCGTGGCCTCTCTCGCGCCACATGCTGACCGTGCCGCCTCTTCTTGGCGGGTGGCTTCGCGTCGCGGCGGGATTGCGGGGTGCCACATCCTCCTTTCCATGCGGCCGGCTAGCCTCCGCCGCTCCACGAGAGGACCCGGCCGCGCCTGTGTCGCCTCCTCCCCTCGCCGCCACTTCATCGACGGTCCTCATCAACTCACCCTCCGACAAGCCCGCACCTCAAACAAATCAAGCAAGAAAAACTTACCCGCCTGGCGCCTCGCGCTGGCGTCGGTGCCGCCTGCCCCCGACCCCTCAGGCTGCGCCGCCACCTCCTCCGAGCCGGCCCGCACCAGCCGCGTCGGCGCCCGGTCATACGGATGTCGGATGGCGTTCAGCAGCACCTCCCTCATCGCGTCGGGACGAATGAGAAGATAAGCAACAACAAAGAACGAAGACCAAGGACTCACCAGCGGAGCCGGACACGCCTCGCTGTACTGGGCCTTCCCAAACTACTAGTCAGCCACCATCCCAGCCTTGGAGACGTCGTTAACCCGGCGGTCGACCTGTTCCACTGCCAGGCGCAAGTTCGACATCCGGGTGGTGTCTCGGAGGCCCGCCATACACCCAGTGGGTGTTACCGGACCCGGCGGTCTCAAACCTTCATCAACAAACCTCTGCTCAAGGGAGAAACTGCGAAGGCCCACCCGCCTGAAGCCGACAGACCTTCACAGCTTCGCGGACTACTATTGGGGGGATGAGCCCAGGGCAGGCAATGGAACCCGGATCTTTTTTCAAAACATCTGGGCCAGAATCGCCCCTCTGTCCGGCTCACACTCGGCCAGGTCCCGTAACCAGGCCAAGTCTGCCAACCCGGCCGAACTCTTCAACACGACCAAGACAGCAACCCGGCCCTGCCAGCTGGCGCAAGCTGGCGGGACCCGGCGCATCAAGACTTCCGTAGCAAGTTAGCTGCCCCGTGGCGTGTTCCTCAACCCGGCCACGGGTCAGCGCCCGTCCCATCCCAGCCGTACGATGGGACGAGTCTACATTCAGAGATGAGAAAAGCAATATATAGTGCCCCACCAACTCCTATGACCGGCAGAGGCATGGCAACAGTGCCCCACCTACCCTGCTGACCGAGGCTAGCGTGGCTACAGTACGCCTATCGTCACTGCTGACGCCAGCAGACGGCGATCGGGCGGAGCGCCACTGTAACCAACTAGACCTGGCCACTCCGTGATGTGCAACAAGATGGGGAATAGTGCCTCCTTGCACATGGGCCCAAGCCCGGCGAACCCGGCGAGCCCTGACACCCGGCGGATCCCAGCGCCGGCTCCCCGGACAATGACAACCCGGCCCCACGGCCCTGTAACTTTACGATTGTAGCCCTGGGGGGTTGACCTATAAAACCCCCGAGGAGGCCTCCATGCATAGGGTGATCAGATCATTAGTAGAACACACTCACTCACACCAGCAAGGGAGAAGGAGCAGCCTAAGCCTTGGCCTATACTCCTTCTTCCCCAAACAGCTCTAGGAGCAACTATGTGTTGTGACATATAAACCAACCTCGACAGGACTAGGGGTGTTATCTCTCCGGAGAGCTCCGAACCTGGGTATGTCTTGCGTCCCGTGCTTGCTCATGCCGACCCTTCCTCTGGATCCCACCAAGGCCCTCGAGCCGCCTCCTCTCTTTAGCCATCCTTTGGTATCTGCCGTGCGCCCACCACAACAACTTTCCCCCCAAGCGGGGAGGTGGGAAGCCCTAGGAGGGCGCCCCAAACCCTCCTGGTTACATGAGTTGGGGTGAGGGGGGCGCTCAACCCCATAGTGGGCTGGTTTGCCCCCTCCCCTTGGCCCATGGGCCCCCCCAACACTTGCCGGGACCCCCCGAAACCCTTTTTGGTGACGCTGGTCACACCCGGTACCGCCGGAACAATTCCGAACTCCAATACCCTTCGTCCAATATATCGATTTTCACCACCAGACCATTACGGAGTTCCTCGACATGTCCGGGATCTCATCCGGGACTCCGAACAACCTTCGGTAACCACCATAATGACTCAATTATACTTATACCATCACCAAACATTAAGTGTGTAGACCCTGCGGGTTCGAGAACTATGCAGACATGACTGAGACACCTCTACGATCTATAAACAATAGCGTGATTTAGATGCCCATATTGGTTCCTACACATTTTATGAAGATCTTATTGGTCGAACCTCGATGTCAAGGATTCAGCTAATCCCGTATGTAGTTCCCTTTGTCTATTGGTATGTTACTTGCCCGAGATTAGATCGTCGGTATATCCATACCTAGTTCAATCTCGTTACCAGCAAGTCTCTTTTCTCGTTTTGTAATACAAGATTCCGTGACTAACTCATTGATCACATTGCTTGCAAGCTTACTGTGATGTTGTATTACCTAGTGTGCCCTGAGACACCTCTCCGTCGTACGGAGTGACAAATCCCAGTCTTGATCCATGCCAACTCAACAGACACCCTCGGAGATACCTATAGAGCACCTTTATAGTCACCCAGTTATGTTGCGACATTTTGTACACACAAGGCACTCCTCCGATGTCAGTGAGTTGCATGATCGCATGGTCATAGGAACATATACTTGACATGCAGAAAAACAATAGCAATAAACTTGATACGGTCATATGCTACGTTCATAGTTTGGGTCTTGTTCATAACATCATTCTCCTAATAATGTGATGCCGTTATCAAATGACAACTCATGTCCATGGCCAGGAAACCATAGGCATCTTTGATCAACGAGCTAGTCCGGTAGAGGCTTACTAGGGACATGTTGTTGTCTATGTATCCACACATGTATTTGAGTTTCCGGTCAATACAATTATAGCATGGATAATAGACGATTAGCATGAACAAGGAAATATAACCACTTTATTATTGCCTCTAAGGCATATTTCCAATAGTCTCCCACTTGCACTAGAGTCAATAATCTAGCATTACATGGTAATGAATCTAACACCCATAGAGTTCTGGTGTTGATCATGCTTTGCCCGTGGAAGAGGTTTAGTCAATGGATCTGCAACATTCAGGTCTGTATGCACTTTGCAAATGTTTATGTCGTCCTCCTTGATGTAATCACGGATGGAATTGAAGCGTCGCTTTATGTGTCTTGTCCTCTTGTGAAACCTTGGTTCCTTGGCTAGAGCAATGGCACCAGTGTTGATAGAGGCAAAGGTGTCCCGTCTTTCGATGAGATGATGGATATCGCTTTGGTGGAAGTCGACTTTGACGATCCGACTACGAACGTGCGAGGACGTCGCGCCTTAGCAATCACTAAACCAACTCCGAGAGGTTATTGACCACGCCGGAGCACGATCAACTTGACCACGAGGGTCTGTTTCCTGCGAGCAAACAAAGAACAAGCAAGAGACTAAGATTGCAATCTGGATATTGCGAATATAAGATGAAAGCTTTATTGATCAAGGTGGGGTTCTGTGACGCCTTTGTCTGGTCGTTGAACACAAACGAAGTACGTGAAGTTGCAGCTATGGCGAACTTTAATCTAAACAAAACCCAAAGTCTAAACGGTGCCCTAAGGGCTGTATATATGGAGGAAGAGAGGGGGAATTTCGTGGCCCTTGGTGGAGGGGTCCGAAATCAACCCTATCTCTTGTTTTCCCACAAACACGGACTCTAAAAATAGCCTATACTTATGTATTTCGAAATTACATGGGCCTGGCCCAATAAAAAGGTGACGCAACACCTATAATAGCCTCTGGACGAAATTTGTGAAGTGACATCTTGTATATTTCGTCCAAGGCTTCATGCACTCGTTATGGTGGCTTCAAAGACCTGAAATCATCACTTGTAACTCCGTTCTTGTTCCCCTTGCGCATGCCATCATCTCCATGCTTGTTCTTGCTCCAATGTTCATCCTTCTCCAAGCTAGGCCCTTCATTTGTAAGCAAAACAAACGTATCCAATTTAGGCAGCATCATATTGTCATGAACATTAGAATCATTACCAAGAAACGAAAGTACCTGGTAATTTAGTTGGCGTGCGCGAGCTCTAGTAATTGGTCCAGTATGTATAGCAGCAGGGGCTGTGGGTGTAACAATGGTATTGATGTCCTCATCATCCTCCCCTTCTTGAAATGAAGTCGTCCTCGATGGAAGCTCATCTTCCTCACCCAAATAAGGCTTCAAATCCGCAATGTTAAAAGCGGGACTAACCCCAAAATCTGCAGGCAGCTCAAGTTTATATGCATTATCATTTATTTTCTCTAACACCTTAAAGGGACCATCAGCACGTGGCATGAGCTTTGATTTGCGCAAATCAGGAAATCTATCCTTATGCAAATGTAACCAGACAAGATCTCCAGGTGCAAACACAACATGTTTTCTACCCTTATCTCCAGCAAGTTTATATTTGGCATTCATACTCTCAATGTTTTCCTTAGTTAACTCATGCATTTTTAAAATCAATTCAGCACGTTGTTTAGCATCAAAATTAACCTTCTCCGAAGATGGAAGAGGCAACAAATCAATAGGTGCACGAGGTAGGAAACCATACACAACTTCAAAAGGGCACAACTTAGTAGTAGAATGCAATGAACGATTATAAGCAAATTCAATATGAGGCAAGCATTCCTCCCACATTTTCTTATTACTCTTCAAAACAGCCCTAAGCATAGTAGACAATGTTCTATTGACTACTTCAGTTTGTCCATCAGTTTGGGGGTGACAAGTAGTACTAAAAAGCAGTTTAGTCCCCAACTTAGCCAATAAACATCTCCAAAAGTGGCTAAGAAATTTAGTATCACGATCTGAAATAATAGTATTTGGCACACCATGCAAGCGAATAATTTCACGAAAGAACAAATCAGCAACATTAACAGCATCATCGCTTCTATGACATGGTATAAAGTGTGCCATTTTCGAGAATCTATCCACGACAACAAATATGCTATCCCTCCCCTTCTTTGTTCGAGGTAAACCTAAAACAAAGTCCATAGATATATCCTCCCAAGGAACACTAGGTACATGCAAAGGCATGTATAAACCATGAGGATTGAGTCGTGACTTAGCTTTTTGACATGTAGTGCAGCGAGCAATAAAACACTCAACATCCCGTCTCATCTTTGGCCAAAAGAAATGTGTAGCAAGTACGTCCTCCGTCTTCTTCACGCCAAAGTGTCCCATTAATCCTCCTCCATGCGCCTCCTGCAATAACAAAAGACGAACGGAGCTAGCTGGAATGCATAGCTTGTTAGCACGAAACACAAATCCATCGTTAACGACAAACTTGTTCCACATTCTTCCTTCTTTACAATTCTGCATTACATCTTTAAAATCAGCATCATGCACATATTGATCTTTGATAGTCTCCAAACCAAATATTTTGAAGTCAAGTTGTGAAAGCATAGTATAGCAACGAGACAATGCATCAGCAATAACATTTTCTTTTCCCTTCTTGTGTTTAATGACATAAGGGAAAGTCTCAATGAATTTAACCCATTTAGCATGTCTACGATTCAGTTTAGCTTGACTTTTAATATGTGATGAGGACATGACTACCTTGGATATGATGAACTAACCCTAATTTTTTTGTGGCTTTTTCGTGGACTGTAGGTATGAAGAACAGACTCAATCTAAACTACGAAAAACTGTAAAATCTCACTGAGCAACCTGGAAATCTGATACCACTTGATAGAGGCAAAGGTGTCCCGTCTTTCGATGAGATGATGGATATCGCTTTGGTGGAAGTCGACTTTGACGATCCGACTATGAACGTGCGAGGACGTCGCGCCTTAGCAATCGCTAAACCAACTCCGAGAGGTTATTGACCACGCCGGAGCACGATCAACCTGACCACGAGGGTCTGTTTCCTGCGAGCAAACAAAGAACAAGCAAGAGACTAAGATTGCAATCTGGATATTGCGAATATAAGATGAAAGCTTTATTGATCAAGGTGGGGTTCTGTGACGCCTTTGTCTGGTCGTTGAACACAAACGAAGTACGCGAAGTTGCAGCTATGGCGAACTTTAATCTAAACAAAACCCAAAGTCTAAACGCTGCCCTAAGGGCTGTATATATGGAGGAAGAGAGGGGGAATTTCGTGGCCCTTGGTGGAGGGGTCCGAAATCAACCCTATCTCTTGTTTTCCCACACACACGGACTCTAAAAATAGCCTATACTTATGTATTTCGAAATTACATGGGCCTGGCCCAATAAAAAGGTGACGCAGCACCTATAATAGCCTCTGGACGAAATTTATGAAGTGACATCTTGTATATTTCGTCCAAGGCTTCATGCACTCGTTATGGTGGCTTCAAAGACCTGAAATCATCACTTGTAACTCCGTTCTTGTTCCCCTTGCGCATGCCATCATCTCCATGCTTGTTCTTGCTCCAATGTTCATCCTTCTCCAAGCTAGGCCCTTCATTTGTAAGCAAAACAAACGTATCCAATTTAGGCAGCATCATATTCTCATGAACATTAGAATCAATACCGAGAAACGAAAGTACCTGGTAATTTAGTTGGCGTGCGCGAGCTCTAGTAATTGGTCCAGTATGTATAGCAGCAGGGGTTGTGGGTGTAACAATGGTATTGATGTCCTCATCAAGTGTTGTCACAGAACAGAGTCATTGGGTCCAGTGCACTGGGCACAACTCCAAGATCTGTCACGAACTGCTTCATCCAGACACCTTCCTTCGCTGCCTCCGAGGTAGCTATGTACTCCGCTTCACATGTAGAATCAGCTACCACGCTCTGCTTCGAAGTGCACCAGCTTACCTCTCCCCCATTTAGAATATATACGTATCCGGTTTGAGACTTAGAGTCATCCAGATCAGTGTCAAAGCTTGCATCGACATAACCCTTTACGACGAGCTCTTGATAACATCCATAAACGAGAAACATTTCCTTAGTCCTTTTCAGGTACTTAAGGATATTCTTTACCGCTGTCCAGTGATCCACTCCTGGATTACTTTGAAACCTTCCGGCCAATACTTATGATAAGGCTGACATCCAGTCTTGTGCACATCATCGCATACATGATAGAGCCTATGGCAGTGGCATAGGGGATGACACTCATCTTTTCTCTATCCTCTATAGTCGCCGGGCATAGAGTCCGACTCAACTTCACACCTTGCAAAACAGGCAAGAACCCCTTCTTGGACTGATCCATTTTGAACTTCTTCAAAATCTTATCAAGGTATGTGCTTTGTGAAAGTCCTATCAAGCGTCTTGATCTATCTCTATAGATCTTGATGCCTAATATGAAAGCAGCTTCTCCTAGGTCCTTCATTGAAAAACTCTTGTTCAAATCTTTCTTCACGTTTTCCAAAAGTTCTATATTGTTTCCAATCAGCAATATGTCATCCACATATAATACTAGAAACACTATAGAGCTCCCACTCACTTTATTGTAAATACAAGCTTCTCCATAAACTTGTGTAAACCCAAACGCCTTGATCACCTCATTAAAGCGAATATTCCAACTCCGAGATGCTTGCACCAGCCCATAAATGGATCGCTAGAGCTTGCACACTTTGTCAGCATTCTCTGGATCGACAAAACCTTCCGATTGCATCATATACAACTCTTCCTTTAGGAAACCATTAAGGAATGCTGTTTTGACATCCATCTGCCAGATTTCATAATCAAAAATTGCAGCTATTGCCAACATGATTCTGACGGACTTAAGCATCGCTACGGGTGAGAAAGTCTCATCTTAGTGAACTCCTTGAACTTGTGAAAACCCCTTTGCCACAAGTTGAGATTTATAGACGGTGATATTACCATCCATGTCCGTCTTCTTCTTGAAGATCCATTTATTCTGAATGGCCTTTCGCCCTTCAGGTAATAATTCCAAAGTCCATACTTTGTTTTCATACATGGATCCCATCTCGGCTTTCATGGCCTCTAACCATTTGTCAAAATCCGGCCCACCATCGCTTCTCCATAGCTCGTAGGTTCATCGTTGTTGTTATCCAATAACATGACCTCCAAGATAGGGTTACCGTACCACTCGGGAGCGGTACGTATCCTTGTCGACCTACGAGGTTTGATAGTAACTTGATCCGAAGCTTCATGATCATCATTATTTGCTTCCTATTGAACTGACGTAGGTGCCACAGAAACATCTTTCTGTGTTGTGCTACTTTCTGGTTGAAGTAAAGGTTCAACAACCTCATCAAGTTCTATATTCCTCCCACTCAATTCTTTCGAGAGAAACTCTTTCTCGAGAAAGGACCCATTCTTAGTTAAAAACACTTTGCCTTTGGATCTGAGATAGAAGGTATACTGTCGGTGTCAAAACTGGTAGATCTCGGGTAGGGGGTCCCGAACTGTGCGCCTGAGGCTGATGGTTACAGGAGGCGGGGGACACAACGTTTACCCAAGTTTGGGCCCTCTCTATCGAGGTAATACCCTACTTTCTGCTTGATTGATCTTGATGAATATGAGTATTACAAGAGTTGATCTACCACGAGATCGTAATGGCTAAAACCCTAGAAGTCTATCCTATATGATTATGATTCTACCCTACGGGCTAAACCCTCCGGTTTATATAGGCACCGAAGGGGACTAGGGTTATACAAAGTCGGTTACAAATAAAGGAATCTTCATATCCGATCGCCAAGCTTGCGTTCCATGCCAAGGAGAGTCCCATCCGGACACGGGAGAGAGTCTTCGGTCTTGTATCTTCACAGCCCATCAGTCTGGCCGCCTGAGGGCCCCTTAATCTAGGACTCCCTTAGTAGCCCATGAACCAGGCTTCATTGACGAGGTGTTCAGTGCGCAGATTGTCTTCGGCATTGCAAGGCGGGTTCCTTCTCCAAATACTCCAAAAGCGTCCTCGAACATAATAAATGTGTCCGGCTCTGCAAAACAAATTCCACACATGACCGTAGAGGGTATAATATTTCATGAGTCAAATCCACTGACAACTTTTTATAGCATGACATCACGTCACTGCCTGGCCATTATTTGAACCGTTTTTTATCCTGCCGCTTCATATTTCGAGACGCAGTTTTATTGGCACGTCTTGTCAAAGCAGAGATCGTGTCCCCTTATTACGGGATTCTCATCAACACGGGCGTGGGTAACCCAACCGTTCTATTGGCATGATTCCTTGGGAATAGGCAGGTTTTAAGGCCTGGGAGGGGGAGTTTGATATTCATCGCCTTTATAAAGGGGCTAAGACCCAACCTTTCTCCATTACGCCAAATCCTTCCTCAACCTATCCTACCTCGAGTTCCAGCACCCAAGGTTCAATTTAATCGCTTCGTGCTTCCCAGTCATGTCCGGACCCAGCTCCCAAGGTTGGTGGGTGGCTTCCTCTTTCACAGAGGAGGATATTGTGAAGCTCTGGGAGGCAAGATACCTGACCGCGGAAATCCCCCACAGGCTTCCTGCTCAAGGGCAAGTTATTGCTACTCCCAGATCCGGCGAGAGGGTCGTATTCATCTCCCACTTCCTCCGACGGTTAGGGTTTGATCTTCATCCCTTCGTTCGAGGGCTCATGTTTTTATTACAGGCTAGATTTTCATGATCTAGCTCCGGACTCCTTTCTTCACGTCTCGGCGTTCATTATCACGTGCGAGGCCCTCCTCCGTATTCCCCCACACTTCGGCTTATGGCTCAAGACCTTCAATGTGAAGCCGAAGGTAGTCGACGGGAAATAGGTGGAGTGCGATTGTGCTGCAGTGAGCAAACTCGCCAATACTACTTGGCCAAAGGGCTCCTTCATAGAAACTTCCGACTTGTGGCAGCGGGAGTGGTTTTACATCACTGAACCCCGTGGTACCAGGTGGGCAGCTGCACCTGCGTTCCGATCTGGCCCTCCGTTACAGCTTGCATCATGGATTAATAAGGAGCTGGACTGGGGATCCGTTGATGAAGTGCAGACGCTGCAAAGCGGCATTCGGAGCCTCATTGAAAAGGACACCGGACTCATCAACATAATCCAAGTAATGCTAGTCCGCCGGGTCCTATTGTGCCAGCGACGGCATCTCAGAATGTGGGAGTTCAATCCGGAAGGACCACGAACCCTTTAGCACTTCTCTGGCACGACGCTCCGATGAATGAGGAAATTATTCTCCGGGACACGAAAACAGTGGACGGATACTACAGAAGACATTGGCCTTGACTGCAATCATTCGGATACCTCGGTAAGCACTCGACTCCCGAACAGAGTTTACTCAATTCCTCATAACAATATACTGAGAAAATCATACTCGGCCAGGGCTGGATAAAGAAGGCGGAGAGAATTAGGTGTTCGGCCCCTCTTCCAAAAGATTCAGCTGATCCGATGTTAACAAGGATGCTGGCTTCAGCACCATATAAAGTGTCGGCGAGGGAAGACAAGGAGGAGAGCAAGACGGCCCAAGGTGGCCCCCATTCTAGAGGCACACCAGGCACCTTGTCCGGGGAGATTGAAACTCCCTCTTCCGAAGATGGAAGGGAAGGAAAAGCTGACATCCCTTCTCCTCATGGGAAGAAGAGGACCACCTTCGAAGACTTGAAGATAAAGGCTTCTAAGCGGGGGAAGATATCCCTGTCAGGGGGTTCTGGTTCGGGAGGTGACGTTGACACACAACCCCTCCGTAAAGATAGGCCCTTAGCTGAATCATAAGTGAACGAGGGTGTTTTAAACATATCCCATTCTTTCCTGGTTGCAAGGGTAATATTTAAAATATATGTTTGCAGTCCGGCATGAAGCCTTCCTCAACAGTCCTCCTCCTCAGGGGATCTTCTTCCGGAGATGATGGAGAGCGAGACGCCTCCACAGATCTCCCCGCCCGGTAAGGCAGACAATGCCGAGGTGTCGTCCTAGAGGATCTCCCTGATCAGCAAGCGGTGCAAGGGATAGTGAAGACCAGGCCCGAAGGCAACACTTCGGCCATCCAGGGGCTGGAGTGTGCGGCCACTACGGGGACCAACAATAAAGGACCCGGACAATCCAATTTCTGAGGGACAACACGATCTACTCCGGAGTCAGAGGCATCAGATACATTGATGGACACATTGCGGCATGCGTCCGTCTCAAAGGAACATCGTACCTTGATGGGTACGGTGGTTGAGAGGGTTCGGTCCGCGAAAAGCGGATTGAATGAAGCCTTTACGAGCCTTCTAAGAGGCTTTGAGGTACGTAATGAAATATTTTTAATTGTGTTATAAACGCAAAATGCGCCTGTGTATAGATAGTAGCCCCTGAGCCTCTGGTTGGCGTCCAAAGGGAGGCGATCAGAGGATCAAGAAAGATATGCCCAGGAAATGATTTGACTAATTGAAACACAAGCTGTTACATCTGTGGCGACTGCCCAAGCTACAGAGATTGCAGATCTAAAGCAAAAAGTTTATGTGGCGGATGATGACATCACGCTTATTAACAGGCGGCTTGACGAGGTGCAAGGTATGTATTTGGGGCACTCAGTATATGCAAGTACTATGATATGAGCATGACGCTGAGAATTGTATATTGAGATATGCATAACTGCAGATAGTGCCGCCGCAGTTGAAACCCTTCGGGCTGAGCTTGCCCGGGCCAAGGAGCAGGCCAAGATGAGCAATGCAGCTGCTGAAAAGGCAGCTACTGAATTAAAGGCCGAACAGGCTGCTTGGCGCCAGTGCTAGGAGAGAATATCTACTATGGCACTCCAGCTAAAGGATGCCACTGGCCGATGCGACTTTCTCGAGAAAGATAACAAAACAAAGTGGCTGATCTTGACAAGGCCTTACAAGAGGCGAGAGAAGCACGGTTTGAGTCTAGAGCAGCTTGGGAGGAGATCCGACAAGCTGAGGAGATCGCGGCTGGTAAGCCCTTCTTATTACAAACTAAATTCGGCGATCCGAAGTATGCCCTGCTTAATCAGATGTGGAGTTCTCCAGACGCATTTTTGGACTTGCCAAAGAGTGTCTCCGATGCGACGTAGATTTTCCAAGCGCAAGAAGGACATGCGACAGATAAGCTGTTCTGTTGCAATTCAGCATGCCAAAGCATCCATTGTTGCTGAACAAACAGATGGCCCTGTGGGCCGAGCTCCAGAAGCTATCCGGATTTGCCATGGAGGATGTCGTAGTCCGCTATGGCCGACTGAGCTGTCAGATATCGGGTTCTGGCAAAACCCTTAAGGTTCGAACACTAGGGTGCACGCGAAGATCTCTCCCGACCGAAACACGCCCTCAACCTCGTTGTTGTCTCTAAGCTAGCTCGATGAACAACACAAGAGACACAAGATTTGTACAGGTTCGGGCCACCGTTGTGGTGTAATACCCTACTCCTGTGTGTGGTGTGGTGGATTGCCTCTTGGGCTGATGATGGACAGTACAAGGGAAGAACAGCCTCGCGAGGAGAGGTGTTCTTGTGCTTGGTGGTGTGTAGATGAACTGGGTTCGGATCCCCTTCTACTGTGGTGGCTAGCCCTATTTATAGAGCCCCTGGTCCTCTTCCCAAATATTGAGCGGGAAGGGATCCAACAACGGCCATTTTGAAAGGGGACAACTAGTACAAGCTATCCTGACTAAAGGTGGTGTTCGCCTGCCAAAGGCGCTGGTGGAGACGTCGTCTTGGGCTCCATGGTGACCTCCGTCCCGCCGTCCTGCTAGCCTTGGTCTCGTTGCACCGATATGGAAACCTTTACCTGATGCCTCGGTACTCCGCTCCTGCGCTTGCCCCCTTGCACCAAAGAGGAAATGAGGACACTGCATGGGCTGGCGCCCTCCTGGCCTTGGTCATCATGGCTTGCATCACGAGGACCTCGTGAGGTACCCCTTGCCTTGATCTCTCCACCTCCTCGCGAGCCTGCCTGGTGAGGCCGCCCCTGAGGAGGCCTTGCATCGTCCGTCCCACGAGGCTTGCCCCTCGCGAGGGTCTTGAGTGTTGGTTGATGAAGACGGGCGGCACTGGGCCACTGGTGGAGCCATGCCACGGGCCGCAGGCAGGCAAGTCTGGGGACCCCCGTTCCCAGAACGCTGACAGTAGCCCCCGGGCCCAAGACGCGCTCGGACTTGGCTTAGCAGCGAAGCCAAAGGGCAAGTGCGGAGCGCCGCGGGCCCCAACAGCCTGCGGCCTTGGTCGACGCGTGGCAACTAATTGGACGTGGGCGTCTCCGCTTCCCCATGCTGCCTCGGCAACTGCCCGATTTGACGAGTCCCTGCTGTATGCAAAAAGGGTCATCATTACCTGCGATCGTGGAGGTCGACGATTGGCCTCCCTTGGGCTATAAATGAGGAGGGGCGACAGGCCCCGTTGCCCATTTCTTCTGGCTCCGCCTGCTTCTTCTTCCCTGCTCCACCTTCAGCCTTGACGCTAATGGCGCCGATCCACAGATTCTCGGCCGAAGAGAAGGGGAAGGCTCCCTAGGACGGGCCCGATCCGCTCCCGCCGAAGAAAAGGCAGGACCACCGCAGCGGTGGTGAGGTCGTGAGGCTGGAGATGGCGAGGCCCTAGTGCGAGTGGCCACCTCCTCGTTTCCCGCTACCCCTGTATGCCCGAGCCTAGGGCTCCGGAGAAACGGACGACGAGTGACGCCACCCGTGCCGTTGGCGAGGCTGGCGAGCCGCGGTGACGTGCGCCGTTGCTCCTGGAGTCCATGCCGTGGACTCCTCTCGCGAGCTCGTGCTGCATGCAGCGATGCCTCCAAGCACTTGGATCCACTTCGCTTCGTTCTTCGCCACCGAGATGCCGCCGAGGGGTCCTCTCGAGCTTTGGCTGCAGCACGCCGACTATGGTGCTCCGGGCGACCGGAGCAGAGGTTGAAGTCATCTCCCTGGGCAAGATCTTCATGACCCGAGGCTTGTGCGAAGTCGCCCGGGTGTGCCGAACGGGGGGTGCCCTCGTGATTCATTTTGAATACGATGGCACCTCCTTGTTTTTCTTCAAGGTCTTCGATGTGGAAGGCCGCTGCCTGGAGTGCTTCCCCAGAGGAGGCAATCAGGATGTTGACATGACAGGGGCCGGGCCCGCCGTTCGCTCCCCCAACGGCTCCTCCAGCAGCAGTAGTGATGCTTGGGAGTCCAGCGACTCTCCCGAGCTTTTCGTGACTCCGGAGACGAGCGACGATAGCTACGTGCCCCCGAGCTCGCGTCGTGCTCGGGGTAGGGCGGCAGCATCAGGCCATCGCCGCAGCTGATCTGGATGGGGTTGGCACCGGTCTCCCATGGCCCACTGTTGATGATGGCGTCGGCCATGGAGGCACGTGTAGTTAGTGCTCATCAGAGTTCTTTCCTTTTGTTCCCTGCGAGGAATCAAGAAACACCCCGCGAGGGTGCGTAAAGGGTCTATGGTATCCTTTGTTGATGTTATCATTATCATGAAATCACGCGAGTGCTTGTCCTGTTCTAGCTTAGCTCCCCCTTTCCAACCTCGCGACGACTTGGTGCTCTACGTTGACAGGTCCCGGTCCCTAGGCAGGCTTCAGTCGTTGCTGGTATGCCAGGTCACGATGCCGTGGTCAAGGCCGGGAGGTGAGGGGCCCGAGGTCCAGTAAGAGCCCTTGAGGCGTGATGCTCAGGAGGTCCCCTTTAGCGCGCAAGCAGCCGCCGACAGGAGAGAAAGGAAGGCAACATTGCCATCATAGAGCTGCAACAAGTGAGGATCTCGTGCTGTAACGATTAGTTGTTCCAAGCGTGGAACTTATCTTGGTAATCTGGAGTCGTTCCTTTGCACTGCACCAGACTTGTGCATCGGCAGCTGGGATGTAGCTAGGTTAGGCCCTCGCGAGCTTCCTCCTTCTCCCCGTACTCTCCTTCATGCTCTGCGTCCTCAAGTCCTGGCCCTCGAGCGAGCTCAGCCGCCGCTGGTATGCCAGGTTGCGATGCCGTGGTCAAGGCCAGGGGGTGAGGGCTAGAGATCCAGTAAGAGCTCCTGAGTCGCGATGCTCAGGAGGCCCCCTTTTAACGCGCAAGCGAGAGCTCGTTGTGCCGCCCGCTGAAATCCTCAGGAGGTGCCTGCAAATCAGCATGAGAAAAACACGGGTTGCATTACAATTGCCGGCCGGCCATTGGCTGCTCCGAGAGAGTGGTGAGGGCACTGAGGGCCTGGTGATGTGACGCGCATGGGGCTGCCGCGGGCTAGAGCTCGACCACTTAGATTTGTCGGCATTGCAGGGACGGACCCATGCACAAGAATCATGCCAGCGCAAGCGGCTCCAGTGGTAGATGTCAATCGAGCAGGCGATAATCACAAGCAGGTTAGGCATGAAAGGCCAATTAGCTTAGGTAAATGCAGTAGGGATACATGCCACTGAGTCAGGCCCGAGTGGCTTGGGGATGATGCAGCCCGAGGGGCGCCCCCAGCAAGGTAAACTAAAGACATAAGAAAAAGGGGTACATGCCGCAGGGACGGACCCACGTGGCCTGGGAATGATGCAGCCCTGAGGGCGCTCCCAACTGAGATGAACTTGGAAGATGTCACCTGGTACCATTGTAGAGGGGGTGTCGGGGTAGCTGAAGATGCACGGTGAAGAGGCCGACCCTCACGAGCCACCAGAGCCCTGAGCCTCGGGAGGCTCTGGGGTTCCAGGCGGTTCCTTGAGGACCATTGTCGGTGTCAAAACCGGCGGATCTCGGGTAGGGGGTCCCGAACTGTGCGTCTAGGCGGATGGTAACAGGAGACAAGGGACATGATGTTTTACCCAGGTTCGGGCCCTCTTGATGGAGGTAAAACCCTACGTCCTGCTTGATTGATATTGATGATGTGGGTATTACAAGAGTAGATCTACCACGAGATCAAGGAGGCTAAACCCTAGAAGCTAGCCTATGGTATGATTGTTGTTCGTCCTATGGACTAAAGCCATCCGGTTTATGTAGACACCGGAGAGGGCTAGGGTTACACAGAGTCGGTTACAATGGTAGGAGATCTACATATCCGTATTGCCAAGCTTGCCTTCCACGCCAAGGAAAGTCCCATCCGGACACGGGACGAAGTCTTCAATCTTGTATCTTCATAGTCTTGGAGTCCGGCCGATGATGATAGTTCGGCTATCCGGACACCCCCTAGTCCAGGACTCCCTCAGTAGCCCCTGAACCAGGCTTCAATGACGACGTGTCCGGCGCACATATTGTCTTCGGCGTTGCAAGGCGGGTTCCTTCTCCGAATAATTTATAGAAGATTGTGAACACCAGGATAGTGTCCGGCTCTGCAAAATAAATTCCACATACCACCGTAGAGAGAATAATATTTACACAAGTTCAATCTGCTGACGTATTTGGTGGCGTGACGTCACACTACTACCAAGCCTTCACTCGAATCGTTTTTATTGTCCCACCTCAGCGTGTTTAGCGAAGCGGTTTCCTTGGCACATCTTGTCGAAGCAGAGATCGTGTTCCCCTTATTCCGAGATTCCCATCAATACAGACGTGGGTAACCCAACCGCGCCATTGATTGCGGCGCTTGGGAGATAAGCGAGTTTTATCAGGCCGGTGGGGACGCATGTTTTCGTCCGCCCATATAAGGGGATAAAGATCCAACCCTTTTACCTGCGCCTTCTTCCTCCTTGGCTTATCCATCTCCGCGAACTCGAGCCCCAGCGCCCAAGTCCGCACATCTCACCTCAACCTTCTCCAACTATGTCCGGAGCGGGATGCAAGTGGATGGCCTCCTCCGTTACGGAGGGGCACATCCAGAAGCTGCGCAGTGCCGGATATCTGTCCAGCGACATCGCGCACCAGCTCCCCGACGAGGGAGAGCTCATCCCCACCCCCAGGCCCCATGAGAGGGTAATATTTCTTTCCCATTTCCTCCACGGACTGGGCTTCCCACTCCATCCCTTTGTCCGGGGGCTCATGTTCTACTACGGACTAGATTTCCATGATCTGGCCCCGAATTTCATCCTCAACATCTCGGTGTTTATCGTCGTGTGTGAGGCCTTCCTCTGCATCCAGCCCCACTTCGGCTTGTGGCTCAAGACCTTCAGTATCAAGCCGAAGGTTGTGAAGGGCAGCCAAGCGGAGTGCGGAGGCGCCATGGTGGGCAAGATGCCCAACGTTACTTGGCTTGAGGGCACTTTTGTGGAAACCATCAAGGGGTGGCAATCGGGGTGGTTCTACATCACCGAGCCGCGTGACCTTGAATGGGCAGCGGCCCCCGAATTCAGATCTGGCATCCCCGTACGGCTCACCTCCTGGAAAGAGAGCGACCGGACATGGGGTCATTCGGAGGAGCTGTCCGGACTCCAAGCCTGCATCCAAAATCTAGTGAACAAGAAGCTCAAGCTTGTCAATGTAGTCCAGGTCATGCTCATCCGCCGGATTCTCCCGTGCCAACGACGGGGCTTCAATATGTGGGAGTTCGATTCTGCGCAGCACCAGACTTTGAGCAGGCTCTTTGACACTACATACGAAGATGCCTGGAGGGTGTTGTTTAAGGGTGCCGAGGCCCCCGCATCCGCTACCAAAGATCGCGGATTCAGCTCGCAGCGTCCGGCTAGCGAGGTAAGCGATTTTGCCCTTTACGGGACACTTGTTTTCCATAGTTTGACTCTATGCGGGATCTAAACTCCCCCTCCTTTGACAAGACTGGCTGAAGAAGGCTGAACAGACTATCTGTCCGGCCCCATTGCCAGAGGACCCAGCGGACGCCCGCTTAACGGGGCTGCTGGCTCCGGCACCCCACGTGGTGCCGGAGAAAAAGGCCAAGAAGAAGGCCACGGGCACTCTGAAGAGTTCCCGTTTTCAGGTGTCATCGAATGATGACTCCGAGGCAGACTCCTCCCACAAAGGCGAGGAGGAGGAGAAGAAGGCCTCTCCCCCAGAGGGGGGAGGGAAGAAAAGGAAGGCTTCCCCAACGAGGAAGGTCGAAGGGTCCAAGAAGGGAAGGACTCTTCCCCCGGACTGCTCTGCCAACGCCGGAGATGACGACGAGGATTGTCCTCCAAGGGCCAAGCCCCTGGCGAGATCGTAAGTATCTGGACTCCCGAATAATTTCATGGTTTTTCTTTTCGCCACATAGTGTCTTTCTAATGCCGCATACGACCCTGCAGTCCGCCCAAGGATGATCTTCCCGCTTCGTCGAGCGGGTCCTTGGGTGCATCGGATATGGATTCTCTTCCGACTGCCTCCACCCCCTGTGATGCGGACGATGCCGAGGTGGGATCCCGGGAAGGGACCCGCCAGGAGGAGGAGGCCCCGGAGGTGCCGCAGGGCAACCTCTCGGACTTTGCACCGGACTCGGCCCCGGAACCCATAGTGGCTCCGGAGTCCGGCGGGCGGCCCCTTCGTAAGAAGGGCAAGACCGTGACGCTAGCAGCCTTCGTCCAACTGAAGGCGCTGGATAGCTTGCCGGAGGCGCTCAATGGCGCCTCCATCGAAGAGGAACACCGCACTGTTATGAGTGCGGTGATTCAGAAGGTTCAGCTCGCCAAGAGCGGGCTGACCGAAGCCTGCAGCAGCCTTCTAATAGGCTTTGAGGTAAGAATTTTGATATATGTAAAATAGTACCGCATTGATAGTAGCCCCTGATGCTCGGTTCGGTATTCGGAAAGAAAAGCCAGACTGAGGATCTAAAAAGATATATGCAGGAGTCATATAAAAAATATGTCAATAAGGGATTGCAGGCTGTGCTGCTGACCTCTGCCGCACTGACTGCGGAGGTCAATATTTTGAAGCAAAGCCTCGAGCGGTCCGAGAGCGAGCTCGGCCGTGCCAAGAAGCAGCTCGACGACAAGGAAGGTGAGTAGCACCTTATTAAAATTGTACCTTACAGAAAAGGATTTGGTTGCAAGAAGAATGACAAGGATAACGCGGGTATTGCAGGGGCCACAAACGAGGTGGCGACCCTGAAGGAGGCGGTGTCCGCGGCCGAATGTAATGCAGCCGCGGAGCGCACCGAGCGAGAGAGGCAGGAGGCGCGGGTGGCGGAGGTACAGCAAGAGCTCCAGGCTCTCGTGGAAAAACATGAGAGTTTGGATCGTGACTCGAAGACTCAAGAGTCCGAGCTTGCAACGGCTCTTGAGAGTGCCAAAGCCGCTAAGGTCGAAGCCTACAAGGCCCTCCAGGAAGTCGAGGCGTTGAAGAAAATAGCGGCGGGTAAGGCATTTTTCATGCAAAGTAAGCATGTGAGTGTGAATTACCTATCACTTACCCGAATTTGGAGCTCTCCAGGAGCGTTCGCAGATCTGCCCCGCAGCGTGTCCGATGCTGCCACTTTCTATAGGGCCGAGGAGGGGAGCTCGACGGAGATGGTCTTCTGGTCTCAGTATGCTGAGGCCGGACATCCGGTGCCCCTTAGCGACCAGCTGAAGCAGCTGGTCGAGCTCCACAAGGTGGCCGAACAGGCCATGAAGGGCCTCATAGTTCGGTTGTGGCCTAAGGAGGCCATGCCTGGGAGCTACTTTGGCCTGGTGCGGCGGCTGGTGGATGCGTGTGCATGGGTTGAAGTCATCAAGCATTCCACCTGTATTGAAGGTGCTCGTCGGGCCCTTGCCCGTGCAAAGGTGCACTGGGGCAAGATGGATGCTCAGAAGCTTGTGACGGACGCGCCACCGCTGGGCAAGGAGTATCGCACGCCCGAGATGTATTATAACACTGTCCTGAAGGGTGCCCGCATTATTGCGGGTGAGTGCTCCAAAGATGTAATATTTGAGTATACTCGCATTTTGTTATCCTATGCGCTGAAAACTTTGTTCATATGCGCTAAGCAACGCTTGTTAATTTAAAATATTACCTTCTGTGCGGCTGTTTATCAAATCTAAGAGATGGCATGTCGTCGGCTTCAGCCCCCATGCCACGAGTGCTGGGGTGTTCGGGATAAATTTGAGCACTCTTGTTCCCATTTTTGGGTCCATCTAGGGAGGCGCTCAACACAACGAACAAGGCAACCGGACTTATAACGCTTGAACACTCTCACTTAGCCATAGAATTCTATAATTTTAAATTTCGGCGAACCCCTAGTGTTCGGAAGGCCGAATTTGGGGCGCTATCCACGCCTGGGCCGGACAAAGCCGGCTCCTCGCTCTAAGCGGCATAAGTCTTTAGGGACTCACAAAAAACCTCTCAAACAGCGACAGGCTCTCGCCTCATCATGACGGTCAGTTTTAGATTTCTCCACTGAGGCGCTCGCCGAGCTCAACTGGGGCGCAATCGCAGTGGTTCTCCCAGTGCTACCTTAGCCGATACAACGGAACATAAGGTACAAAAACATGGGAGCCGGGCAAACCCAACTATTGACCCAAGACATGATTCAGAGCCGATGCATATAATGCTATAAGTTCGGGGTGCCGCACTTGTGAAAGTGTTCGGGCTTATCACACCATGATGCGGGAAACATAAGCCCCTGGTGTATTTAGCCGTACCAAAGTGTACGGATGCAACATGTCATAAATGAACATATGTATAAGAAAGAAATGCAATTGTAAGCAAAAAGGTGTTGCATTGTTTATTCAAGAAAGACAGCTGAGTATGCAGAACGATACAAATGGTGTGATAAGCAAGGGATGGGACTATTAAACATGTCCCCCTCCAGGGGTAGGCTGTGGAATGGTGTATAAAACAGATTTAATGCTCGTAATGGAGACCACCTGGATATTCGTTGTAGCCTTTCTCCTTTCCTGGCTGTTGCATCGTGAGTTCGGCAGGTCTGCTGCCGGACAGGGCCTCTGATGAATGGAGTCCTGTGGGTAAAAAAAGGAAAAGAAAAAAAAGAACGACACACTTGAGAGCCCCAGGTGTGGTTAAGCCGCATTCTGGGCCTATCGTGGTCGTGCCCCTCCCCCCATGCCCATGGTATCTCCAGAGCATAATGGTGTACGCGAAGGACCTGTCTTGAAATTTTGCAGGGGCTGGGGTTGGGGCCGCACTGCTACGCGTGCTCGGAATGTGCCGGGTGGTCTTGTTGTAGGTTACTCCGGGCGCGTTTAGTCGTGTCCGGTCGCTTAACGGTCGGACTCGAGAATTGCCTTAGGAGGCTGCACTGTACTTCTGCCGCGAGAGCCGCTGTATGTTCCTCCGTTTGGAGAGAGCGTTTAGTGTTTCCGTTGACCGTGATGACTCCTCGAGGGCCTGGCATCTTGAGCTTGAGGTATGCATAGTGCGGCACCGCGTTGAACTTTGCAAACGCGGTACGTCCGAGCAGAGCATGATAACCGCTGCGGAACAGAACTATGTCGAAGATTAACTCCTCGCTTCGGAAGTTATCCGGGGATCCGAAGACCACTTCCAGTGTAACTGAGCCTGTACAATTAGCTTCTACACCTGGTATGATGCCTTTAAAGGTCGTCTTGGTAGGTTTAATCCTCGAGGGGTCTATGCCCATTTTGCGCAGTGTATCCTGATAAAGGAGGTTCAGGCTGCTGCCGCCGTCCATCAGGACTCTGGTGAGGTGAAATCCATCGACGATTGGGTCTAAAACCAATGCGGCGAATCCGCCGTGGCGGATGCTGGTGGGGTGGTCCCTTCGGTCAAAAGTGATTGGGCAGGAGGACCATGGATTGAACTTCGGGGCAACTGGCTCCATCGCGTATACATCCCTGAGTGCACGCTTCCGCTCCCTTTTGGGTATGTGTGTTGCGTATATCATGTTCACCGTCCGCACTTGTGGGGGAAAACCCTTCTGTCCTCTATTGTTCGGCGGTCGGGTCTCTTCCTCGTCATCGCTATGCAGCCCCTTGTCGTTGTTTTCGGCAATTAACTTGCCTGCCTGCTTGAATACCCAACAGTCCCTGTTGGTGTGGTTGGCTGGCTTTTCGGGGGTGCCGTGTATCTGGCACGAGCGGTCGAGTATTCGGTCCAAATTGGACGGACCCAGAGTAGTTCTTTTGAATGGATTTTTCCGCTGACCGGGTTTAGAGCCTCTGAATCCGGCATTGACTGCCGTATCCTCACTATTATCGCCATTAATGCGGCGTTTGTTTTTGTTGCGACGCGACCTGCCATTGCGGTCCTTGATATCCGGACTGCCAGAATTTTTCCTGAGGTTGTTGCTGCGTGCTAGCCAGCTGTCGTCACCCCCGCAGAAGCGGGTCATGAGTGATGTGAGGGCTGCCATGGATTTCGGCTTTTCCTGTCCCAGGTGCCGGGCAAGCCACTCGTCGCGGATGTTATGTTTGAAGGCCGCGAGGGCCTCCGCATCCGGACAGTCGACGATTTGGTTTTTCTTGGTTAAGAACCGTTTCCAGAATTGTCTGGCCGATTCGTCTGGCTGCTGAATTATATGGCTTAGGTCGTCAGCGTCTGGTGGCCGCACGTACGTGCCTTGGAAGTTGTCGAGGAATGCGGCTTCCAGGTCTTCCGAACTCCCAATTGACTCTGCTGGCAAGCTGTTAAGCCAATGCCGGGCTGGTCCTTTAAGCTTGAGTGGGAGGTATTTGATGGCGTGGAGATCATCACCGCGGGCCATGTGGATATGAAGGAGATAGTCCTCGATCCAAACCGCAGGGTCTGTTGTGCCATCGTAAGATTCAATGTTTACGGGTTTAAACCCTTTGGGGATTTGATGATCCATTACTTCATCTGTGAAGCATAGCGGGTGTGCAGCGCCTCTGTATTGGGCGATATCACGACGAAGTTCAAGAGAGCTTTGTCTGCTGTGTTCGGCCCGGCCGGATTTACTGTGTCCGGCGCGACAGTTGTCGTCACGTATCATGGGGCGCCCATGCGATCCATAGATCGATCTTGATTGTCTTGCCTTATCCTCCAATATATCTCGCAAGTCCGGAGCGTTCCCCTGTGGCCTTGTGCTTTTCGAGCGATGCTGGGGTACAGTTCTAGTGGAGGGCCTAGAGGCCTCTCTGTCGCGGCCACGGGGTGGTCGGTCAGCCGTATTGTCTGCTGATATGCAGGTTCATATGCCTGCTCCTCTAATCGGGGGAGCAGCTTGCGTTTAGGGTAGCTTTTGGAGGGGCATTCGAGCTCATGCTCTTCGGCCGCGAGGACTTCAGTCCATCTGTTGGCTAGCAGATCTTGATCAGCTCTAAGCTGCTGCGGCTTTTTCTTGAGGCTGTTTGCCGTGGCCATAAGCCTGCGTTTAAAATGCTCTTGTTCGACGGGATCCTCAGGCACGACGAATTCGTCGTCGTCGAGGCTTGCCTCGTCTCCGGAGGGAGGCATGTAATTCTCTACCTCTTCGTCTGCCGTTTTCTCATGAGGGCTGGCGTCTCCGTCCTCCTGTGCTGAATCTTGCTGGAGGGGGTTGTCGCCGGCACTGTCTGGGGTGTTATTATCTCCGGTGCCAGAATCTCCATTCTTGCTGTGGCGGAATTTAGAGCGGCGCCGCTGACGCCGGCGCTTGGGCTGTTTCTTGGAGGGCTCATCCTCCGCTATTCCTTCGCCATTCCCATCCTTTGGGATATCCACCATGTATATGTCATATGATGAGGTGGCTTTCCAGTGCCCAGTAGGCGCTGGTTCTTGATCGTCTCCGGCATCGTCATCCATACCGTCGATGTCTTCGGAGTCGAAGTCTAGCATGTCGGTTAGATCGTCGACAGTGGCTACTAAGTGGGTGGTGGGTGGGCTTTGAATTTCTTCGTCGTCCGCATCCCAACCGTCCTGGCCGCAGTCCGGCCAGGGCTCTCCTAATAACGAGAGATACTTTAGCGAATTCAAGATGTCACCGAAAGGTGAGTGTTGAAAGAAGTCCGCAGCGGTGAACTCCATGACCGGCGCCCAATGGGATTCGATTGGAGGGGGCGCAGGAGGTCCGGAGTCCGGCGAGGAGTCCGGCACCTCGGAGTCACGAGCTTCATGAGGGACAAGGTCAGTGTTTGGCTCTATCACCATGGAGGTTGCATCCCCCGAGGCGGTGTCTAGCCACCCATCCTCGATCTGCGCAGCCGGCTCCGAATTGAAGATCGGAGCGAACTCGTGTGCGGCCTCCAGGGTACTGTCCGGCTGCAGAGCTAAATCACGCCCATCGTGACAGTGCGGCACGCTCGGCTGTGGCTCGGATCCATCGAAGATCAAGTCCCCGCGGATGTCAGCTGTGAAGTTCAAACTTCCAAATCTGACCTGATGGCCAGGGGCGTAGCTTTCGATCTGCTCCAGATGGCCAAGCGAATTGGCCCGCAGTGCAAAGCCGCCGAATACGAAGATCTGTCCGGGGAGGAAGGTCTCACCCTGGACTGCGTCGTTGTTGATGATCGAAGAAGCCATCGAGCCTATCGGTGACGACACAGAGGAACTCTCAATGAAAGCACCATTGTCGGTGTCAAAACCGGCGGATCTCGGGTAGGGGGTCCCGAACTGTGCGTCTACACGGATGGTAACAGGAGACAAGGGACACGATGTTTTACCCAGGTTCGGGTCCTCTTGATGGAGGTAAAACCCTATGTCCTGCTTGATTGATATTGATGATGTGGGTATTACAAGAGTAGATCTACCACGAGATCAAGGAGGCTAAACCCTAGAAGCTAGCCTATGGTATGATTGTTGTTTGTCCTATGGGCTAAAGCCATCCGGTTTATATAGACACCGGAGAGGGCTAGGGTTACACAGAGTCGGTTACAATGGTAGGAGATCTACATATCCGTATTGCCAAGCTTGCCTTCCACGCCAAGGAAAGTCCCATCCGGACACGGGACGAAGTCTTCAATCTTGTATCTTCATAGTCTTGGAGTCCGGCCGATGATGATAGTTCGGCTATCCGGACACCCCCTAGTCCAGGACTCCCTCAACCATCTCCATCTCCGCTAGGACCGCGTGATGCCTGGCCTCCTGAGCCACCAGAATGCTCCGCAGGTGATGCTGGTAGGTGGCAGCCACGTCCGACACGCCGAAAGGCATGCAAACGTAGCTATGCGGCGGAGCCTCGCAGCGTCCCACGCGCGGAGGCCAGAGGCGCTCCTGAGATGCGGCTTGGTTGAGCCTTGGGACGTCGATGCAGACACGCAGCCCACCATCCTCGCCTGGATGGGGAGCCACGCCCGGCAAGCGGCGATCGCCGTGCATGGCTCTCACTTCCTGAAGCTCCCGAGTGGTCTTGGTGATGAACTCTTGAACGTTGGGCTTCCCATGCCTTGTGCCTTCCTGAGGGAAACGTGCCGCGAATCACGCCTCCAGGTGGTGCCCGAGCGCCTCCCTCGTGATGTCGGCAAGGTCTGAGGCCCTCCAGAAGAGAGCCCCCGAGCCCTGCACGAGGAGGGCGCCAGGCGCGCCTTCCTATGTGATGGAAGGAGGTGCCCCTTGCACGGGCGTCGATCCTGATGCGGCACCACCTGGGATGCCGACCTCCCGAGGCCTCGTGCTGAGCGATTGCTTCTTCTTATTGGGGATGGCCTCCAGAGGGTTCTCGCCCTTGCCGTCCGGGTCCTCGATTGATGCAGCTTGGAAGGCACGCTCGAGGGAGCACATCGCATCTCTTTCTTCACAGGGGACCGTGATGATTCTGCTGCTTCCTGGCATCTTGAGGACGTTGTAGCCATGGTGGGTCACTGCCATGAACTTGGCCAGGGCTAGATACCCGAGGATGGCATTGTACGGCAGGTGGATGTGGGCGACGTCGAAGTCGATGAGCTCGGTGTGGTAGTTGTCGCGCTTGTCGAAGGTGACATGGAGGCGGACCTGCCCTATCGGGGTGGTGGAACCGTCAGTAACTCCTGAGAAAGGCTTGGTAGGGTGGAGTTGATCATATGGCACTTGAAGGTTGTCGAACATCTCCACGGACAGGACGTTAAGCCCTGTGCCGCCATCGATGAGGGTCCTGGTGACTTGCACGTTGCTGATGACTGGGGAGCAGAGCATCGGGAGGATGCCAACAGTAGCCGCACACTTGAGTTGATCTGTTGAGCTGAAGGTGATGGCGCACTTGGATCACCTGAGCGGGCGCGTGGCCTCAAGCCTGGGGAGGACTGCGTTCACCTCGTGAGCAAACTGCTTGAAGATGCGCTGAGAGGCTGGGGCCTGAGCTCCGCCCAAGATGCAAGCAATAGCACGTGGCTCCTGGAAGCCCCCAACCCCCTCGTCCTGATGATGGTCATCATTCCTTCTTGGTGGTGGTGGTAGAGGAGGAAGGCCCGTGTTGCCCTACGGGCGGTCCTCGCAAGGCTGATCCCTCCAGGCGCCCTCGCGAGGCTAGTCCTACTAGTGATCCTCACGAGGTCAGTCATGCCACTCCTGACGAGGGCCACGGTCGTCCCATTGTCCTTTGCCTCATCCTCCTCCTCGGCCGTAGCCCCGGTCGTTGCGCTCGAGGCGTCGACCGAAACGTCCTTATCGAACGGCCCTGAGCTCCTAGCAGTCGCTGGTGTTGTGGGTGTGGAGGTTGTGGTAGGTGCATAATGGTCAGCTGCCCTTGGACGACTCCGGTTGGTCCCTGGCGCGCTTCGTGTCTGGCTCTGCGGCAAGCACGGCTACTCCCTTGCGCTTCACGTCCTTGGCCTTGGTCTTCTTCTCTTCTGGGTCCGCAGCTGGAAGCTCGAGGAGGGAGAGGCGTCCCTCCTCAGCTCTTGCGCACTTGGTCGCCAGGTTGAACAGCTCCAGAGATGTGCACAACTCCTCGTGGATGGCAAGCTCCTCCTTCATCTTGACGTCACGGACGCCATCAGAGAACGCCGAGATGATGGCCTCGTCCGTCACCATGGGGATCTTGAGGCGGGCGCTGTTGAAGCGTTGGATGTATTTCTGCAGGGTCTCTCCGGGCTGCTGCTTGATGCGGCGTAGGTCACTCACGGCCGGGGGGCGGTCGCGAGTGCCCTGGAAGTTGGCGATGAAGCGGCTATGCATCTCGTCCCAGGAGGAGATCGAGCCGGGAGGCAGGTTCAGGAGCCAGGTGCGGGCATTGTCCTTGAGCGCCATGGGAACCAGTTCGCCATGACCTTCTCGTCTCTGTTGGCCGCCTCGATGCTCAGCTCGTAGAGCTGCAGGAACTCCAGGGTCGGCTGTACCGTCGTAGCAAGGAGGCAGATCCGGCTTGAACTTGCCCGGCCAGGCGACGCTACGCAGCTCGATGGTGAAGGCGAGGCAACCTGCCGTGGTCACCAGAGCCCTTTGCTGACGTAGAGCTTGCTCTTGATGGTACCCACGCACCGCCGCCAGGGGCAGCACGTCTTGTCGCGCCGGTGCAGGGAGCACGGGGGCGCCTTCTTGAGGCCGAGGGATTTCTTGGGAGCTTCTTTCTTGTCACGCGGGCACTGGATGCGGTGGGTCACGTCCAGGGTCCGCACGCCTTGGAGCCAGGGCGCCGTCTTGGGGCGGAGTTGGTGGAGGCGCTCCCTGAGCCGCATCGCCCGCACCTGGCCGAGGGCGATGCAGCGAGAGGGATGGCGCGGGAGAGCCCCCTGCGGCGCTGACGAGCTCGGTGATGTGAACGAGCCATTCTTTGTAGAGGTCGTCGATGGGGCGGTAGTGCAGGAGCTCATGTGCCAGAAGCAGCACAGCCTGCGCGTCCGTGGGGGCGTGATGAGCGTGGGTGACAGACCAGCTAGGGTCAGCGACAGAGTGGCAGTGCGGCCTTCCCGCCGCACCGAGGGGTGCAGCGAAGATGCTTGCTGCTTGTTCCCCGCCAGGCTGGTGGTGGCGTTGGCGGCAGGCGACGGAGAACGACAGGGAGGCCCGCCGACGGGGGCCGTCTGGGCGACGTGAGCGGTGAGAGCGGCCCGGCGCTCGGCGCGGGCTCGGTGAGCATCCGCCATGGATGCGACGAAGCGATGGGATGCAGATCAGTGGAAGGAAGATTTCGGCGCACCCCTACATGGCACGCCAAATGTTGGATATCGGGTTCCGGCAAAACCCTTAAGGTTCGAACACTGGGGTGCGCGCGAAGATCTCTCCCGACTGAAACACGCCCTCAACCTCGCCGTCGTCTCTAAGCCAGCTCGATGAACAACACAAGAGACACAAGATTTATACAGGTTCGGGCCACCTTTGTGGTGTAATACCCTACTCCTGTGTGTGGTGTGGTGGATTGCCTCTTGGGCTGATGATGGTACAAGGGAAGAACAGCCTCGCGAGGAGAGGTGTTCTTGTGCTTGGTGGTGTGTAGATGAACTGGGTTCGGATCCCCTTCTAAGGTGGTGGCTAGCCCTATTTATAGAGGCCTTGGTCCTCTTCCCAAATATTGAGCGGGAAGGGATCCAACAACAGCCAGTTTGAAAGGGGAGAGCTTGTACAAGCTATCCTGACTAAAGGTGGTCTTCGCCTGCCAAAGGCGCTGGTGGTGACGCCGTCTTAGGCTCCATGGTGACCTCCCTCCTGCCGTCCTACCGGCCTTTGTCTCGTTGCACCAATATGGAAACCTTTGCCTGATGCCTCGATACTCCGCGCCTGCGCTTGCCCCCTTGCACCAAATAGGAAACGAGGACACTACATGGGCTGGTTCCCGCCTGGCGCCCGCCTGGCCTTGGTCATCATAGCTTGCGTCACGAGGACCTCGCGAGGTACCCCTTGCCTTGATCTCTCCACCTCCTCGTGAGCCTGCCTATTGAGGCCGCCCCTGAGGAGGCTTTGCGTCGTCCGCCCCGCGAGGCTTGGCCCCTTGCGAGGGTCTTGAGTGTTGGTTGATGAAGACTGGCCGCACTGGGCCAACGGTGGAGCCACGCCGCGGGCCGCAGGTAGGCAAGTCTGGGGACCCCTGTTCCCAGAACGCCGACATGAGCCAATTCCGAATAGTTAGTTCCGTTTGGTGCGGCAACTTGTGGATGTGGTGCCGCATATCGACGCTATTAAGCGGTCAACGTGCATAGAAGGTGCACGGATGGCCCTTGCTCGCATCAAGATGTACTGGGCAAAGATGAAGGCCACCAATATTGCAGCGAAAAGTCCACCCGAGGGCAAGGACCATCACACGCCAGAACATTATTTTGAAGATGTCCTAGAGAGTTCCCGCTTGATAGAGGGTCAGTGCTCGAAAGATATTATGTTCGAGTGAATGTACTAAAATTGTAAAAACAATGTTATGATATATTTAAGGCTATGTTTTTTATACTTTTGCCAAAAAAGTTTTTGGTGCCTCCTGTGCGGCCTTTTTTGTATAATCTAAAAGTTTGCCAGTCGTCGGCTTCTGCCCTCTCGCGTATAACGTGGGGGTGTTCGGAAAAGCACTTGATCACTCTTGACCCAATGTCTTGGTCCATTAAGGAGGTGTCAATGCGGCGAACCAGGCAATCGGACTATAGGGCTTTAACACTTTCACTTAGCCATATGAGTTTGATAGTGGGTCTATGATATAGCCCCTGGTATGTACGCGGTTATACGGATACGATGTATTGACATACGTGACCAGAAGAATGGTCCTTCGTGTAATATGGAAGGAATCACGAAGATTCTGGTGAGTCATCGAGTGGTTGACTAGCTGCCGCCGCATCATGACAGTCAGTCTTCGGCTTTCTCTACCGAGGTGCTCATCCGGACGAACCAGGACACAATCGCAGTAGTTCTGCCTTTACTACCCTAGCCGATAGAGCGGAACGTAAGGTAGTAAGCACACGAGCCGGACAACCCAACTATTGACCAAAGACATGATTCGGAGCTGCTGCATATAAGGCCAAACTTGTGACGCCGAAGTGTTCTATAAAGCTGTTCGGACTTGTCGGCGGCTCATATGTTGCCATTTTGAGCCCCTGACAATATATGCCGAGGGTAGAGAGCTGAGAAAAAGGGAACTTTACAGGTCTAAAATAAAGAGTGTGGTTGACAAAAAACTTTTGGACCTCCTGTTGCACGTCTGCACTGCCTTGCCTTGGTTAAAGGACTTCTCAGCAAGTATAGTTACCTGTGGTAAAAGATATAAAATGGTTAGAAAAAGGAAAAGAAATATGAGAGTGCGGATAGTGTTATAGGTCTGTCCGCATTGTGCATCCGTCGGTAACCAGGGTATCTTGAGTATATAATTATGTGCGTGGGACAGACTTCGCAGCTTATATGGTGCGGATGGCGGAGGCCGAACTGCTAATTCAGCTCTAAGGTTGATTGGTCCTATCTAATGGGGACCGGCGGCTTGATAGCCAATAAAATGTGTGGCTTCATAAGGCCGCCTGGTACTTTGGCCGCAATAGCAGTAGTATGATCATCTGTACGGAGGGAGTATTCCGTATTTCCGTTTATCGTGATGGTGCCGCGTGGACCGGGCATCTTAAGTTGGAGATAGGTGTAATGTGGGATCGTTGAAGCGAGCAAAAGCGGTACGCCCGAGTAGTGCATGGTAGCTACTGCGGAGTGGGATAATATCGAAGGTCAAGCTTTCGCTTCGAAAGTTGTTCGACGAGCCGAAAATGACTTCCAATGTAATTGAGCCCGTGCAGTGAGCTTCTACGCCGGATATTGTTCCCTTGAAGGTAGCTGTGGTGGGCCTGATTTGTCGGCGTCCTAGACTTGGGGGTATCCAGTCCTGCCTGCCTGTGGCCCACCATGTGGCTCCATCGGTGGCCTGGTACGGCCCAGCTTCGACATCAACACAGCAAGACCCTCGCGAGGGGCCAAGCCTCACGAGGCGGACGACGCTAAGACCCCCGAAGGAGCTGGCCTCCTCAGGAGGGCTCCTGAGGGGCGGAGAGTTCTATGCAGCTACCTCATGAGGCTGAGCTGACATGAGCTGTGACGAGCAAGACCAGGTGGGCGCCAGGCGGGCGCAGAGCGCAGGTTTCCTCTTCGGTGCAAGGGAGGCAAGCAACAGGCGCAGAGTCCCGAGGAATGAACCAAAGGTTTCCATTCTGGTGCAACAAGTGCAAGACCGCCAGGACGGCAGGACGAAGGTCATCACCGAGCCCACCGCAGCGTCACGGCCAGAGGCTTTTCGCAGGTAAAGACTACTTTTGTCAGGATAGACTGTATTACTTGTCCCCTTTCAAATCCCGCCATTGTGGAATCCCTTGCCGCTCATATTTGGGAAGAGGACCAAGGCGGCTATATATAGGGCTTAGCGACCACCATGGAGGGGGATAGAAAATGAGAGCGAGTAGAGCACCACACTAGCTCAAGAACACCTAACCTCCTGAGGCTGGTTCATCCGTTGTACTAGTTCATCCATAGCCCCTCAAGGAAATCCACCACACCACACTGGAGTAGTATTACACCACAACGGTGGCCCAAACCAGTATAAATCTCTGTGTCTTTGTGTCTCTGTGAGCTCTTCGCGCTAGGCTAGGGAGGATCGCGAGTAGGAAGGCTAGGCAGGTTGAGATCTCCGCACGCACCCCAGTGTTCAAACATCTCACGGGTTGCCGGATCCCGAAATCCGACATTTGGAGCGCCAGGTATGGGTGCGTCGGATCTCCACTTCCATCGACCAGTACTCCTCCACTCCACCGACGCCATGGCCGACGCCTCGAGAGCCCATGTCGAGCACTGGGTCGTCCAGACCTCCTCGGCAGCACCCACCAGCGAAGAAGACTCTGCCCTGCTCATGTCCCGCGTTCTACCGGGGGTGACCGGCTGCGGGGGGCGCGTGACGCAGCCTTCTCCTCTGGCACCGCGCCGCAGTCGGGCAGCTGCGCGATTTGCGAACTATGCTGCAGCAACTGCTCCACACTCGCGCAGGGAACAAGAGAACATGCGGGCGGCGGTCATCGTAGCCCGTGAGCTTCTGCGGTGCAGGCTGCTTGAGAGCGGCCGCGATGCCCTGCTGGAACGGGTCGCTGAGCTGCTGGATGCGGCGTGCAGGGGGGCAGCGCCGTTCTGCACCCTCCCCACGTCATAGGCGATGGTGGGGGCACGCACTCATCCCCGACACAGCCGCGTGCCCTCTCCCAGGGGCCACAGAGAGCCTCTCGACGCCAACCAGCCTCGTGGAGTAGCCCGCGCCGCCCCAAACGTGCCCCCTCGGCACGGGGCTGCTTTGAACGACATCACCAGGGGCCACGTTGGAGTGCCGACCCCTGGCCAGTAGGACCAGAGGATGGCAAAAGGGAGCAGGAGCGTTAGGCGGCCGGGCGGCGCCCCTGGTGCAAGCATCCCGGAAGCCTATGTTCATGTCGTGATGGATCCAAGGCAGGCACTAGGATAAGGCCCCAGCCGATCCCCCACGCTAGGCTGGGCGCTGGGCATACACGAGGTCGAGCTCTCCTTCGAACCACCACCAAGCCCCGCCGACATCCCCAACAGCGGCAGCCTCTGGGTACAGTTAACGTCGCAGGGGCACCCTTACACTGACCATGGATCGCAGGTAAACCAAGATGCGGCGACCACCAGGACTCTCAGGATGGCGGACCATCCTCAGGAGCGTGAAGATCAATGGGAGCAGCACGGGGGAAGCCAAGCGGCGGGGCCCTCCTCGCGCTGCGCGGAGCAGGATCCGGCCTGGCGGTAGGTTCCCTGCCGGGGAAGGCGCTGGCGAGCCCTTCCCTCGGCAGGGGGCCTACGGTCGCCGAGGACGCCGTTAGCGTCCCCTTGGCCCCTTGGTCTTGTTCTAGTTTCCGGTCTCCCCAACGGTGGTCTGGGGTGGGGCACGGCGGGGTCCTCGTCGCGCGGCACGAAGCAAAGCTCCGGCCTGTGAAGGTCTCCGCTCGTGAAACGCTCACATAATAATGAGTGGGACTGTACACGCCCTGGAGTCTCCTGAGTGCCGCCCTGGGGCCTCACGGGGGCTCCCAACCACGTCCTAGTGGAAGCACCATCCTCCGTGCTGGCCGTCGACACTGTCCCCAATGACTATGCCCAGCTAGTGGGAGCACTTAGCTCCGCGCCGGTGAGAAGACCGAAGACTGAAGACTGAAGACTAGTTAGGCGTCGGATGCGGCCGCCTGCTTTTTGCCTCTCTTTTTGTACTCGCTTGCTGACTTTTTGAAGCAGTTCGTTTCTGTGCGTTTATAAAACAGGGGGAGTCTTCCTTTTCTTGCGTCGCTCTCTTGCCTTCGGTTCTTGCGTTCTTTTCTTGGAGCTCGTGACCTCTACCCTGCCCTCTATCACCTCGTGAGCGGGGGCTGGGTACGGTGTACGCGCTGGCGCTGATCGCTCCCCTCGGGGGCTCGAAGGTGCAGTCGCTCTGTGCGCCCACATTGCCACAATTTGGAAGTTGGCTCCTCAGGAGGCACTCCACGGCAGGCCAGCAGGCCCCTCGAGAGGCCCAGGGCCTCGCGAGCCCGCATCAAGCTCACCTCAGGAAAAGGGACCCGGCCGTGACGCCGGGCCCCTGAAACCCAAGATAAGTCATAAACAACTACCTTTCTCAGCAACCAATAGCACTGCGGGGCCTAGCTCCGGATGTCGCTTCAAAAGTATTTAACGATCTCACACATCATAAGGGGCAACCCCTTCCCAAAATGCTCTCACAAGAATATGTTTGAGTTTTCGTTATACAGGTTAAAGCAATTGAAATACATGCCTAGCTAGACGTGCCTTCTTCGTTGCTCCCATCCACGCTGCTGGTGCTAAAACCACCCCCTCCTTGTCATCTCCACCTGCGCCAGCTCCTTTGACTGTGAGCACGGCCGTGTCGTCCTTAGGAGTTAGCTCTTTCACCAGAGCATCCACATGACCGTCCACCCACTTTGCGAGCTTGTCTTGGGTGGCCGCAGGCACAGGGGCTAGCACGATGCTGAATTCGAAGTGGGAGTCGAGGTTCAGGAGGTTGCTGAAGATGTGCGAGAGCGCACACCCAAGGAGGCCCCAGCTCCTCTCCTCAACGAGCTGGCAGGCTTTTGCGGCCTGATCCTCCAGGCGGGTCACGACATTGGTGAAGAAGCGGAGATGGCTGGCATAATCGCTCTCGTGCGGGTGGGGAGAGCTCTCATCACAAATGGCACCCAAGGCGTTGTTGGCTCTGATGCGCAGACCATGGAGCATGGGGCCATGTTCGCGCTCTAGCATCCGGCAGTGGCACTTCTCACTCGAAGCCTTCTCCAGAAGGGAGGCGGCGTCCTCGGCCTACTTCCGAAGAGAGGATATCTCGGCGCGAGCAGAATCCAGGGCGGATTCAGAAGAAGCCAGGGCCTCCCGGGCAGCGCCCTCGCGCTGCTTCACCGCCTGTAGCTCGGTCCTTAGGACGGAGGTCCACCCCTCAAACTCAGCCTTGAGTAGCTCCAGGTCTGGCGGTGCCCCTCGGCTAGCTCGGCACATGCCTTCACCACCTTCTCCTCCACCTCCACCTAAACCTGAGCTTCTCGGGCGGCGACGGCATCCTCAGCCGCGACGTCTTGTCGCTCCCTCACCTCCAGCCTCTCCAGCGCCAAGCTATGATCCACGGCCTCCAGCGTCAAGTCCTCATGGCGCCTCAGGAGCTCCGCCTCAGCAAGGGCCACCTCAACTGGTGAGGAGGCCAGCAGGGTAGCACTTGACGACAGAAGATCTCGCTCCCGCTCCTTAGCCGCCTCGCGACGGCGGTTGGCTGCCTCAGCCTCTTCCATGGCGCGAGCGCAAGCTTCTTGAGAAGCCGCGAGCGAGGCCTCCATGCGCGCCTCGACTTCGTCTCGCTGAAGCTTCCCAAGGTTGATGGCCACTTTCAGCCGCTGCCATTCACCCTCCAAACGGCGGCTCTCTGCTTCAAGCCTGGTGTCGATGTTGGCGAGCTCCCCACCAAGATGGACCATCGCACGCATCGCTTCACTGAAGAACCCGAAGCGCACCACACTATGCCCGCGAGCAAGCGCGAGCTCATCGCCAAGATCTTCACCGGCTCCGGAGGTCGCTCGGGAGGCGCTGGGGGCTCTGCCAGTCGCTGGCTGGGGGCTGGCCGATGGGGCCCCGCAGCTTGAAGACAAAGGCTGCCCGGAGGGCACCCCCCTGCCGGTAAGGACAAGAGGAAGGATCACCAGCACCCTTCCCCTCACGGACAGAATCGGAGGGGGAGAGAACATGGGGCTTAGTTCGGGTGCACCCTCGCGACGTCGTGCTGAAGAGAGCTGGATTCACGCCTTGCGCAGGCTCAGGGCGCTGGGGGCTGCGCGCCAGTGCCGTGCTGGAGCTCTTGGGGGCGCCCGCCTCCCGAGGTTTTGCCTTCATGAAGATCCTGTAAAACCCCAGCCATTAGAAAACGCAGTACGCCCAGAGATCAGGAGCGAAGATACTTACTCGTCGGCGGCCACATATCTCCTTGGCTTCATCAGCCGGCGGGTACCATCATCGTGGCACGGGGACCTCTTCCTCTTCAGGAGCGACTCAAGGCACAGGCGGCGCCGACCTGGTCCCAACGGGCAATCCTCAGGAGAGGGAGCGTCCGACGTGATATCTGGGGCAGAGGTCCCAACGTCCGGGGCGCCCGGCGTGGCATCCTGGCTCATAGCTCCGGGGCCATTAGTGGGCTCCTCGTCGCCAGCAGTAGCTCTGGAGCCACCGTCCCGAACGTCAGAGGCTTCTGCCTCCGGAGCCTGGTGTTGCGCAGGCTCTGCAGCAGTCCCTGCCAGAATCCCGGAAGCTTGAGGCTCCTAAGCCTCCAACGAGGCCGAGCCTCCGGAGGAGTTCTCGACAGCTGATGGGGGCGCGCGTCCTCCTACCTCCGCACTTGGGGGGCGCGCAGCAGGGTCGATCAGGAGAGGAGCCATGAAGACTGGATTCTCGTGGGGCCCCTCAATGCCCTCGAGAAGCAACCCCCACTCAACAAACAGGGGCATATGCCCCGTGAAGGTCTCCTTGTTTGAGCACAGATAAAGAAGGCAGCCACCCCCTGGGAGGTCAGCAGGCTTGGGCTCGCCAGTCAGGAGCTTGAGCACCACGCTCAAGGTATCGGCAGCAAGCGACGGCTTCTGCAGCCTCATCGGGTCTCCGGCGCCGGTGAAGTCCCACATCGGGCGAAAATGGCGCTAGAGGGGAGCAAGACGCTGCTTCACGAATTCCTTCACAACCATTGGTGCAGTCACCCCCAGTTCCTGGAACCTCGCCAACCTCTTCCAGACAAAAGCAAGACGCCGGTCAGTGAGTTTCACATGGCACCAGCCGGAGCTTAGCGAAGCCGGCGACCCAGGAATCATGAGCAGGGGGCTGAACGCGCAGGCGTCCATCAGAAGGCACTGCTTCCGGAATCCGTTCGCGACGGGCGAGAGCTCGAAGTCCATCCTCGAGCCAGCGTTCGCGGCCACGGCTTTGAAGGTCGCGCACTCAGAGCGCTGGCGAGCATCCACCAGCCAGAGCACGAAGAAATGCCGAAACAAGGCCACAGAGGGAGTGATGCCCACCATGGCCTCGCAGAGGAAGGCGAAGACGGCAAGAAGGATGATGGAGCGGGGATCCAAATGCAGCAGATGGATCTGGTAATGCGACATCACAACATTGAAGAAGGGGGAGAAGGGAGGAATCAATCCAGCAAGAAGAGCATGAAGATGGATGGGAATCTCAGTGGCGCTCATCTCCCTGGTCCGCCAAGACGCAGGGCGGGCAGCCGTCACCCCCCCCTCATTGTAGCTGGCGGCGAGCGCATTGCGAACCTTGTCCAGCCCTTCCTTATTGATCACCATCGACTGCTCAAGGGCCGGCTCCAGGGCCGGCGAAGGAGGACCTGCTGGCGCGCGTGGCTTCGCCTTCTTCCTCCTTGGCTTGGGAGCCATGGCGAATACCAGGAGAGAGCAAGGCACCGACACCAAATCTATGGACGCGACAGCGAGATTGGGGAGGAAGAAACAGGAGCTGTGCATGGTATACCACGAAGGGCGAGTTGCACTGACAACAAGCGGCTACTGGGTCTACCGGATATCAAGGCGGCATGGCGAAGTGGAGACGCCCACGTTCCATCGACCGCCACGTGTCTCCAGGGCTGTAGGATGTTAGGGCCCGCGATGCTCCGTCCTTGCCCCTTGGCTTCGCCTGGAAGCCAAGTTCGAGCACACCTTGGGCCCGGGGGCTACTGACGGCATCCTGGACTTGGGGGTATCCAGTCCTGCCTGCCTACGGCCCACCACGTGGCTCCATCGGTGGCCTGGTACGGCCCAGCTCCGACATCAATACAGCAAGACCCTCGCGAGGGGCTAAGCCTCATGAGGCGGACGATGCCAAGACCCCCGAAGGAGCTGGCCTCCTCAGGAGGGCTCCTGAGGGGCTGAGAGTTCTATGCAGCTACCTCATGAGGCTCAGCTGACGTGAGCCGTGATGACAAAGGCCAGGCGGGCGCCAGGCGGGCGCGGAGCACAGGTTTCCTCTTCGGTGCAAGGGAGGCAAGCCACAGGCGTAGAGTCCCGAGGAATCAACCAAAGGTTTCCATTCTAGTGCAACAAGACCAAGACCGCCAGGACGACAGGAAGGAGGTCATCACTGAGCCCACCGCAGCGTCACAGCTAGAGGCTTTTTGCAGGCGAAGACTACTTTTGTCAGGATAGACTCTACTACTTGTCCCCTTTCAAATCCTGTTGTTGTGGAATCCCTTCCCGCTCATATTTGGGAAGACGACCAAGGCGGCTATATATAGGGCTTAGCCACCACCATAGAGGGGGACAGAAAGCGAGAGCAAGTAGAGCACCACACCAGCTCAAGAACACCTCACCTCCTGAGGCTGGTTCATCCTTTGTACTAGTTCATCCATAGCCCCTCGAGGCAATCCACCACATCACACTGGAGTAGGGTATTACACCACAACGGTGGCCCGAACCAGTATAAACCGCTGTGTCTTTGTGTCTCTGTGAGCTCTTCGCGCTAGGCTAGGGAGGATCGCGAGTAGGCATGCTGGGCAGGTTGAGATCTCTGCATGCAACCCAGTGTTTGAACCTCTCACAGGTTGCCGGATCCTGAAATCCGACATGATTCTCAAAGGATCAATGCCCATTCTGCGGATAGTCTTGGTAGAGTAGATTAAGGCTACTGCCGCTGTCCATAAGGACTTTCCTGAGATGGAACCCATCGATAATTGGATCGAGGATGAGACTTGCCAGACCTTCGTGAAGGATATAGGCTGGGTGGTCCTTGCGATCAAAAGTGATCGGGCAGGCCGCCCATTGGCTTAATTTTGGGGCAGCTGGCTCTATGGCGCCGGCGTCCCGTAGTGCGTGTTTGCCGTCCCCTGTGGAGATGTGCGTCATATATACCATGTTCACTGTCTTTACTTCAGGGGGAATTGCTTCTGACCCCCGGTGTTCTGCTGGCGAGTCTCTTCGTCATTGCTATCACTGGGCGGCCCCTTCATCTTGTGTTCAGCATTAAGCTTGCTGACTTGTTTAAAGACCCATGAGCTCCTGTTGGTGTGATTGGCTGGTTTAACGGGGGTGCCATGAATCTGGCAGGGCCGATCCAGTATCTTGTCTAAATTTGATGGTCCGTCTCTGTTTGCCTTGAATGGCTTTTTCCATTGACCGGGTTTGGAACCACTGGATCCAACATTGACCGTCGTGTCTTGCGTTCCTTCATTGTTATTGCGACACTTGTGTATATTGTGTTGTGGCTTGCCGTTGCCATCTTAAACTTCGGAGGTACCCGGATCATTAGTGATGTTGCTTCTACGAGCGAGCCAGCTGTCTTCTCCCATGCAAAAGCGGGTCATCAGAGTGGTAAGAGCAGCCATGGTTCTTGGTTTTTCTTGACCGAGGTGGCGGGTGATCCACTCATCTCGGACGCTGTGTTTGAAGGTCGCGAGGGCTTCAGCGTTCGAACAGTCAACAATTTGGTTCTTTTTAATCAAGAACCTAGTCCAAAGCTTCCTGGCAGACTCCCGGGCTATTGGATAATGTGACTTAGGTCGTCGGCGTCCGAAGGCCAAATATATGTACCTTGGAAGTTATTGCAGAAAGCGTCTTCCAAGTCTTCCCATCTCCCTATGGAGTTCTCAGGGAGGCTATTCAGCTAGTGCCACGCTGGTCCCTTTACTTTTAGCGGGAGGTATTTGATGGCGTCGATGTCATCACCGCAGGATAAGTGAATATGGAGGAGGAAATCTTCAATCCATACTGCGGGATCTGTTGTTCCATTGTATGATTCGATATTCATGGGCTTAAACCCTTCTGGGAATTCGTGTTTCATTACTTCATCAGTGAAGCAAAGGGGGTGTGAGGCGCCTCTATGTCGGGCCACGTCGCGACTTAGCTCAGATGGAGTCCGTCTACGGTGCTCGGCCAAGGCATTATTGTGTTTGTCATGTCCCGCTAGATGGCCGTCGTTGCGCGTCCGGGAACGTCCCCGTGATTTGTAGATCGATCTGGTCTGACCTGCTCTATTGTCTAGGTCCTGTCGCGGGTCATGGGTATGATCCTGAGCTGCCGTGTCTCTATTTTTACGGCAAGGTAGTGCGGGCTGGTGTTCAACTTGAGTTGCCGCTTTCCGTCAGCCGCATTATGCACTGGTAGGGTGGGCTCTAGCGCCTCGTCATCGAATTGGGATAACAATTTGCGCTTCGGGTAAGTTTTGGTTAGGTGCTCGAGGCCGTATTCCTCGGCTGCTAGGACATTAGTCCATCTATCGTTGAGCAGATCTTGCTCAGCTTGAAGCTGTTGCTGCTTCTTTTTCAGGCTCCTTGTTTTGGCTATTAGCTGGTGCTTAAAGCGCTCCTTCTCGAGAGGTTCCTCAGGCACGATAAAATCCTCGTTGCCGAGGCCTACCTCGTCCTCGGAGAGCGGAAGGTAGTCACTGTCCTCCAAGTCTTCGTTCGTGGCCTGTTCATCAGGGCTAACTCGCCCATCTTCCCGTTCGTCCTGTTCGGAGGTTGGCTCAACGGGGTCTTCATTGTCTTCGGCATTGTCCGGAGTATTATTTTATCTTGTGCTGGTATTGTTGTTTTTTCCACGGCATGGTTTGGAGCGGCGCCGCTGACGCCAATGCTTTGTTTGTATCTCAGGAGTATTATCCTCGGCTGGATCCTTTTCATTGTCGTCATTATTTCTTTAGGTGCATCCACCAGGTCCACATCGTACGAGGAGGTGGCCGTCCTGTGTCTGGTAAACGGCGGGTTTTGGGTCTCCTCTTCTCCGACATCATCGTCCATACCGTCGATGTCTTCGGAGTCATAATCGAGCATATCTATTAAGTCCTCGACATTGGCTATAAAGTGAGTGGTGGGTGGGACATAAAATCCCCTGCTCTCAGCCGAGCATAGTTCGGACGTTGCTCATCTATAATGACGAGGGATCGCATCAAGTCCAGGGCCTCGCTTAAAGGCGAGGTTTGGCCTGAGAGAAGGGAGTTCGTGGAGTGCGGCGAGAAGGAGACTCCTTGGACGAACTCGCACAATGTTGGCTCCAAAGATTTGGAGCCGGTGTCCGGAGGAGAGTTCGGTTTCATGATGGTTGCCAGCGACACTACTTCCTCCGGCTTTCCTACGACGGGCCTAAAAGCTGCAGATAGCCCGACGAGCTCAGGGAACTCGTCTTTGGACCTAGCGATGCACTCTGGATCTAAGGCTAGAGCGGGGGTTGGGGGCGCGAATCCTTGGAAGATCAAGTCTCCTCGGACATCAACGACATAGTCCAGATTCCCAAAACTAATCTGGTGACCTGGGGTGTAGCTGTCGGTCTGCTCTAGACGACCAAGTGAGTTGGCCCGTAGTGCGAAGCCGCCGAACACAAAGATCTGGCTAGGGAGGTAAACCTCCCTTGGGGCCGCATTGTTGTAGATGATTGACTGAGTCATCAAACCTTTTGGTGAGGACGCAGCGGAACTCTCAATGAAAGCACCAATGTCGGTGTCAAAACCGGCGGATCTCGGGTAGGGTTCCCGAACTGTGCATCTGAGGCTGATGGTAATAGGAGGCCGGGGACATGATGTTTACCCAAGTTTGGGCCCTCTCTATGGAGGTAATACCCTACTTCCTGCTTGATTGATCTGGATGAATATGAGTATTACAAGAGTTGATCTACCCCGAGATCGTTATGGCTAAAACCTTAGAAGTCTAGCCTATATGATTATGATTCTGCCCTACAGACTAAACCCTTCGGTTTATATAGGCACCGGAGGGGACTAGGGTTATAAAAAGTCGGTTACAGAGAAAGGAATCTTCATATCCCGTTGCCAAGCTTGCCTTCCACGCCAAGGAGAGTCCCATCCGGACACGGGAGAGAGTCTTCGGTCTTGTATCTTCACAGCCCATCAGTCCGGCCCATGTCAATGGTCTGGACGCCCGAGGACCCCTTAATCCAGGACTCCCTCATATATCCAACCGTCTCTTTTGGGTATCCTATGAAGACACATTTGTCCGCTTTGGGTTCGAGCTTTTTTGGCTGAAGCCTTTTGACATAAGCATCGCAACCCCAAACTTTAAGAAATGACAACTTAGGTTTCTTCCCAAACCATAGTTCATACGGTGTCGTCTCAACGGACTTAGATGGTGCCCTATTTAAAATGAATGCAGCTGTCTCTAACACATAACCCAAAACAATAGTGGCAGATCGGAAGAGACATCATAGGACGCACCATATCCGATAAGGTATGATTATGATGTTTGGACACACCATTACGCTGTGGTGTTCCAGGTGGCATCAACTGTCAAACGATTCCAAATTGTCTTAGGTGATTGCAAAACTCATAACTCAGATATTCTCCCCCTTGATCAGATCATAGGAATTTGATCTTCTTCTTGCAACGATTCTCAACTTCACTCTGAAATTGCTTAAACTTTTCAAACGTTTCAGACTTATGCTTCATTAAGTAAATATACCCATATCTACTCAAGTCATCAGTGAAGGTGAGAAAGTGATGATATCCACCACGTGCATCAACGCTCATCGGACCGCACACATCAGTATGCATGATTTCCAGCAAGTCACTTTCCCGTTCCATTGTTCCAGAAAACGGGGTCTTAGTCATCTTGCCCATGAGGCATGGTTCGCATGTGTCAAGCGATTCAAAATCTAGTGACTCCAAAATTCCATCAACATGGAGTTTCTTCATGCGCTTTACACCAATATGACCTAAGCAACAATGCAACAAGAAAGTGGTGCTATCATTATCAACTCTACATTGTTTGGCATCAATATTATGAGCATGTGTATCATCACTATCGAGATTCAATAAGTATAAACCCCTCACAATGGGTGCATGGCCATAAAAGATATTACCCATACAAATAGAACAACAATTATTCTTTGATTTAAGTGAGTAATCGTCTCGCATTAAACAAGATCCAGATATAATGTTCATGCTCAACGCAGGCACTAAATAACAATTATTCAGGTTCATCACTAATCCCGATGGTAACCGAAGAGCAAGTGTGCCGATGACGATCACATCAACCTTGAAACCATTTCCCACGCGCAGCGTCACTTCGTCCTTGGCCATCCTCCATCTCTTTCGTAGTTCCTGCTTTGAGTTGCAAATGTGAGCAACCGAACCAGTATCAAATACCCAGGCACTACAACGAGAGCTGGTAAGGTACATATCAATAACATGTATATCATATATACCTTTGTTGACGTTGGACCCCTTCTTGTCGGCCAGATACTTGGGGCAGTTCCGCTTCCAGTTTCCAGTTCCCTTGCAATAGAAGCACTCAGTTTCTGGCTTGGGTCCATCCTTGGGTTTCTTCACGGGAGGAGCAACTGTTTTGCCACCCTTCTTGAAGTTTCCCTTCTTTCCCTTTCTCTTCTTGAAACTAGTGGTTTTATTCACCATCAACACTTGATGCTCCTTCTGGATGTCAGACTCAGTGACTTTCAACATCACGAACAACTCGGAGACTGACTAGTTCATCCCTTGCATGTTATAGTTCAACATAAAGCTCTTGTAGCTAGGTGGCAGCGATTGAAGAATTCTGTCCGTGACAGCCTCTGGCGGGAGCTCAATTCCCAATTCAACCAGACGGTTGTAGTACCCAGACATTCTGAGTATGTGCTCACTGACAGACCCATTCTCCTCCATCTTGCAAGCATAGAACTTATCGGAGGTCTCATACCTCTCAATCCAGGCATTCTTCTCAAAGATAAACTTCAACTCTTGGAACATCTCATATGCTCCATGGCGTTCAAAACACCTTTGAAGTCCCGGCTCTAAGCCATACAACATGGCACACTGAACTATTGAGTAGTCATCAACACGCGACTGCCAGGCGTTCACAACGTCCACAATCGCTAGAGGGGTTGGCGCACCAAGGGGTGCATCAAGGACATAAGACCTATGGGAAGCCATGAGGATAATCCTTAGATTACGGGCCCAGTCCACAAAGTTACTTCCATCATCTTTCAGCTTAGCTTTCTCTAGGAACGCATTGAAATTCAGGGGTGCTATTGCGCGAGCCATTGATCTACAACATAAATTTGCAAAGGCAACTTTAGACTATTATTCATGATAATGAGTTCAATTAATCATATTACCTAAGAACTCCCACTCAAATCAACATCCCTCCGGTTGTCCGAGTGTAACACGATCCAAATTCACCAACCCAAGTCCGATCATCACGTGAGATGAGGTGGTTTCAATGGTGAACATCTCCATGTTGATCATATCTACTATATGACTCGTGTTCGACCTTTCGGTCTCTTGTGTTCCAATGCCATGTCTGTACATACTAGGCTCGTCAAGTTTCACCCAAGTGTTCCACGTGTGCAACACTAGCTTGCACCCGTTGTATGTGAACATAGAGTCTATCACACCCGATCATCACGTGGTGCTTCGAAACGATGAACTTTCACAATGGTGCACACTTGGGGAGAACACAATTTTATCTTGAAATTTTAGTGAGGGATCACCTTATAATGCTACCGTCGTCCTAAGCAAAATAAGATGCATAAAAGGATTAACATCACATGCAAATCATAAGTGACATATGGCCATCAACTCGTGCTTTTGATCTCCATATCCAAAGCACCGACATGATCTCCATCGTTACCGACATGACACCATGATCTCCATCATCATGTCACTATCGGGGTTGTCACGCCGACCATACTATTGCTACTGCTTAGTGATAAAGTAAAGCATTACATAGCGCTTAAAGATTGACACGCAGGTCATACAATAATTAAAGACAACCCTATGGCTCCAGCCGGTTGCCGTATGCATCAACATGCAAGTCGATACAAACTATTACAAACATGATCATCTCATACATCAAATATATTTCATCATGTCTTTGGCCATATCGTATCACAACATACCCTGCAAAAACAAGTTAGACGTCCTCTAATTGTTGTTGCATGTTTTACGTGGCTGCTACGGGTATCTAGCAAGAACGATTCTTACCTACGCAAAGCCACAACGGTGATATGCAAGTTGCTATTTAACCTTCTACAAGGACCGCCTTTGTCAAATCCGATTCATCTAAGGTGGGAGACACAGACACCCACCAGCCATCTTTATGCAACAAAGTCACATGTCTGTCGATGGAACCGGTCTCATGTACGTGGACATGTAAGGTTGGTTCGAGCCGCTTCATCCCACAATACCGCCGAATCAAGAAAAGACCAAGGAAGGAAGCAATCTGAATATCAACGCCCACAAACTCCTTTGTGTTCTACTCGTGATGTCATTTACACATAGACCTAGCTCATGATGCCACTGTTGGGGAACATTACATGGGAAACAAAAAATTTCCTACGCTCACTAACATCCAATCTTAGAGATGAGCATCTACGAGAGGAGGGATTGCATCTACATACACTTGTAGATTGCTAAGCGGAAGCGTTAAGAAACGCGGTTGATGTAGTCGAACGTCTTCGCGATCCAATCATGATCCGTCCCACAAACTCCCGATCCAAGTGCCGAACAGACGGCACCTCCACGTTCAACACACGTACGGCTTGATGACGCCTTCACCTCCCCGATCCTGCAAGCGATGGTGAAGTAGTAGCTCGAGTCCTCCGGCAGCACGACGGCATGGTGGCGGTGGTGGTGGCGGAATCTCAGCAGAGCTTCGCTAAGCACTACAGAGAGGAAGAGGGATGCGATGGATAGGACAGGCAGCACCGTGGCGTGGAGATGTGCTCTTGGGGTGCGGCTGCCCTCTCTCTACCTCTCTATATATAGGTAATGGAGGAGGGGGTGGTGCCCCTAGGGTTTCCCCTGGGGAAGCGGCGGCCAGGGCAGATGGGATCTCCTGTAGGTTGACTTGCCCCCCAAGCCGGGAGGTGGGAAGCCCTAGGGGGCGCCACCAACCCTCCTGGTTACCTAAGTTGGGGTGAGGGGGGCACTCAGCCCCTTAGTGGGCTGGTTTGCCCCCTCCCCTTGGCTCATGGCCCCCCCAACACTTGCCGGGACCCCCTGAAACCCTTTTCGGTGACGCTGGTCATCACCCGGTAACCTCGGAGCAATTCCAGACTCCAATACCCTTCGTCCAATATATCGATCTTCACCTCTGAACCATTTTGGAGTTCCTCGTCACGTCCGGATCTCATCCGGGACTCCGAACAACCTTCGGTAACCACCATAATGACTCAACTATACTTATACCGTCACCAAACGTTAACTCTGTAGACCCTACGGGTTCAAGAACTATGCAGACATGACCGAGACACCTCTACGGTCAGTAACCAATAGTGGGACCTAGATGCCCATATTGGTTCCTACATATTCTACGAACATCCTATCGGTCGAACCTCGATGTCAAGGATTCAGCTAATCCCGTATATAGTTCCCTTTGGCCATCGATATGTTACTTGCCCGAGATTCGATCGTCGGCATCTCCATACCTAGTTCAATCTCGTTACCGGCAAGTCTCTTTACTCGTTTCGTAATACAAGAACCCATGACTAACTCATTGGTCACATTGCTTGCAAGCTTATTGTGATGTTGTATTATCGAGTGGGCCCGGAGATACCTCTCCATCATACAGAGTGACAAATCTCAGTCTTGATCCGTTCCAACTCAACAGACACCCTCGGAGATACCTGTAGAGAACCTTTATAGTCACCCAGTTACATTGCAACATTTGGTACACACAAGGCACTCCTCCGGTGTCAGTGAGTTGCATGATCTCATGGTCATAGGAACATATACTTGACATGCAGAAAAACGATAGCAATAAACTTGATACGATTATATGCTATGTTCATAGTTTGGGTCTTGTCCATGACATCATTCTCATAATGATGTGATCCCATTATCAAAGGACAACTCATGTCCATGGCCAGGAAACCGTAGCCATCTTTGATCAACGAGCTAGTCCGGTAGAGGCTTACTAGGGACATGTTGTTGCCTATGTATCCACACATGTATTTGAGTTTCCAGTCAATACAATTATAGCATGGATAATAAACGATTATCATGAACAAGGAAATATAATAATAACCACTTTAGTATTGCCTCTAGGGCATGTTTCCAACACATGTATGACCAAAGTACCATTTCATGCATCCGCCATGCTAACCGAAGAGGGAGGTGGGTCAAGCACCCTATCTAGCTACAACATTATGTCGTGATAGATATATCCAAGGGTGCTTTCGGGTTTGCGAGGCAGGCACCACCAAAGTTGTGCATTGTGTATTTAAAGTTTTAAACATCACACCCTATGTTCCTACATATATTTGGCCACTTCCAGGTGGTTCTTGACTTATGGTCCCTCTCATCGATCTTCGATGACACACCCAACCGTGGGCCCGCGTGGTCAAAGTTGTGCATTGGAATTTTGAACATCACAGACCACCCTTTTCACTCATATATATTTGGGCCAGATGCTGGTGTGGTTGTCTTCTAACCCTCTCTAACATTTTTTTGCTACAAAGACTCTGATGACGCTCAACGGACACGGGTATAATGTCTTAACCATGGGCGATGCAAGTGCGTTGTGAATCACCAGCGCAAGCGCGAGCAAAGGTGGAGGTACTAGCTTAACCGTGTGCGTTGAAAGTGCGTTGTGAATCACCACAACTACGCAAGCACGAGCAAAGGTGGAGGTACTGGCTTAACCGTGTGCGATGCAAGTGCGCTGTAAAATCACCACCTGCGCAAGCTAATTAAAGGCAGGTAGTTTATTTAGATTGAATTCCATGTCTACGGCTAAAAATTAGGACGAACCGTGTGCGGTAGACCAGCTATCTAGAAATCTAAAAACAAACTACCCGCCTTGAGCATTGCAAAAATCGGCTGTTCCGCCACTTTTCCTTATTATCATACACGCATATTCTTATTGGACACTGCGTGATCTTGGGTACTCCCACCCCGCATCAATTCATTTACCCAAATTTTAGAAGCCGTCGTACTTCAATCATCGCCCACACTACTCCAGCACCGACCTTATAGTAAAATTGCAGTAGCCGAGGCATTTGAACCATCTCCCTCCCACGTCCACCACCATCTCCATCCACCATTACTAAAATTTTCAGTAGCCGCACGTATCCTCAAACACCCCCTTCCACAGTCCCACCACCCGGCCCCTCCCCCCTCGAACCCTAGCTCGCCGCCACTGCCAACACTTATCAGTCTGCCCGTTCCTCCTATCTTAGATAATAAAGTTCAGGTTACCCAGGAATTCCCATACCATCACCCCACTCCCCTGAGTTTTTAGATAGGACCTGCGATGTCCCTGAAGGAAATATGCCCTAGAGGCAATAATAAAGTTGTTATTTTATATTTCCTTAGTCATGATACATGTTTATTATTCGTTCTAGAATTGTATTGACCGGAAACTTAAACACATGTGTGAATACATAAACAAATACCGTGTCCCTAGTAAGTGGTAGATGCAAAGGTGTCCCGTCTTTCGACAAGAAGTTCATTATCGTTTTGGAGGAGTAGACTTTGATGATCCGACTACGAACGTGCGAGGACGTCGCGCCTTAGCAATGGTTAAACCAACTCCGAGAGGTTACTAACCACGCCGGAGCATGATCAACCTGACCACGAAGGCCTATTTCCTGCAAGCAAACGAACAACAAGCAAGAAACTAAGATTACAATTTGGATATTGTGAATATAAGATGAAAGCTTTATTGATCAAGGTGGGGTTCTATGACGTCTTGGTCTGGTCGTTGAAGACAAACGAAGTATGCGAAGTTGCAGCTATGGCGAACTTTTAATATAGACAAAACCCAAAGTCTAAACGGTTCCCTAAGGGCTGTATATATGGAGGAAGAGGGGGGATTTCGTGGCCCTTGAAGGAGGGGTCCGAAACCAACCCTATCTCTTGTTTCCCCACACATACGGACTTTAAAAACAACCTACACTCAAGTATTTCGAAATTACATGGGCCTGGTCCAATAATAAGGTGACACAGCACCTATACTAGCCTCTCGATGAAATTTATGAAGTGGCAGCTTGTATATTTCATCCAAGGCTTCATGCACTCGTTATGGTGGCTTCAAAGTCCTGAAATCATCACTTGTAACTCCGTTCTTGTTCCCCTTGCGCTTTAACAAGAAACGGAAGTACCTGATAATTTAACTGGCGTACGCGAGCTCTAGTAATTTGTCCAGTATGTATAGCAGCAGGGGCTGTGGGTGTAACAATGGTATTGATGTCCTCGTCATCCTCCCCTTCTGGAAATGAAGTCGTCCTCGATGGAAGCTCATCTTCCTCACCCAAATAAATCTTCAAATCTACAACGTTAAAAGTGGGACTAACCCCAAAATCAGTTGGCAGCTCAAGTTTATATGCATTATCATTTATTTTCTCTAACACCTTAAAAGGACAATCAACATGTGGCATTAGCTTTGAGTTGCACAGATCTGGAAGTCTATCCTTATGCAAATGTAACCAAACAAGATCTACAGGTACAAATACAACATGTTTTCTACCCTTATCTCCAACAAGTTTATATTTAGCATTCATACGCTCAATGTTTTCCTTAGTTAACTCATGCATTTTTAAGATCAATTCAGCACACTATTTAGCATCAAAATTAACTTTCTTCGAAGATGGAAGACGCAACAAATCAATAGGTGCACGAGGTAGGAAACCATACACAATTTCAAAAGGGCACATCTTAGTAGTAGAATGCGGCAAATGTTTATAAGCAAATTCAATATGAGGCAAGCATTCTTCCCACATTTTCTTGTTATTCCTCAAAACAACCCTAAGCATAGTAGACAATGTTCTATTGACTACTTCAGTTTGTCCATCAGTTTGGGGATGACAAGTAGTACTAAAAAGCAGTTTAGTCCCCAACCTAGCCCATAAACATCTCCAAAAGTGGCTAAGAAATTTAGTATCACGATCTGAAACAATAGTATTTAGCACACCATGCAAGCGAATAATTTCCCAAAAGAAGAAATTTGCAACATTAGTAGCATCATCGCTTTTATGACATGGTATGAAGTGTGCCATTTTCAAAAATCTATCCAAAACAATAAATATGCTATCCTTCCCCTTCTTTGTTTGAGGTAAACCTAAAACTAAGTCCATGGATATATCCTCCCAAGGAACACTAGGTACAGGCAAAGGCATGTATAAACCATGAGGATTGAGTCATGACTTAGCTTTTTGACATGTAGTGCAGCAAGCAACAAAACACTCAACATCCCGTCTCATCTTTGACCAAAACAAATGTGTAGAAAGTACATTCTCTATCTTCTTCATGCCAAAGTGTCCCATTAATCCTACTCCATGCGCCTCTTGCAACAACAAAAGACGAACATAGCTAGCTGGAATGCATAGCTTGTTAGCACGGGACACAAATTCTGTAATACATCTTTAAATTCAGGATCATGCTGATGACCCACAAGTATAGGGGATCTATCGTAGTCCTTTCAATAAGTAAGAGTGTCAAACCCAATGAGGAGCAGAAGTAAATGACAAGCGGTTTTCAGTAAGTTATTCTCTGCCAGCACTGAAATTATCGGTAACATATAGTTTTGTGATAAGGTAATTCGTAACGGGTAACAAGTAACAAAAGTAACTAAGGTGCAGAAAGGTGGCCCAATCCTTTTTGTAGCAAAGGACAAGCCTGGGCGAACTCTTATATAAAGCAAAGCGCTCCCGAGGACACATGGGAATTATCGTCAAGTTAGTTTTCATCATGTTCATATGATTCGCGTTCGTTACTTTGATAATTTGATATGTTGGTGGACCGGTGCTTGGGTGCTGTCCTTACTTGAACAAGCCTCCCACTTATGATTAACCCCTCTCGCAAGCATCCGCAATTATGAAAGAAGAATTAAGGTAAACCTAACCATAGCATGAAACATATGGATCCAAATCAGCCCCTTATGAAGCAACGCATAAACTAGGTGATCCGGAGCATCCCATGATCATCCCCATGGACGCATCTACATCTCCTAGGACACCACTTGGACCAATGACAAGAGCACATGCAAGAGCTCTCAAAATCGAGGTGACATCACTCCTCTCATAAATCCCTTTCGAATCACACGAGACATGGATACTACCTCAAACGGAGATGCTTTGTATACTAAGGTACCAAGGAGTTAGCCATGGAGAAGCTAAGGAGCAAGGAGAATCGGAAGCGGAAGACATGCGTGAAGACGGAGAAGAAATCAGCCAAGTGCCAGGATGGCCGGACGATCCGAACAGAGCCCGGACGATTCGGACCCCGGTCCGGACGATCCAGATAACGTGCCCGAAGACACCCGAAGCTGGACCCCGAAGCTGGACCATCCGGATGAGTCCCGGTTCATCCGGACCCCTGCCAGACATCCGGACCCCCCTTCGTACATCCAGGCCATCGCCGCCACAGCCTGCCCCTTCGCCTCCTCCGGACCGTCCCCCAAATCATCCGGATGCCTGAAGCCCGGATCATCCGGCTCCACGTTCGGATCATCCGGACCCCCGCGTGCGTGCGCGTGTTGGGCCGAGGCCCATGTATCTCCTCGCCCCCTTTGCCTATATATACAACTCCACCACCTCTTTCCTAGGGTTAGCATTGGTTTAGCTCATATTTGAGATAGAGCTTTGCTCATCCACTTGGTTACTTCTCCTCGGAGCTCACGACCTCTTCGGAGAAGATCCCCCAAGCGGATTCAAGACCCCATCACGGGAAGACCCTTCAAGACCTCCTCACGGAGAAGACCTTTGTATCATCCTTTGTTGACCTTGAATCATCTATCACTCTTTGTGTTTCGAGGATCTAGCATATGTGTAACCGGATCTTGTTGGTTGAGTGATTTCTCTTGTGTTTCCTCTCATGTTCCCCTTGTTTTTCCCCTTGTGTTCTTCGTGTTCTTTGTAGGATCCCCTCCAATCGTGAAAGATCGGGCATCTAGGGTTCTACCCTACATCATCTTGGTATCATGAGCCACGTTGATCACGTATTTGGAGCCCCTACCCCTTGTTTTCTAGCTTGATTTTGTTGTGTTCTTCCCCAATTTCGAAAATCCCCACCAAAAATAGCCCCAATTTTTTGTTGTGATTTGTTGGTGTGATGAAGTTTTGTTGGATTAGATTCATGATTTGCTTTTCCACGAGTGGATGTAGCTTTCCTCCATCATCTCCGCCATTTCCATCCATGAAATCGTTCGGATTTAACCAAATTCACCATATCCACCACGAACCCGAGCTATTCATCCCGTGCCCGAAATTGCCCAGGCACCGGACGTCCGCTAACCACCGAACGTCCGACAACCGGACAACTGACCCCAATCGGATGTTCGGTGTTCCCTGACGAAACTGAAAAAATTCAGTTCGGCCACCTCCACCTCTCCATTTTCCACCACCGCATATGCACTATGATACCACCACCGCTTTCCGCAAGCACCACCATCGCTTAACCGCTGCCACCTTCGACAATTTTGACCCATTTTTTTGTCTTTGGGAATTTGAGTTGTGGTTCCCGTGTCCTATTGTGTTTCGGGTATATAGGTACAGTTCGACATCAACCTCACCACCGCTCATCTTCGCCAAGGACTCGTCATCGCCAATAATCGTCCATGCTTACAAACGACTACCTCGATGGTAACCTCAACGACATCTTTGTCTATTCCTTGCCATTGCATTGATAACCACCATAGCCTTACTTTTGCGTTGCTTATTGATGTCTACTATGCAACCTTCTTCTTGTAGACGTTGTTGGGCCTCCAAGTGCAGAGGTTTGTAGGACAGTAGCAAATTTCCCTCAAGTGGATGACCTAAGGTTTTTCAATCCGTGGGAGGCATAGGACGAAGATGGTCTCTTTCAAACCACCCTACAACCAAATAACAAAGAGTCTCTTGTGTCCCCAACGCACCCAATACAATGGTAAATTGTATAGGTGCACTAGTTGGGAGAAGAGATGGTGATACAATTGCAATATGGATGGTAGATATAGGTTTTTATAATCTGAAAATATAAAAACAGCAAGGTAACTAATGATAAAGTTGAGCACAAATGGTATTGCAATGCTTCGAAACAAGGCCTAGGGTTCATACTTTCACTAGTGCAAGTTCTCTCAACAATAATAACATAATTAGATCATATAACAATCCTTCAACATGCAACAAAGAGTCACTCCAAAGTCACTACTAGCGGAGAACAAATGAAGAGATTATTGTAGAGTACGAAACCACCTCAAAGTAATTCTTTCCGATCAATCCATTGGGCTATTCCTATAAGTGTCACAAACAGCCCTAGAATTCGTATTAAAATAACACCTTAAGACACACAATAAGCAAAACCCTAATGTCACCTAGATACTCCAATGTCACCTCAAGTATCCGCGGGTATATGCATCACACAATCTTATATTCATCTATTCAAACCAACACAAAGAACTTCAAAGAGTGCCCCAAAGTTTCTACCAGAGAGTCAAGACGAAAACATGTGCCAACCCCTATGCATAGATTCCCAAGGTCACGGAACCCGCAAGTTGATCACCAAAACATAGATCAAGTGGATCAATAGAATACCCCATTGTCACCATGGGTATCCCACGCAAGACATACATCAAGTGTTCTCAAATACTTAAAGACTCAATCCGATAAGATAACTTCAAAGGGAAAACTCAATCCATTACAAGAAGGTAGGAGGGGAGAAACATCATAAGATCCAACTATAGTAGCAAAGCTCGCAGTACATCAAGATCGTGCCGAATCAAGAACACGAGGAGAGAGAGAGAGAGAGAGAGAGAGAGAGAGAGAGAGAGAGATAGAGAGAGAGAGATCAAACACATAGCTACTGGTACATACCCTTAGCCCCGAGGGTGAACTACTGCCTCCTCGTCATGGAGAGCGCCGGGATAATGAAGATGGCCACCGGTGATGGACCCCCCCTCCGGCAGGGTGCCGGAACAGGGACCCGATTGGTTTTTGCTGGCTACAGAGGCTTGCGGTGGCAGAACTCCTGATCTAGGTTATTTTCTGGAGGTTTCTGTATTTATAGGAGAGGTTGGCGCCGAGAACAAGTCAAGGGGACCCACGGAGAGTCCACGAGGAACCGGGGCGCACCCTGGTGGTGGTGGTGGGGGGGCTCCACCCTCGTGGGGCCCACGGGCCTGCCATCCAGTAACTCTTCGTTCCAGTATTTTTTATATTTTCCAGAAAAAATCTCCGTTGATTTTCAGCACATTCCGAAAACTTTTATTTCTGCACCAAAACAACATCATGGTAGTTCAGCTGAAAACAGTGTCAGTCCGGGTTAGTTCTAACCAAATCATACCAATATCATGTAGAAATATTATAAACATGGCATGAATACATCAAAAATTATAGATACCTTGGAGACGTATCAGCATCCCCAAGCTTAATTCATGCTCGTCCTCGAGTAGGTAAATGATAAAAACAAATTTTTTGATGTGGAATGCTACCTAACATATTTATCAATGTAATCTCCCTTATTGTGGCAAGAATATTCAGATCCATAAGATTCAAAGCAATAGTTTAATATTGACATAAAAACAATAATACTTCAAGCATAATGTCGGTGTTCTGGAAACGGGGGTCCCTAGACTTGCCTGCCTGCGGCCTACAGCGTGGCTCGAGCAATGGCCCAGTACGACCCGTCTTCATCAACCCAAGTTCAAGACCCTCACGAGGGGCCAAGCCTCGCGGGGCGGACGACACAAGGCTTCCTCAGGGACGGCCTCACCAGGCAGGCCCGCCAGGAGGCGGAGAGATCAAGGCAAGGAGTACCTCACGAGGTGCTCGTGACGCAAGCCATGACGATCCAGACCAGGTGGGCGCCAGCCTACGTAGTGTCCTCGCTTCCTCTTTGGTGCAAACTGGGCAAGCGCAGGCGCAGATTACCGAGGCATCAGGCAAAGGTTTCCATATCGGTGCAACGAGACCAAGACCAGCAGGACGATAGGACAGAGGTCACTGTGGAGCCCAAGACGGCGTCATCGCCAGTGCCTTTGGCAGTCGAAGACCAACTTTAGTCAGGATAGCTTGTACTAGCTGTCCCTCTTCAAAATGGCCATTGTTGGCTCCCTTCCCGCTTAATATTTGGGAAGTGGACCAGGGCCTCTATATATAGAGATGGCCACCATAGTAGAGGGGATCGAATCCTTCCCTAGGAGAACACGGCACCAGCTGAAGAACACCCCTCGCGAGGCTGTTCTTCCTCTATACTGTTCATCATCAGCCCCAAAGGCAATCCACCACACCACACACTGGATTAGGGTATTACACCACAACGGTGGCCCAAACCAGTATAAATCTCGTGTCCCTTGTGTTGTTCATCGTGCTAGCTTAGAATCGCGGCGAGGTTTTGGGGCGTGAATCGGTAGGGAGAAGATCTCCATGCGCACCCCAGAATTCGAACCTTAAGGGTTTTGCCAGAACCCGATATCCGACATTTGGCGCGCCAGGTAGGGGTGCACCGAAATCCTCTTTCCACCGATCTGCGTTCCACTGATTCGTCGCATCCATGTCCAGCGACCCGACGGCCAATGCCGACCGCTGGGCGGCATGGCCTACCCATGCCGCGCTGCCTGCCCAAGGTAACCTCAACCCCGCGCCTCAGGCAGCTAGCGCTCCGCATAATGCTGTGGGGCGCGGGCGATGCGGTCAAGCGCCGCCTGCCCTCACTCCACGGCAGGTGCGATTAGCAGCGAGGGCCTCAAACCACGCCGCAGCCACAGCGTCGCACACCCAGCAGGAACAAGCGAACATGAAGGCCGTGCTCACAGTGGCTTGGGAGCTGCTACGGTGCCGGCTGCAGGAGAGCGGCCATGAAGTGCTGCTGGAGCGCGTCGCCGAGCTCCTGGATGCCGCATCTTCAGGGGCGCCTCCTTTCTGCATCCAGCTTCTAGCCCAGGCCCCGAGCGGATCATACGGCGGGCCCATCCACGCCCGTGCGCCCTTTGGCGTGCCCCAAGGCTTCAACAACACCAGCTCAACCATCAGCGCAGGGCATCAAGTTGCACCAGCACCACCGCCGGCGAGCGAGGGCATGCGCATCGCCGCCTATGGCCCGGGCGGACCGCCACCCTATCACCCCCGAGACGGCGCTTCGAGCCAAGTCGCATGGAGTGTGGGGCACTACAGCGAAGCCTTCGGGGTGGCGACCTCGGAAGCTTACGTGCCCCATATGGTGGACCGGGAATACGCACTGGAAGACGACCATGGCTCGTGCCTCGGGCCAGGCTGGGAGGAAGAAACGCCAGAAGCCGAGCCTTTTTAGGAGCCTCAAGGAAGCCTCACCGACCGCGCTGGCAGCAGCAACTATCTATACCGCTAATTCCTCAGGAGCAAACTTATGCTAACCATGGGTCGCAGGGAGTTCAGGTCACTACAGCGGAAGGCTGCCCCAGCTCTGCAGCCTCCCTTCCGCCAGGAGGGGAGCACTAGGGGTTGCAGGAGAGGGACCGGGAGCCAGGCCCCTCCCCACGGTGCACGGAGCAAGGTGTTTCCCGGAGGTAGGCCCTTTGCCGGGGAGGTGCTGCGAAGCCTGCCCCCGGCTGAGGACCCGTGGTCATCGGGGGAACCGCTGGTGTCCCCTTTACCCCATTGGCGTCGTCCTTGGTTTCCGGTCACCGTCAATGGTGGTCAAGGATGTGGTAAGGCGGGGCCCTTGTCTGGCGATATGAAGCAAGGTCGGTACCTGTGAAGAAGGCCCAGTGCCTGTGAAGCTCGCCGCCCGTGACACTCTCACGAATAATGAGTTGGGTTCGTACACGCCCCGGAGTCTCCGGAGAGCCGCCCTCGGGCCTCGGGGGCTCCCTCCCATGCCCAGTGGCAACACTTAGCTCCACGTTGGTGAGAAGACGTCGAAGACTAGACTAGGTGCCGGACGCGTCCTTTTGTTTTTTGCCTCCTTTTCTGTGGTCGAGCTTCCTTGCTTCGGATTTAAGTTGAAATTGAATTTGCATTTGCGTGTGTGCGGGGAGGGGTGTCTTGTCTCGTTCGTGTGTTCTCTTGCGTTCTGGTTTCTGCCCTGGTCCGGAGTTCGCACCAGGTGCCTCCCCCTCGCGAGCCTCTCGCGAGCAGGGCTGGGCTCAGCCCACGTGCGCATGCCGTCTCGCGGCCAGCCCTCGCTCTCGCGAGGCTCTCACCACATGGTCAGTAGGTCCCCCAGAGGACCCTCGGGGAATCACAGCCTCACAAGCCTACTCAAGGCTCGCCCGGGCTAAAGGTAAATCACAGCAACTAACCCATCACAGGGCGCGCATTCAGCGTCGTTTCTAAAAACATGTGGACAACAATCTTTCTTACATGAGGGGCTTCCCCTCCCAAAAATGCTCTTACAACCTTCAGGGCCACGCCCGAGCTTTTTGTTTGCAGGATAGACAGCAGGGGGACACAGAATTAGTCAGACATATCGCTCATTGCGTCCTCTTGGTCGCCTCCAGAGGCATCACTAGCGTCGCTGTCACTGTCATTGTCGCCACCATCACCGTCATTGGCATCATCTTTGCTGCCATTCACCACATCACCTTCACCCGCAGCAACTATCACCCCGTCATCATCGGAAGTGAAGGCCCTGACAAGTGCATCCACGTTGTCCTCCACCCACCGCGCCATGTCGCCTTGAATGGCCACGGGTACCGGAGCAATGACGGCGTCGAAGTCGAAGTGGGTATCTCTATCCTAAAGATGGCTGAAGACGCGGGAGAACACATGCCCGAGCAGGCTGCGGCTTCTCTCCTCGACAAGCTCGTGAGCTCTCTCAGAGTGATTCTACAGATGCGTCACCACGTCGGTGAAGAACTGGAGATGACCGTCATAGTTGGTCACATGGGGTTGCAGAGCGTTCGCATCACAGAGGTTGCCTATGGCCGCGTTGGCCCTGTCCCTCAGCGCTTGAAGCATGGGGCCATGCATTTGCTCTAGCGTCTGCCGCTAGAGAATTCCTTCTCTGTTCTGCCACGCAACGGACTCAGCATCGTCAACCCGCCGTTGAAGAAGAAGCAGCTCGGCACGGGAGGAGGCCAACTCAGTCCGCGCTGAGACCAGGGCAGCTGCGGTAGCCTCCGCGTGCTGTGTCGCTTCGGTCAGCTTAGACCTGAGGGCGGCAGTCCTGCCCGCAGCCTCAGCTTCAATCAGCTCTAGCCTCTCGTCATACTCGTGCACAATACCCACACGAGTTTCCGCCATGCGGCGGTCGACCTCTTCTTGGATTCGAGCCTCCCGCGCCAACCTCGTCCTCCGGTTGCGTAACCTGGTGCTCCCTCGTCTCCAACCGCTCAAGGTCGAGATTCTGCTCGGCGGCCTCTAGCGTCAGCACCTCCTCACGCCTCCGGAGCTCCTCCTCCTCAACGGGCGTCCCCTTCAGCAACGCAAGGGCGGCCTAGCACAGCTCCACTTGCTGCTCCAGGGAAGTGCTCTAGGCTTGGAGCTCCCACCCGCGCTTCTCCGTGATCTTGTGTCGTTGGTCTGATTCCCGAGCCTCCTCAATAGCTCAGGAGCAGGCCTTTCGCGAGGCAGCAAGGGATGCTTCATACTTCGCCTTATCAAGCTCATGCTGATGACGTGCAAGGTTGGCAACCACCTTCAGCTTGCGTCGCTCCTCAATCAGCCGCAGGCCCTCGGCTTCAAGGCACGCATCCATGTCCGCGAGTTCTCCACCAAGCTGGCCCATTGCGTCCATCGCCTTCCGGAGGAACTCTTGGCGAATGACGCTGCACTCCCGCGCTCGCTCGAGCACGTCATCGATATCGTCCTCCACCGCCAGTGTTGGTGGAGGGCCCTGAAGCGGTTCGCCCCCTCTCGGCAGGGGGCTGGGGGCTGGCGGCCCCACAATCACCGTGCGTGCTCCGTGAGGGGCCCAGGCCGGCACAGATCCATCCCCAGAAGAAGAGCCAAGGACCGACTTCAACCATTCGCTGTCCATGATCAGAGGAGGAGCCCGGGGCAGGCTTGTCATGCCCCGGGCGAGGTCGCGAAGGAAAGGCAGCAAGGGCACAGGTTCGAGGCACCATGCGGGCCGGCTTACTTCTCCGGCCGAACTCGCGTCAGGGGCAGCACACAGGCTCGGGACGCTCAAGGCCAGCGATGGAGGCAAGACCAGAGGAAGTTGCTTCTTGGCAGACTCCGCAGGCTTGGCAGGAGGGATCCTGAAGGTCCATAGTCAGGAGAGGGACCATCGATTGAGGAATTACAAGAATGAGGTACTTACTCATCTATGGCGAAGTACTTCCTATGCTTCAAAGGTCGATAGGGGCGCTCGCTGCCACTCGAAGACTATTTCCTCTTGCGGAGGGCGTCGAAATCTATGCGGAACCGACCCAGGCGCTCAGCATGCGGGCCGGAGTGAGGCGCGGATGAAGAAGCGCTCAGGCAGCCAACCTTGGGGGCGCCAAGCTGGGAGGAGCGATCATGCACCGCTTCCTGATGACCTGCCGAGGCCTCGGGGGCTCCGGCCTCGGGAGTCGCAGGTCGCGTCTCCACATCAACAATCACCTCAGGGCGGGCTTCATAAGCTCCGGAGGATGACGCCTCGGGAGCCCCGTGCGATGTCAGCACCATGACACCAGAGCTTCCAGCTTCAGGTGATGCTTGCCTCCCCGCACCAGCTCCTGGGGCAAGATCAGCCTTGGCGACAGGGAGGGGAGCCACGGCGATGGGATTCTCGCGAGGCCCCACGAGGCCTGCCGGGCGCAACCCCCATTCGTCGAAGTGGGGCATCTGCGTCGCGAACTCGGCCCCGTCCGAGCAAAGATATAGGAAGCTGTCCCCGTGCCAGATACCGCCCGGCGAGGGGTCGCTTCTCAAGACCTCCAGCACCTTCTTCAGCGTTTCGGGTGCCAGCTCCATATGCTGGAGCCTCATGCGGTCCTGATACCCGGTCAGGGCCCACATCGGCCGGGAGTGGCGCTGAAGAGGAGCAATGCGACACTGGAGGAACTCCTTCACCACCCGGGGCGCAGTTACGTCGAGCTCTCTCAACCTCCCCAGTCGGCGCCAAATGAAGGAGAGCCGGGGGCTCACGAGCCTCTCGTGGCCCCATCCCAGATTGGGGATAGCAGGCAATGTTGGATGCGAGAGCAGGGGGCTGGGCACTTAGACATCCACATACAACCACCGTGTCCGAAACCCACTCGTGGAAGGTGGAAGGCTAAAATAAATCCCCGAGGCGGCCGTCTCTGCCACGGCCTGGAAGCTCATGCACCACAAGCACTGCAAGGGGTCAGTTAGGCGCAAGGAGAAGAAGTGGCGCGAGAGGGCAATGGAAGGAGCAATGCCCACCATGGCTTCACAGACGAAGGCAAAGACATGAAGAAGGGTAACATATTGAGGATCAAGGTGCATCATATGGATCTGATAGTGGGAGAGCACCGCATTGAAAAAGGCGGAGAAAGGAGGAACCAGGCCAGCCCACAGGGCGTCGATGGAGAATTGAACCTCCGTGACAATCCTGTCGATGGAGGCATGGGATGCAGGCCAAATCGTCGTCCTTCCGCACTCATTGAAGCTGGAGGCGAGCGCGGGGCGGATCTTCTCCAAGGCCTCCAGACTGAGCACCAGCGACCGACCGACGGCGGGCTCGATTGCCGGAGGCGAACTGGATGAATACACGGGCTTCTTCCCGTTATCTTTGTTAGTTGGCGCCATGGCGATGGAGGGGGTAGAGCTCAAGTCAGATTGGAAGCGGAAACAGAGGTTTGAGGAAGAGAGGGGAACAAGAAGCACGCGGGCAGCAAAGAGGAAATAACTATGTAAAGCTTCGTGGCCGCCTAGCCAGGAGGATATTGGGGGAGCATGGGGAAGTGGAGACGCCCACGTCCCATCAACCGCAACGCGGCGACCAAGGCCGCAAGCTGTTGGGGCCCGCGACGCTCCGCACTTGCCCTTTGGCCTCGCTGCTAAGCCAAGTCCGCGCGCGCCTTGGGCCCCGGGGCTACTGTCGGCGTTCTGGGAACGGGGGTCCCCAGACTTGCCTGCCTGCAGCCTGCGGCATGGCTCGAGCAATGGCCTAGTACGACCTGTCTTCATCAACCCAAGTTCAAGACCCTCGCGAGGGGCCAAGCCTGGCGGGGCGGACGACACAAGGCTTCCTCAGGGGCGGCCTCACTAGGCAGGCTTGCGAGGAGGCGGAGAGATCAAGGCAAGGAGTACCTCGCGAGGTGCTCGTGACGCAAGCCATGACGATCCAGACAAGGCGGGCAATAGCCTATGTAGTGTCCTCACTTCCTCTTTGGTGCAAAGGGGGCAAGCGCAGGCACGGAGTACCGAGGCATCAGGCAAAGGTTTCCATATCGGTGCAACGAGACCAAGACCAGCAGGACGGTAGGATGGAGGTCACCGTGGAGCCCAAGACGGCGTCATTGCCAGTGCCTTTGGCAATCGAAGACCAACTTTAGTTAGGATAGCTTGTACTAGCTGTCCCCCTTCAGAATGGCCGTTGTTGGCTCCCTTCCCGCTCAATATCTGGGAAGAGGACCAGGGCGTCTATATATAGAGATGGCCACCACAGTAGAGGAGATCGAATCCTTCCCTAGGAGAAAACGGCACCAGCTCAAGAACACCCCTCGCGAGGCTGTTCTTCCTCTGTACTGTTCATCATCAGCCCCAGAGGCAATCCACCACACCACACACTGGATTAGGGTATTACAGCACAACGGTGGCCCGAACTAGTATAAATCTTGTGTCCCTTGTGTTGTTCATCGTGCTAGCTTAGAATCACGGCGAGGTTTTGGGGCATGAATAAGTAGGGAGAAGATCTTCATGCGCACCCCAAAGGTCAAACCTTAAGGGTTTTGCCAGAACCCGATATCCGACACATACTAATAAAGCAATCATGTCTTCTCAAAATAACATGGCCAAATAAAGCTATTCCTACAAAATCATATAGTCTGGCTATGCTCTATCTTCATCTCACAAAATATTTATTCATGCACAACCGCGATGACAAGCCAAGCAATTGTTTCATACTTTTGATGTTCTCAAACCTTTTCAATCTTCACAGAATACATGAGCGTGAGCCATGGACATAGCACTATAAGTGGAATAGAAGGGTGGTTGTGGAGAAGACAAAAAGGAGAAGATAGTCTCACATCAACTAGGCGTATAAACGGGCTATGGAGATACCCATCAATAGATATCATTGTGAGTGAGTAGGGATTTCCATGCAACAGATGCACTAGAGCTATAAATTTATGAAATCTCAACAAAAGAAACTAAGTGGGTGTGCATCCAACTTGCTTGCTCTCGAAGACCTAGGGCACTTTGAGGAAGCCCATCATTGGAATATACAAGCCAAGTTCTATAATGAAAATTCCCACTAGTATATGAAAGTGACAACATAGGAGACTCTCTATCATGAAGATCATGGTGCTACTTTGAAGCACAAGTATGGTAAAAGGATAGTAACTTGTTCCTTCTCTCTTTTTCTCTCATTTTTTTAATTTGGGCCTTCTCTCTTTTTTTATGGCCTCCTTTTTTTTCTTTTTTTTTCGTCCGGAGTCTCATCCTCCGACTTGTGGGGGAATCATAGTCTCCATCATCCTTTCCTCACTAGGACAATGCTCTAATAATGAAGATCATCACACTTTTATTTACTTACAACTCAAGAATTTCAACTCGATACTTAGAACAAAATATGACACTATATGAATGCCTCGGCGGTGTACCGGGATGTGCAATGAATCAAGAGTGACATGTATGAAAGAATTATGAAGGGTGGACTTGCCACAAATACGATGTCAACTACATCATCATGCAAAGCAATATGACAATGATGAAGCGTGTCATAATAAACGTGATAGAGGCGGGTTGTCCCGATCTTTCGATGAGATGATAACTATCGATTTGGTGGAGACGACTTTGACGATTCGACTACAAACGTGCACGACGTTGCGCCTTAGCAATCGCTAAACCAACTCCGAGAGGTTATTGACCACGCCGGAGCACAATCAACCTGACCACGAAGTTCTATTCCTGCAAGCAATTGAAGAACAAGCAAGAATATGATAAAAGCAATCTGAATATTGGGAGTATATATGAAGTATTGATAAAGGTGGGGATCCGTAAGTGGTCTTGGTCTGGTTGTTGGACACAAACGAAGTACACAAAGTTGTAATGGCTAACTTTTAACTAAACAAATCCCCAGGGAAAATCTACTAGATGGATCTACTTATATAGGAGCAAGGGGTGGTGGCCTAGGAGGTGGGAGGACGTCTTAGGGCAGCCTAAAACTAACCCTAGGTCATACAAGGCCAATGGGCCCAAGTGGAGGTGATGCAACACCTTTGGACTTGTTGTTTGACTCGGATTCTGCTGCAGCGTCTGATTGTTTCGTCGATATCTCAACGCTCCGGACGAATTTGAAGGTGAATCCAATTGGGCTGGCAAGAGCACAAAATCTAGAATCCAACAAAAAAAGAATCACCCAATTCGGAGTCCGTATGAAAAAGTTGTTGGCGTTTTGAGTCAGGTAAGTCTGTGCAGTCCGAATCTGAATCCAGAACGTGAGAGACTTGGACTCTATCTTCTCTTGGCCCAAAAGTGACGTGAGAGAACTTTTTGAACAGCACTTAAACATCTCTTTCTCCCTTATCTTCATGTGTGAATTGTACAAATATCCCATACACCTGCAATTAGACAAAACACAAAAGTGTGTGAAGTATTTTTGTTCTGGATAACATAAATAGATTATTGAATAGTTTGCACTAGAAATCACCTGACAAATATGCATGTATGCAATATTTTTAGTCGTATCCAAGGTAGTCATGTCCTCATCAAAATGGAATGTTGGAAAGTTGCATGGCAATATATCTCAGAATGGTGCCTGTGAAGCTCGGCGCCCATGACGCTCTCACGTAATAATGAGTTGGGTTTGTACACGCCCCGGAGTCTCTGGAGAGCCGCCCTCGGGCCTCGGGGGCTCCCTCCCACGCCAAGTGGCAGCACTTAGCACCGCGCTGGTGAGAATACGTCGAAGACTAGACTAGGTGCCGAACGCGGCCTTTTGTTTTTTGCCTCCTTTTCTGTGGTCGAGCTTCCTTGCTTCGGATTTAAGTTGAAATTGAATTTGCATTTGCGTGTGTGTGGGGAGGGGTGTCTTGTCTTGTTCGTGTGTTCTCTTGCGTTCTGGTTTCTGCCCTGGTCCGGAGTTCGCACCAGGTGCCTCCCCCTCGCGAGCCTCTCGCGGGCAGGGCTGGGCTCAGCCCACGTGCGCATGCCGTCTCGCGGCCAGCACTCGCTCTCGCGAGGCTCTCACCACATGGTCAGTAGGTCCCCCGGAGGACCCTCGGGGAATCACAGCCTCACAAGCCTACTCAAGGCTCGCCCGGGCTAAAGGTAAATCACAGCAACTAACCCATCACAGGGCCCGTTACGTCATGCGGGCGCGCATTTAGCGTCGTTCCTAAAAACATGTGGACAACAATCTTTCTTACATGAGGGGCTTCCCCTCCCAAAAATGCTCTTACAACCTTTAGGGCCACGCCCGAGCTTTTTGTTTGCAGGATAAACAGCAGGGGGACACACAATTAGTCAGACATATCGCTCATTGCGTGCTCTTGGTCATCTCCAGAGGCATCACTAGCGTCGCTGTCACTGTCATTGGCGCCACCATCGCCGTCATTGGTGTCATCTTTGCCACCATTCACCACATCACCTTCATCCGCAGCAACTATCACCCCGTCATCATCAGAAGTGAAGGCCCTGACAAGTGCATCCACGTTGTCCTCCACCCACCACGCCAGGTCGCCTCGAATGGCCACGGGTACCGGAGCAATGACAGCGTCAAAGTCGAAGTGGGTATCTCTATCCTGAAGATGGCTGAAGACGCGGGAGAACGCATGCCCGAGCATGCTGCAGCTCCTCTCCTCGACAAGCTCGTGAGCTCTCTCAGAGCGATTCTCCAGATGCGTCACCACGTCAGTGAAGAACTGGAGATGACCGGCATAGTTGGTCACATGGGGTTGCAGAGTGTTCGCATCACAGCGATTACCTAGGGCCACGTTGGCCCTGTCCCTCAGCGCTTGAAGCATGGGGCCATGCATATGCTCCAGCGTCTGCCGCTGGAGAATTCCTTCTCTGTTCTACCGCGCAACAGACTCAGCATCGTCAACCCGCCGTTGAAGAAGAAGCAGCTCGGCACGGGAGGAGGCCAACTCAGTCCGCACCGAGACCAGGGCGGCTGCGGTGGCCTCCGCGCGCTGCGTCGCTTCGGTCAGCTTGGACCTGAAGGCAGCCGTCCTGCCCGCAGCCTCAGCTTCAATCAGCTCTAGCCTCTTGTCATACTCGCGCACAAGACCCACACGAATTTCTGCCATGCGGTGGTCGACCTCTTCTTGGATTCGAGCCTCCCGCGCGCCAACCTCGTCCTCCGCTTGGGTAACCTGGTGCTCCCTCGTCTCCAACCGCTCAAGGTCGAGATTCCGCTCGGCGGCCTCTAGCGTCAGCACCTCCTCACGCCTCCGGAGCTCCTCCTCCTCGACGGGTGTCCCCTTCAGCGACGCAAGGGCGGCCTAGCACAGCTCCACTTGCTGCTCCAGGGAAGTGCTCCAGGCTTGGAGCTCCCACACGTGCTTCTCCGCGATCTTGCGTCGTTGGTCTGATTCCTGAGCCTCCTCAATAGCTCGGGAGCAGGCCTTTCACGAGGCAGCAAGGGATGCTTCGGACTTCGCCTTGTCAAGCTCGCGCTGATGACGTGCAAGGTTGGCTACCACCTTTAGCTTGCGCTGCTCCTCAATCAGCCGCAGGCCCTCGGCTTCAAGGCACGCGTCCACATCCGTGAGTTCTCCACCAAGCCGGCCCATCGCGTCCATCTCCTTCTGGAGGAACTCTTGGCGTATGACGCTGCGCTCCCGCGCTCGCTCAAGCACGTCATTGATATCGTCCTCCACCGCTGGCGTTGGCGGAGGGCCCTGAAGCGGTTCGCCCCCTCTCGGCAGGGGCTGGGGGCTGGCGGCCCCACAATCACCGTGCGGCTCCGCGAGGGGCCCAGGCCGACACAGATCCATCCCTAGAAGAAGAGCCAAGGACCGACTTCAACCATTCGCCGTCCATGATCATAGGAGGAGCCCGGGGCAGGCTGGTCACGCCCCGGGCGAGGTCGCGAAGGAAAGGCAGCAAGGGCACAGGCTCGAGGCACCATGCGGGCCGGCTTACTTCTCCGGCCGAACTCGCGTCAGGGGCAGCACGCAGGCTCGGAACGCTCAAGGCCAGTGATGGAGGCAAGACCGGAGGAAGTTACTTCTTGGCAGACTCCACAGGCTTGGCAGGAGGGATCCTGAAGGTCCACAATCAGGAGAGGGACCATCGAGTGAGGAATTACAAGAATGAGGTACTTACTCATCTATGGCGAAGTACTTCCTATGCTTCAATGGTCGGTAGGGGTGCTCGCTGCCACTCGAAGACTCTTTCCCCTTGCGGAGGGCGTCGAAATCTATGCGGAACCGACCCAGGCGCTCAGCATGCGGGCCGGCATGAGGCGCGGATGATGAAGCGCTCAGGCAGCCAACCTTGGGGGCGCCAAGCTGGGAGGAGCGATCAGGCACCGCTTCCCGATGACCTGCCGAGGCCTCGGGGGCTCCGGCCTCGGGAGTCGCAGGTCGTGTCTCCACATCAACAATCGCCTCTGGGTGGGCTTCATAAGCTCCGGAGGATGACGCCTCGGGAGCCCCGTGCAATGTCAGCACCATGTCACCAGAGCTTCCAGCTTCAGGCGATGCTTGCCTCCCCGCACCAGCTCCTGGGGCAAGATCGGCATTGGCGACGGGGAGGGGAGCCACGGTGACGGGATTCTCGCGAGGCCCCACGAGGTCGGCCGGGCGCAACCCCCATTCGTCGAAGTGAGGCATCTGCTCGCGAACTCGGCCCCGCCCGAGCAAAGATATAGGAAGCTGCCGCCGTGCCGGATACCGCCCGGCGAGGGGTCGCTTTTCAAGACCTCCAGCACCTTCTTCAGTGTTTCGGGCGCCAGCTCCATATGCTGGAGCCTCATGCGGTCCTGATACCCGGTCAGGGCCCACATCGGCCGGGAGTGGCGCTGAAGAGGAGCAATGCGACACTGGAGGAACTCCTTCACCACCCGGGGCGCAGTTACGTCGAGCTCTCTCAACCTCTCCAGTCGGCGCCAAATGAATGAGAGCCGGGGGATCAGGAGCCTCTCATGGCCCCATCCCAGATTGGGGATAGCAGGCAATGTTGGATGCGAGAGCAGGGGGCTGGGCACTCGGACATCCACATACAGCCACCGTGTCCGAAACCCACTCGTGGAAGGTGGAAGGCTAAAATCAATCCTCGAGGCGGCCATCTCTGCCACGGCCTGGAAGCTCATGCACCCCGAGCACTGCAAGGGGTCGGTCAGGCGCAAGCAGAAGAAGTGGCGCGAGAGGGCAATGGAAGGAGCAATGCCCACCATGGCTTCGCAGACGAAGGCGAAGACATCAAGAAGGGTAACAGATTGAGGATCAAGGTGCATCATATGGATCTGATAGTGGGAGAGCACCGCATTGAAAAAGGCGGAGAAAGGAGGAACCGGGCCAGCCCACAGGGCGTCGATGGAGAATCGAACCATCATGGAAATCCTGTCGACGGAGGCATGGGATGCAGGCCAAACCGTCGTCCTTCCGCACTCATTGAAGCTGGAGGCGATTGCGGGGCGGATCTTCTGCAAGGCCTCCAGACTGAGCACCAGCGACCGGCCGACGGCGGGCTCAATTGCCGGAGGCGAACTGGATGAGGACACAGGCTTCTTCCCCTTCTCTTTGTTAGTTGGCGCCATGGCAATGGAGGGGCAGAGCTCAAGTCAGATTGGAAGCGGAAACAGAGGTTCGAGGAAGAGAGGGGAATAGGAAGCACGCGGGCGGTAAAGAGGAAATAACTATGTAAAGCTTCATGGCCGCCTAGACATGCGGATATTGGGGGAGCATGGGGAAGTGGAGACGCCCACGTCCCATCAACCGCAACGTGGCGACCAAGGCCGCATGCTGTTGGGGCTCGCGACGCTCCGCACTTGCCCTTTGGCCTCGCTGCTAATCCAAGTCCGAGCGCGCCTTGGGCTCGGGGGCTACTGTCGGTGTTGTGGGAACGGGGGTCCCCAGACTTGCCTGCTTGCAGCCTGCGGCATGGCTCGAGCAATGGCCCAGTACGACCTGTCTTCATCAACCCAAGTTCAAGACCCTCGCGAGGGGCCAAGCCTCGTGGGGCAGACGACACAAGGCTTCCTCAGGGGCGGCCTCACCAGGCAGGCTCGCGAGGAGGTGGAGAGATCAAGGCACGGAGTACCTCGCGAGGTGCTCGTGACGCAAGCCATGACGATCCAGACCAGGCGGGCGCCAGCATGTGCAGTGTCCTCGTTTCCTCTTTGGTGCAAAGGGGGCAAGCGCAGGCATGGAGTACCGAGGCATCAGGCAAAGGTTTCCATATCGGTGCAACGAGACCAAGACCAGCAGGACGGTAGGATGGAGGTCACCGTGGAGCCCAAGACGGCGTCATTGCCAGTCCCTTTGGCAGTCGAAGACCAACTTTAGTCAGGATAGCTTGTACTAGCCGTCCCCCTTCAAAATGGCCGTTGTTGGCTCCCTTCCCGCTCAATATCTGGGAAGAGGACCAGGGCCTCTATATATAGAGATGGCCACCACAGTAGAGGGGATCGAATCCTTCCCTAGGAGAACACGACACCAGCTCAAGAACACCCCTCGCGAGGCTGTTCTTCCTCTGTACTGTTCATCATCAGCCCCAGAGGCAATCCACCACACCACACACTGGATTAGGGTATTACAGCACAACGGTGGCCCGAACCAGTATAAATCTCGTGTCTCTTGTGTTGTTCATCGTGCGAGCTTAGAATCGCGGCGAGGTTTTGGGGCGTGAATCGGTAGGGAGAAGATCTTCGTGCGCACCCCAAAGGTCGAACCTTAAGGGTTTTGCCGGAACCCGATATCCGACACATACTAATAAAGCAATCATGTCTTCTCAAAATAACATGGCCAAAGAAAGCTATCCCTACAAAATCATATAGTCTGGCCATGCTCTATCTTCATCTCACAAAATATTTATTCATGCACAACCCCGATGACATGCCAAGCAATTGTTTCATACTTTTGATGTTCTCAAACCTTTTCAATCTTCGCGCAATACATGAGCGTGAGCCATGGACATAGCACTATAAGTGGAATAGAAGGGTGGTTGTGGAGAAGACAAAAAGGAGAAGATAGTCTCACATCAACTAGGCGAATCAACGGGCTATGGAGATACCCATCAATAGATATCAATGTGAGTGAGTAGGGATTTCCATGCAACAGATGCACTAGAGCTATAAATTTATGAAAGCTCAACAAAAGAAACTAAGTGGGTATGCATCCAACTTGCTTGCTCTCGAAGACCTAGGGCAGTTTGAGGAAGCCCGTTATTGAAATATACAAGCCCAGTTCTATAATGAAAGTTCCCACTAGTATATGAAAGTGACAACATAGGAGACTCTCTATCATGAAGATCGTGGTGCTACTTTGAAGCACAAGTAAGGTAAAAGGATAGTAACATTGCTCCTTCTCTCTTTTCTCTCATTTTTTTAATTTGGGCCTTCTCTTTTTTTTATGGCCTCCTTTTTTTTCTTTTTTTTCGTACGGAGTCTCATCCTCCGACTTGTGGGGGAATCATAGTCTCCATCATCCTTTCCTCACTAGGACAATGCTCTAATAATGAAGATCATCACACTTTTATTTACTTACAACTCAAGAATTTTAACTCGATACTTAGAAAAAAATATGACACTATATGAATGCCTCCGGCGGTGTACCGGGATGTGCAATGAATCAACAGTGACATGTATGAAAGAATTATGAAGGGTGGACTTGCCACAAATACAATGTCAACTACATCATCATGCAAAGCAATATGACAATGATGAAGCGTGTCATAATAAATGGAATGGTGGAAAGTTGCATGGCAATATATCTCGGAATGTATATGGAAATGCCATAATAGGTAGGTATGGTGGCTATTTTGAGGAAGGTAATCGTGGGTGTATGGTACCTGTGAAGGTTGCACGGTACTAGAGAGGCTAGCAATGGTGGAAGGGTGAGGGTGCGCATAATCCATGGACTCAACATTAGTCATAAAGAACTCACATACTTATTGCAAAAATATGCAAGTCATCAAAACAAAGTACTACCCGCATGCTCCTAGGGGAAGGGCTGGTAGGAGTTAACCATCGCGCGATCCCGACCTCCACACATAAGGAAGGCAATCAATAAATAAATCATGCTCCAACTTCATCACATAATGGTTCACCATACGTGCATGCTACGGGAATCACAAACATTAACACAAGTATCTCTCAAATTCACAATTACTCACTAGCATGACTCTAATATCACCATCCTCATATCTCAAAACAATCATAAGGAATCAAACTTCTCATAATATTCAATGCACTTCAAATGAAAGTTTTTATTATATTCCCCTTGGATGCCTATCATATTAGGACTAACTAATAACCAAAGCAAATTACCATGCTGTTCTAAAAGACTCCCAAAATAATATAAGTGAAGCATGTGAGTTCACCAATTTCTTCAAAATAAAACCACCGCCATGCTCTAAAAATATATAAGTGAAGCACTAGAGAAAATGACAAACTACTCCGAAAGATATAAGTGAAGATCAATGAGTAGTCGGATGATTGTGCTACTATGTGAAGACTCTCTAACATTTAAGAATTTCAGATCTTGGGATATTATTCAAACAGCACGCAAAACAAATAAAACAAAATGATGCTCCAAGCAAAATACATATCATGTGGTGAATAAAAATATAGCTCCAAATAAAGTTAGCGATGAACGAAGACGAAAGAGGGGATGCCATCCGGGGCATCCCCAAGCTTAGGCTCTTGGTTGTCCTTCAATATTATCTTGGGGTGCCTTGGGAATCCCCAAGATTAGGCTCTTTCCACTCCTTATTCCATAGACCATCGAATCTTTACCCAAAACTTCAAAACTTCACAACACAAAACTCAACAGAAAACTCGTAAGCTCCGTTAGTATAAGAAAATAAATCACCACTTTTCGTACTGTTGTGAACTCAGTCTAAATTCATATTGGTGTAATATCTACTGTATTACCACTTCTCCATCAAAATAAGCAAACAACACATAGAAAACAGAATCTGTCAAAAACAGAACAGTCTGTAGTAATCTGTAACTCTTGAATACTTCTGTAACTCCAAAAATTATTAAATAAATTGGTGGAAGTGAGGAATTTTTCTATTAATCGTATTCAAAAATAATCAACTTAAAATCACTCTTTTGTTAAAAATGACAATTATTCTCATGAGCGCAAAGTTTCTATTTTTTACAGCAAGATCGCATTAACTTTCACCCAAGTCTTCCCAAAGGTTCTACTTGGCACTTTATTGAAACAAAAGCTATAAAACATGATTACTACAGTAGCTTAATCATGTTAACACACCAAAACAGTAGGTATAAATCTTGGGTTGTCTCCCAACAAGCGCTTTTCTTTAATGCCTTTTTTAGCTAGGCATGATGATTTCAATTATGCTCACACGAAAGATAAGAATTGAAACACAAAGAGAGCATCATGAAGAATATGACTAGCACATTTAAGTATAATCAACTTCCTATGCCTAGGGATTTTGTGGGCAAACAACTTATGGGAACAAGAATCAACTATCATAGGAAACCCAAACAAGCATAGTTTCAATATTTTCAACACATAGAGAGGAAACTTGATATTATTGCAATTCCTACAACCATATATTCCTCCCTCATAATAATTTTCAGTAGCATCATGAATTAATTAAACAATATAACTATCACATAAAGTATTATTTTCATGATCCCCAATCATATAAATTTTATTACTCTCCACATAAGCAAAATTCTTCTCATTCAGAATAGTGGGAGCAAACTCAACAAAATAACTATCATGTGAGGCATAATCCAATTGAAAATTAAAATCATAATGACAAGTTTCATGGTTATCATTGTTCTTTCTAGAATACATGTCATCACAATAATCATCATAGGTAGGAACTTTAATCTCATAATCAATTGGAACCTCTTCAGAAATAGTGGAATTGTTACTAAATAAAGTCATGACCTCTCCAAATCCACTTTCGTCAATATAATCATCATAAATAGGAGGCATTCTATCATCAAAATAGATTTGCTCATCAAAACTTGGGGGCCTAAAATATCATCTTCATAAAACATAGCATCACCAAGCTTGTGGGTTTGCATATCATTAGCATCATGGATATTCAAGGAATTCATAGTAACATCATTACAATCATGCTCATCATTCAAATATTTAGTGCCAAACATTTTAATGCATTCTTATTCTAGCACCTGTGCACAATTTTCCTTTCCATCATTTCACAAAAGATATTAAAAAGGTGAAGCATATGAGGCAACCTCAATTCCATTTTTTTGTAGTTTTCTTTTATAGACTAAACTAGTGATAAAACAAGAAATTGAAAGATTCAACTGCAAGATCTAAAGATATACCGTCAAGCACTAACCTCCCCGGCAATGGCGCCGGAAAAGAGCTTGATGTCTACTACACAACCTTCTTCATGTAGACGTTGTTGGGCCTCCAAGTGCAGAGGTTTGTAAGACATTAGCAAATTTCCCTCAAGTGGATGACCTAAGGTTTATCAATCTGTGGGAGGCGTAGAATGAAGATGGTCTCTCCCAAACAACCCTGCGACCAAATAACAAAGAGTCTCTTGTGTCCCCAACACACCCAATACAATGGTAAATTGTATAGGTGCACTAGTTCAGCGAAGAGATGGTGATACAAGTGCAATATGGATGGTAAATATCGGTTTTTATAATCTGAAAATATAAAAACAGCAAGGTAACTAATGATAAAACTGAGCAGAAACGGTATTGCAATGCTTCGAAACAAGGCCTAGGGTTCATACTTTCACTAGTGCAAGTTCTCTCTACAATAATAACATAATTAGATCATATAACAATCCCTCAATGTTCAACAAAGAGTCACTCCAAAGTCACTAATAGCGGAGAACAAACGAAGAGATTATTGTAGGGTACGAAACCACCTCAAAGTAATTCTTTCTGATCAATCCATTGGGCTATTCCTATAAGTGTCACAAACAACCCTAGAGTTCATAGTAAAATAACACCTTAAGACACACATCAGCCCTAGAATTAAACAATACTCCAATGTCACCTCAAGTATCCGCGGGTATTATTATACGATATGCATCACACAATCTCAGATTCATCTATTCAAACCAACACAAAGAATTTCAAAGAGTGCCCCAAAGTTTTTACTAGAGTCAAGACGAAAACATATGCCAACCCCTATGCATAGATTCCCAAGGTCATGGAACCTGCAAGTTGATCACCAAAACATACATCAAGTGGATCAATAGAATACGCCATTGTCACCACAGGTATCCCACGCAAGACATACATCAAGTATTCTCAAATCCTTAAAGATTCAATCCGATAAGATAACTTCAAAGGGAAAACTCAATCCATTACAAGAAGGTAGAGGGGGGAGAAACATCATAAGATCCAACTATAGTATCAAAGCTCACGATACATCAAGATCATGCCAAAGCAAGAACACGAGAGAGAGAGAGAGAGAGATATCAAACACATAGCTACTGGTACATACCCTCAGCCCCGAGGGTGAACTAATCCCTCCTCGTCATGGAGAGTGCCGAGATGATGAAGATGGCCACTGGTGATGGATCCCCTCTCCGGCAGGGTGCCAGAACAGGGTCCCGGTTGGTTTTTGGTGGCTACAGAGGCTTGCGGCGGCGGAACTCCCAATCTAGGTTATGTTCTGGAGGTTTCTGTATTTATAGGAGAGATTGGCGTCGAGAACAAGTCATGGGG
>NC_041381.1:251736963-251830388 GCF_002162155.2 Triticum dicoccoides
AGGTCTCCCCTCCGGTAACTCTATGTTCCAGTATTTTTTATATTTTCCAGAAAAAATCTCCGTTGATTTTTAGCGCATTCTGAGAACTTTTATTTCTGCACAAAAACAACACCACGGCAGTTCTAGTGAAAACAACGTCAGTCCGAGTTAGTTCTAACCAAATGATACCAAAATCATGTAGATATATTATAAACATGGCATGAATACATCAAAAATTATAGATACGTTGGTGACGTATCACTTACCCATCGAGACTAGCATTCTAGTATTGCCGGCAACGGCACATTAGTGATCATACTTTCCATAGCCTACATATCATATAATTGTGGTGCATCTCTTTGTATCATCTCTTGGGTCACAAAGTTTTCATCGCATACACCATTGCTATCTTGTTTCAGGAAGTTTTGCATGAGGAAAGATCTCAAAAGAGAAAGAGCCAAACAAGCTTTTAAGAAAGAGGGAAAGATAAGCAAAATCTTATAAGCAAGAACCATAGCATCATACTACATTAATATTGTCATACTCGATCATCTTGGATCATATCACCGGAATACCATACATATAGCATATTTGGGATAGAAGTTGTTACATTTTTGCTTGGTAGGTTGTGCACAAGTTTCGTATCCGCCTATTGTGCAATCATGCTAGCGTCTCTATAGTGTTGTGCAACAAGAGCATTTTCGTGGCTTCTACATTTTGTCTCATTTTTGGTTTGAACAACCCCACTTATCTATTTGCGTGTGTGTTTTTGTGTACCACTACTTGTTTGGTATACTTGTTGCATTTGCGAATTTGCGAATCTTTTTCAACATCTTTGAGTCTCACTAACAATTGCATCAAATTTTATGCCACCATCCTAACCGAGCTCCCACATAAGCTTTTACTTGTGTAGGTGTGAGAACCGACAAGAATTGGTACCAATTGTGTTATTTCCTTTTTCCACATTTGAGTGATCATTGATCCATCTTCGACATCGGTCAAGGTAAATTTGGTATAAGTTCTTCTCTTTCTCCCACTCACATATTTGCTTGGAATGATGGATAGGCCAAGTTCTTCTACCAACCCACTCTTCATCGAGCAAGACAATGACATGTCATCCTATGTCACCAAGAGCCACCTCTTCGGTGCACAAAGAGCTTTGTACCAAGAACAACAAGCAGTGAGCGACCGCATCGACAATATCGCCACTGACTTGCGACTCTCCGAGCAATGAACAAGAGACTACTTCGACAACAAGCTCGATGCACACAAAAAATAGAATGATGCAAGGATGGACGAGATTCATGCCTTGTTGGTGAACCACCATTCTACCACTTCGTCCTACTCAAGACGGAGCCGCTCGAGTTGATACTCCGACGTCACCCTCTCTGGCTCAAGTACACCAACATCAAACACTCTACATCGAGCCGCGCGCCAAGACCGTCAAGCAACTCGCAATCCTCTACACGCCTATCATCCACAAGAGCAATTTGACGAGCAACCACATTGTCATCACCAAAACCAATCTCCTCTTGCACAAGCACAAGAAAGGCAACGTCAACGTCTCCAAGAGGAAGAGCGAGCGCGCCAACACCAAGACGAACAAGATGCCGAGGCTCAACGTCTTGAACAACAACAACGTGAAGCACAAGCACTTGAGGCGCAATGTGCCCTTCGAGAGTCAAGTCGAGCCGTCGCCAACTACAACCGAGATAGGCACAATCAAGAGGATGCACTTTGCGAAGAAATTCAAGAGGGAAACTACCAAGCAAGAGTGTATCGTCAAGCTCCTCAAGCTCCTCCACAAGCTCGACAAGCTCCTCCACAACCTCAAGTGCATCAAGAGCATGATGACTACGGAAATCCTCCACGCCAAGAGCAATATGAGGTTGACAATCCTCCATGTCAAGGGCGTCATCATCACCCTCGACCCCAACACAATGAAGAGCAACGCTACAACAAGCTCAAGTTCACCATGCCCAAGTTCAACGGAAGCAATGATCCCGAAGAGTACCTTTCATGGGCATTGAAGGTTGACAAGATCTTTCGTTTGCACAACCATGAGGAAGAGAAGAAGATAGCTATGGCATCCCTTGAGTTCCAAGACTATGTCCTCATATGGTGGGAACAAGTCCTTGAGCGCCGAGAAGCAAGAGGTGAACCACCAATCACCACATGGGAGCAAATGAAGGATGTCATTGATACGTCTCCAATGTATCTATAATTTATGAAGGATTCATGCTATTATATTATCTGTTTTGAATGTATATGGGCTTTAGTAAGCACTTTTATATTATTTTTGGGACTAACCTATTAACCGGAGGCCCATCCCATATTGCTGTTTTCTTGCCTATTTCAGCGATTTGAAGAAAAGGAATATCAAACGGAGTCCAAACGGAATGAAACCTTCGGGAAAGTTATTTTTGGAACGAAAGCAATCCGGGGAACTTGGAGTGCAAGTCACAGAAGCTTCGAGGAAGCCACGAGGTAGGGGGGCACGCCCTCCACTCTTGTGGGCCCCTCGTGGCTCCCCTGACCGACTTTTTTCGCCTATATAATTCCATATACTCTAAAACCTTCCGGGAGCACAATAGATCGGAAGTTCCGCCGCCGCAAGCCTAACCTCTCGGGAGCCTGTTCTGGCGCCCTGCCGGAAGGGGGATCCCTCACCGGTGAGCATCTTCATCCGACGCCACCCACAGATTGATAAACCTTAGGTCATCCACTTGAGGGAAATTTGCAACTGTCCTACAAACCTATGCACTTAGAGGCCCAACAACATCTACAAGAAGAAGGTTGTGTAATAGACATCAAGCTCTTTTCTGGTGCCGTTGCCAGGGAGGGAATCCCTCACCAGTGGCCATCTTCATCATCCCGGCGCTGTCCATGACGAGGAGGGAGTAGTTCACCGTCGGGGCTGACGGTATGTACCAGTAGCTATGTGTTTGATCTCTCTCTCTCTCCTGTTCTTGACTTCGCACGATCTTGATGTATCACGAGCTTTGCTACTATAGTTGGATCTTATGATGTTTCTCCCCCTCTACTCTCTTGTAATGGATTGAGTTTTCCCTTTGAAGTTATCTTGTCGGATTGAGTCTTTAAGGATTTGAGAACACTTGATGTGTGTCTTGCCGTGCTTATATGTGGTGACAATGGGATATCATGTGATCCACTTGATGTATGTTTTGGTGATCAACTTGCAGGTTCCTCCCATGAACCTATGCATAGGGGTTGGCACACGTTTTCATCTTGACTCTCCGGTAGAAACTTTGGGGCACTCTTTGAAGTACTTTGTGTTGGTTGAATAGATGAATCTAAGATTGTGTGATGCATATCGTAAAATCATGCCCACGGATACTTGAGGTGACAATGGAGTATCTAGGTGACATTATGATTTTGGTTGATTTGTGTCTTAAGGTGTTATTCTAGTACGAACTCTATGATAGATCGAATGGAAAGAATAGCTGCGTGTTATTTTACTATGGACTCTTGAATAGATTGATCAGAAAGGATAACTTTGAGGTGGTTTCGTATCCTACCATAATCTCTTCGTTTGTTCTCCGCTATTAGTGAATTTGGAGTGACTCTTTGTTGCATGTCGAGGGATATTTTTATGATCCAATTATGTTATTATTGTTGATAGAACTTGCACTAGTGAAAGTATGAACCTTAGGCCTTGTTTCCTACCATTGCAATACGTTTGTGCTCACTTTTATCATTAGTTACCTTGCTTTTTTATATTTTTAGATTACAAAAACCTATATCTACCATCCATATTGCACTTGTATCACCATCTCTTCGCCGAACTAGTGACCCTATACAATTTACCATTGTATTGGGTGTGTTGGGGACACAAGAGACTCTTTGTTATTTGGTTGCAGAGTTCTTTGAGGGAGAACATCTTCATCCTACGCCTCCCACGGATTGATAAACCTTAGGTCATCCACTTGAGGGAAATTTTCTACTGTCCTACAAACCTCTGCACTTGGAGGCCCAACAACGTCTACAAGAAGAAGGTTGCGTAGTAGACATCAAGCTCTTTTCTGGCGCCGTTGCCGGGGAGGTGAGTGCTTGAAGGTATATATTTAGATCTTGCAACTGAATCTTTTTGTTTCTTGTTTTATCACTAGTTTAGTTTATAAAAGAAATTTCAATAAATAAATAAAATGGAATTGAGTTTGCCTCATACGGTTCATCTTTTTAATATCTTTCGTGAGAATGATGGAAAGGAAAATTGTGCTCAAGTGCTAGAAGAAGAAGTCTATAAAATGTTTGGTACTAGATCTTTGTATGATGAGCATGATTGCAATGTTGTTAGTATGAATTCCTTGAATATCCATAATGCTAATGATATGCAAAGCCACAAGCTTGGGGAAGCTATGTTTGATGAAGATGATATTTTTTGTCCCCCAAGTTTTGATGAGCAAATTTATTATGATGAAAGCATGCCTCCTATTTATGATGATTATATTGATGAAAGTGGGTTTGGAAGAGTGTCAACTTTAGGAAGTAATGATTCCACTATTTTGGAGGATGTTGAATATTATTGTGATAATTATGAAAGTGGATTTGGAGAGGTCATGACTTTATTTAGTGATGAATCCACTATTTCGGAAGAGGTTCCAATTGATTATGAGAACAAAGTTGCTATCTATGATGATTATTTTGATGACTTGTATGCTATTAAGAATAATCATAACCATGAAACTTGTCATCATAATTTTAGTTTTCAATTGGATTATGCCTCACATGATAATTATTTTGGTGAGTTTGCTCCCACTACTATTCATGAGAAGAAATTTGCTTATGTGGAGAGTAGTAAATTTTCTATGCTTGTAGATCATTAAAAAAATGCTTTAGGTTCTGGTTATATTGTTTAATTCATTCATGATGCTACTGAAAATTATTATGAGGGAGGAAAATATGCTTGTAGAAATTGCAATAATGTAAAGTTTTCTCTCTATGTGCTTAAAATCTTGAAGTTATGCTTGTTTTGCCTTCCTATGCTAGTTGATTATTGTTCCCATAAGTTGTTTGCTCACAAAATCCCTATGAATAGGAAGTGGGTTAGACTTAAAAGTGCTAGTCATATGCTTCATGATGCTCTCTTTATGTTTCAATTCTTATCTTTTATGTGAGCATCACTGTCATCATCATGCCTAGCTAGAAAGGCATTAAAGAAAAGCGCTTGTTGGGAGACAACGCAATATTTATCTTTAATGTTTTTGTGTGTTCACATGATTATTCTACTGTAGTAATCATGTTTTATAGTTTTTGTTTCAATAAAGTGCCAAGTAAGACCTTTAGGATAGCATACGGTGATAGTTGTGTTGATCCTGCTGAAAATCAGAAACTTTTGCACCCAGTTATTGGTTTTGATAATTCAAGAAACGTGATTCTGATCTGATTCTTTTTGCTCTGGATTGGTACACAGATTTCTTAGGACTTCCTAATTTGGTAGGATTTTTGGAGTTCCAGATGTATAGGTTTGATACAGATTACTACAGACTGTTCTGTTTTTGACAGATTCTGTTTTCTATGTGTTGTTTGCTTATTTTGATGAATCTATGAGTACTATTGGAGGGTATGAACAATATAAAAGTTTGAATACAGTAGATATTACACCAATATGAATTTAGAATGAGTTCACAACAGTACCTAAGTGGTGATTTATTTTATACTAACGGAGCTTACGAGTTTTCTGTTGAGTTTTGTGTTGTGAAGTTTTCAAGTTTTGGGTAAAGTTTCGATGGACTATGGAATAAGGAGTGGCAAGAGCCTAAGCTTGGGGATGCCCAAGGCACCCCAAGGTAATATTCAAGGACAACCAAGAGCCTAAGCTTGGGGATGCCCCGGAAGGCATCCCCTCTTTCGTCTTCGTTCATCGGTAACTTTACTTGGAGCTATATTTTTTATTCACCACATGATATGTGTTTTGCTTGGAGCATCATTTTCTTTTGTTAGTATTTGCTTTCTGTTATTTATAATAATTTTTTGCATCTGTATTTTCAATAAAAATGTCAAGGATAGCCTTTACCATGCTTATTTTGCTAGTATACATGTTGCTGTTTGAAAACAAAAAGTTTACCGCTGTTGCAAAAATTCCCCAGAAAAGTCAGGGAATGGTATAATGTTGAAACTTTTTGCATAATGAGATCTGATAAATCTTATACAACTTAGTATTTTTCTCATAATTTTTGGAGTTAGGGAAGTATGATGAATCTTGCATTCTTTACAGACTGTACTGTTTTGGCAGATTGTTGTTATGTTTGCGTTGTTTTCATATGTTTGCCTGATTAATGATTCTATTTGAGGATAGGAGTATTAAATATGCAGAGACATTTAGTATGCAATGTTGAATAATAATTTTAGTGATTTTTTACAGTAGAAAATGATAAGGTTTTTGCATTGGTTTATACTAACTTATCTCACGAGTTCTTGTTGAGTTTGTTGTGGATGATGTTTTTGAGATTTAGGAAACCAAGATATAAAAGGAATTAAGGAGACACAAAAGCTCAAGCTTGGGGATGCCCAAGGCACGCCAAGATAATATTTCAAGAAGTCTCAAGCATCCAATCTTGGGGATGCCCCGGTAGGCATCCCACCTTTCTTCTTCAACAATTATTGGTTAGTATCGGTTGAGCCTAAGTTTCTGCTTCTTCACATGAGTTGTGCTATCCTTGCAATGTCATTTTATTTTGTTTTGCTTGCTGTTTGAATAAAGTACTTAAGACTTGTAATTCTTAAATGAGAGAGAGTCTTCACATAGTTACGTAGTTATTTAGCTACTCATTTATCTTCACTTATATCCTTTTGGAGTAGTTTGTGATTTACTCGTGTGCTTCACTTGTATCCTATGAGTAAATGGTTGAATGAGTTGAATGTCATAAATCTGAAATTATATATGTTTCATTTGCTTATCCCATGGGGAGTAATGACTTCACATCTAAGAAGTAGAGGTTGTAAATTTATTGAAGGTTAGCAAGCATTGTATTGGTCATTTGAACAATTCATGAAAGAATATTGAAGGAAGAGAGATTTCACATATAAATATACTATGTTAGACATATTTTATAATTATGATCACTCATTAAGTATGACATGCTAAAGAGTTGATGTTGGACAAGGAAGACAACGTAATGGGTTATGTTTTCTCACATCTCAGTTAAAGTATATTGTCATGGATCATTCAAAGATGTTGAGCTTGCCTTTCCCCCTCATGCTAGCCAAAATTCCTTGCACCAAGTAGAGATACTACTTGTGCTTCCAAATATCCTTAAACCCAGTTTTTGCCATGAGAGTCCACCATACCTACCTATGGATTGAGTAAGATCCTTCAAGTAAGTAGTCATGTTGCAAGCAATAAAAATTGCTCTCTAAATTAGTGCGGAGAAAATAAGCTTTATACGATCGTGTGATATGGAAGTAATAAAAGCAACGGACTGCATAATAAAGGTTCATATCACAAGTGGCAATATAAAGTGACGTTCTTTTGCATTAAGATTTTGTGCATCCAACCTTAAAAGCACATGACAACCTCTGCTTCCCTCTGCGAAGGGCCTATCTTTTACTTTATGTCTTTACATTATTCAAGAGTCAAGGTGATCCTCACCTTTCCCTTTTTCATTTTATCCTTTGGCAAGCACCTCGTGTTGGAAAGATCCTGATATATATATGTCCAATTGGATGTAAGTTAGCATGAACTATTATTGTTGACATCACCCAAAGGTGAATACGTTGGGAGGCAAAATTATAAGCCCCTATCTTTCTCAATGTCCGATTAAAACTCCATAACCATAAGTATTGTGTGAGTGTTAGCAATTGCGGAATACTATATGATAGTTGAGTATGTGGAGTTTGCTAAATCAAAGCTCTGACATAGACCCTTCCTGAAAATAAGATGAATTGTAATTGTTTGATGACTAAGAATGAAGTTTGCTAGTTTTCAAGAAAGTTTATGGTCTATGCTTTAACATGTGAATAGCTTGTTACTTGATATTGAGAAGTTTTATGAGATGAACTACTGTTATGATATATAATCATGCTAGAAAAGGTGATTGAAATTATCATTGATCAAACTTGTGCACTTGCTAGCATTCACACTTCATAAATTATTTCTTTTATCTTTTACCTACTCGAGGACGAGCAGGAATTAAGCTTGGGGATGCTGATACGTCTCCAACGTATCTATAATTTATGAAGCATTCATGCTATTATATTATCTGTTTTGAATGTTTATGGGCTTTACTAAGCACTTTTATTATTTTTGGGACTAACCTATTAACCGGAGCCCAGCCCATATTGCTGTTTTCTTGCCTATTTCAGTGTTTCGAAGAAAAGGAATATCAAACGGAGTCCAAACGGAGTGAAACCTTCGGGAAAGTTATTTTTGGAATGGAAGCAATCCGGGGAACTTGGAGTGCAAGTCAGGGAAGCTTTGAGGAAGCCACGAGGCAGGGGGGCGCGCCCACCCCCCTGGGCACGCCCTCCACCCTCGTGGGCCCGTTGTGGCTCGCCTGACCGACTTCTTTCGCCTATATAAGTCCATATACCCTAAAACATTCGGGGTGCACAATAGATCGGGAGTTTCGCCGCCGCAAGCCTCTGCAGCCACCAAAAACCTCTCGGGAGCCCGTTCCAGCGCCCTACCGGAGGGGGGATACCTCACCGATGACCATCTTCACCTACGCCTCCCACGGATTGATAAACCTTAGGTCATCCACTTGAGGGAAATTTGCTACTGTCCTACAAACCTCTGCACTTGGAGGCCCAACAACATCTACAAGAAGAAGGTTGTGTAGTAGACATCAGTCATGCGAGCATGCTTTGTGCCAACCTACTACAACCGTGGCCTCTTCAAGAAACTCCAACTCCTCAAGCAAGGAACAAAGAGCATTGAAGAATACTACAAAGAAATGGAGATTGCCATGATAAGAGCCAATGTCACGGAAGATAATGAGCAAACTATGGCCCGTTTCTTGAATGGCCTCAATCATCCCATCAAGAAGATTGCCGACTTCCAACCTGATTAAGCTAGTGCATCAAGCTACCAAAGTGGAACGTCAACTGCAAGATGACTTCAAGTATGCCAAGTACTCTTCAAAGAGCTATGACTTCTCCAACACCCAAGCTTCAACGACTCCAACAACTTCTACCTCAACCAATCCATCTACAAGCAACGGCGACAAGTCGAGTTACAAGAAAACTTCGACCACCTCAAGTCATCCTCCTACTACAAGCAACTTCAAGCCATGAGTTTGATCATCTACTACAACCAATGAGACCATCAAGACAAGTTCCATCAAGTGTTTCACATGCGGCCGCCGAGGCCACAAGTACTTTCAATGCACCAACAAGCGCACCATGATCCTCAACGATGACAGAACCTATGACTCCATGAGTGAATAGGAAATGGAAGCCCTTGAGCAAGTGGCCATGCACCGGCGCGTGAACGAAGATGGAGATGATCAAGTCTTTTGTGATGAGGTTTCGAGCCCCACTGTCGTTGTCTCCAAAGTCTTGACTCTTCAACATCAATAAGACGAAGACCAAAGATGCCACATATTCCACACCAAGGCTGGCATCAATGGAAGGTCTGTCAAGGTCATCATCGATGGAGGGAGTTTCCATAACTTGGCAAGTGAAGAACTATGCTCCAAGCTCCAATTGGTCAAGATGAAGCACCCGCACCCCTACAAGGTTCAATGGCCAAGTGATTCCGGCACTATCCAAGTTGACCATACGGTCAAAGTTTCCTTCAAGATCGGAGAATATGAATACACTTTGGAGGGTGATGACGTCCCGATGTCTATTTGCCACCTCCTTGTTGGTCAACCATGGCAATTTGACCGTGGCGTCATCCACAATGGGCATACCAATCACTATAACTTCAAGATGAAAGGATAGGAGTACGTGCTATGACCTATGTCTCCAAGTCAAGTGATCGCCGACAAGCAAGCCACCTATCGTGGAGAAAAAAGTGAGAGAGCGACCCACCTAAAAGAGAGTGAGTGCCACAAGCCAAAATCGAGTGCCTCCATGATGAGCGACAAGAAAAACTTAGTCCTATTTTCTGCCAAAAGTGAGATGAGAGAAGTGGGTGAGAACCCATCAAGTGTTATGCACTATGTCCTTGTGTGCAAGGACGAGGCACCAAAAACTAACACCTCTCACGATCTAACTTTAGTGTTGTCTTCTCTTTTGCAAGAATTCCAAGATGTTTTCCCCGACGAGCTACCTCCAGGTCTACCTCCACTACGAGGCATTGAACATTGAATCGATCTTGTCCCCGGAGCACCTCTACCTAACAAGGCTCCCTACCGTGTCAACCCCAAGGAAACTAAGGATATCTAATGGCAAGTACAACAACTCATCGACAACGGCCATGTACATGGAAGCTTTAGCCCTTGTGCCGTTCCGGTAATCCTTATTCCAAAGAAAGACGATACTTATCGCATGTGTTCTGATTACCGTCCCATCAATGCTACCACCATTCGATATTATTACCCTATTCCACGCCTAGATGATATCCTTGATGAGCTTAGCGAAGCCACCATTTTCTCTAAGATTGATCTTAAGAGTGGTTACTATCAAATACACATCCAAGAAGGTGATGAATGGAAAACCGCATTCAAGACCAAATTTGGCTTATATGAGTGGCTTGTTATGCCAATGGTTTTATTCGAAGCACCCGACACTTTCATTCGAGTCATGCATTTTGTTCTTCGACCCTATATTGGTGTATTTGTTGTGGTCTATTTTAATGATATTCTTGTCTTTAGCAAATCCCTCAAAGATCATGTCACCCTTCTTAGAACAGTGTTTCAAACCCTTCGGAAAGAGCGCCTTTACGCTAATATGGACAAATGACTTTTTGGTGTGGATAAGCTTGTTTTCTTGGGTTTTGTTGTGTCTTCTAAGGGTGTTCATTGAAATGAATCTAACATCAATGCTACTAAATCTTGGCCCCAACCAACCAACTTGCAACAAGTGCATAGTTTTCTTGATTTAGCCGGTTTCTATCGTAGATTTGTGAAGGATTTTAGTACCATTGCTTCAGCTTTACATTATTTGAGTAAGAAAAATGCTCCTTTTGTTTGGGGACCATCCCAAGATACCGCATTTAATGAGCTTAAGAATTTGCTTACTCATGCTCCCGTGCTTGCATTACCCATCTTTGACAAACCTTTTGAAATTCATTGTGATGCTAGTGGTAATGGCATAGGAGGTGTGTTAACGCAAGAGCAACGCCCCATAGCATACTTTAGTGAGAAACTTTCTGGAGCGCAACTCAACTATCCCATCTATGACAAAGAGTTATATGCTTTAGTACGAGTTTTGCATGAATGGGAACATTATCTTCGCCCTCATGAATTTATCATTCATACCGATCATGAAACGCTTAAGTATCTTAAGGGTCAAACTAAGTTGAACAAGCGTCATGCTAAGTGGAGTGAATTCATTGAGTCTTTTCCTTATGTCATCAAGTACATCAAGGGTAAGGAAAATGTTGTGGCAGATGCTCTTTCCCGCATATGCATGCTTGTAACTAAACTTGAATTGAATGTCATTGGCTTTGAGCACATAAAAGACTTGTATGCGCATGATCCTACCTTTGCAATTCGTTATGCCAAGTGCTTGACGCATACATCTTGGGAACTCTATCACATCAAGGATGTAAGTGCATCTAGCGCCCGTTAGTGATTTTGGTGTATTGAAGACTTATAGGTTAAGGGACTAATATGTTTGTGAGTGTACACTGGCTCTATAAGTTGATGAAGAGTTTGATATTTACGATGAAAGTCGACCCCTAAAAATGTATGTCTTCAGCTGAAGACTTTGGTTCTCCTGAAGATTTTGAAAGTGAAGAAATTGGTGTGACCTTGAAGACTTGGATATTCATGCGAGGATTATGAAGCATGAAGAATTTTGTTTTTGTAGTTTCATTTTCTCTTTCTTGAGTCATAGGAAACACCGTACTGTTAAAGGGGTCGAGGTAATACTAAGGAAACTGATTTCCATGTGATGCTCATCTCAAAATCCTACACCTACCCAATCCTTTCAAGTGAATCCATTGGAAATCTCATTTCAGTTCAGTCAATTTCTTCAGTGGCAGAGACGAAGATCTTCTGGTCTCTGAGGAATTTGTTCTGACTGAGGAGTTAGGAATTCACCAGTGTGGATTGCCTACACAGTGAGGAACATGATAGCCCTGAGGAATTTGAACCTCAAATATCCGACCATTGTTGTGCTATGCGCCAGCTGTCCAAAATATCTACCCACCTAACAGTCATATCATTGAAGGGCATTTATGTCTTATCATGTAGGGCTGCTCCCTAGGCTATATATAGCCGCCCGCTACAACCACTATCTGGTTGGCTGCTCCGATAGAAACTGACAATTGTCATTGAGAGCATCCCATCCTCTGAGGACTTTGAGCGAAAATCATCAAGTGAGGAAAACCCAAAACCCAAACCCAGACACCTACAAACCGAAGTGATTGAGCATCACTGAAGAGATTGTTCCTGTGTGAAACCAACACTTGTTACCTTTGAGGACTTTGTATCCTCGAGACAGTTAGGCGTCATGGTCTGAGCAGAATTGTGGATCACCGAGTGACCAAGTCTGTGAAGGTTTGGAAGTCACCTGAAGACTTACCACAAGTGTTGGGTGAGGTCTGTGTGACTTTAGCTCAAGGAGAATACGGTGAGGACTGTGTGTCCTTGAGTTTAAATACTCAACCGCTCCAACCAAACGTACAACTGTCACAACAGTTGGAACTGGTCTACCAAATCATTGTCTTCACCAAGCCAACTGGTTCTATTTCCTCAACCCTTTCATTTCCTCATTCATGTGTTTATGAACCTGATCATTACTGTTTGAAGACTTTGACTGAAGACTTTCTCTAATTCCTCAATCCTAATTCTTCAGTCACATAGTCTTCAGCCTGCTTATCCTATTTTCACACTATCTGTACTCTGTGCTTGTTTTCATTTCATCATGATGACTATGTTGTTGCTCTATTATGTTTATACCTGAGTACTTATTCCGCTGCTAGTGTGTCGTTGCTTAGGAATTTCTTCACCTAGAAATTCCTCAGTGACGAATTTCTAAAAATTGCCTATTCACCCCCTCTAGTCGATATAACACACTTTCAATTGGTATCAGAGCAAGGTACTCCCTTGTTCTGTGTGGTTTTGGTTTAACCACCTCGAGTTTTAGTTATGTTGACTGCAGGAATGAAGAAAGTGACGTGCCCCATCTTTTACGGTCATGAGTATCCCAAGTGGAAGGCCAGGATGAAGAAGTGAATCATGGTGATGAACAGCAAACTGTGGACCGTCACTGAGATTGGTCTTACCGATCTATGCAAGATGGCGAAAGCTGATGATATTCGCAAGTACACTCTACTTAACCTCACTGCGAAGGACATCATCTGCTCCTATTTGTCCCAAAATCAGTTCAGGAACGTCATGCATCTCAACCATGCGAAGCTTATCTAGGACCGGCTCTCTGAGGTCTATGAAGGTCATCGAACTCGTCATGATCCTTGGTTTGAGGATTTCAAGGAATCATTCAAGGAGATGAATTTCGCCTCAGAATCATCATCCTCTGCACCATGCCTTATGGCAAAAGGTGCCAAGATAACTGAATGCTACCTTTTTGAATCCAGTGAGGATGAATCTGATGATAATATCAAACCAAGCTATTCCAAACTTGCTAAAATTGCTGTTGATCAACAAAAGGCTTTGGAAAAGATTCGAAATCTGCTAGACAGAAGCGATGACCTGTTGGGTGAGGTATTGAATCGAACGAAGACTTTGACTGATAATCTTCAGAGACTTCAGTATAAGTTTGACAACCTTCAAAGTCACTGTCGGTGTCAAAACCGGCGGATCTCGGGTAGGGGGTCCCGAACTGTGCGTCTAGGCGGATGGTAACAGGAGACGAGGGACACGATGTTTTTACCCAGGTTTGGGCCCTCTTGATGGAGGTAAAACCCTACGTCCTGCTTGATTAATATTGATGATGTGGGTTACAAGAGTATATCTACCACGAGATCAACGAGGCTAAACCCTAGAAGCTAGCCTATGGTATGATTGTTGTTCGTCCTATGGACTAAAGCCATCTGGTTTATATAGACACCGGAGAGGGCTAGGGTTACACAGAGTCGGTTACAATGGTAGGAGATCTACATATCCGTATCGCCAAGCTTGCCTTCCACGCCAAGGAAAGTCCCATCCGGACACGGGACGAAGTCTTCAATCTTGTATCTTCATAGTCTTGGAGTCCGGCCGATGATGATAGTTCGGCTATCCGGACACCCCCTAGTCCGGAACTCCCTCAGTAGCCCCTGAACCAGGCTTCAATGACGACGAGTCCGGCGCGCATGTTGTCTTCGGCATTGCAAGGCGGGTTCCTCCTCCGAATAATTTATAGAAGATTGTGAACACCAAGATAGTGTCTGGCTCTGCAAAATAAATTCCACATACAACCGTAGAGAGAATAATATTACACAAGTTCAATCTGCTGACGTATTTTGTGGCGTAACATCACACCACTACCAAGCCTTCAAATTGTTTTTATTGTTCCATCTCAGCGCGTTTAGCGAGGCGGTTTCCTTGGCACGTCTTGTCGAAGCAGAGATCGTGTTCCCCTTATTCCGGGATTCCCATCAATACGGACGTGGGTAACCCAACCGCGCCATCAATCGCGACGCTTGGGGGATAAGCGAGTTTTACCAGGACGGTGGGGACGCGTGTTTCCGTCCACCCATATAAGGGGATAAAGATCCAACCTTTTTACATGTGCCTTCTTCCTCCTTGGCTTATCCATCTCTGCGAACTCGAGCTCTAGCGCCCAAGCCCGCAAATCTCACCTCAACCTTCTCCAAACATGTCCGGAGCGGGAGGCAAGTGGATGGCCTCCTCCGTCACGGAGGGGCATATCCAGAAGCTGCGCAGCGCCGGATACTTTTCCAGCGACATCGCGCATCGGCTCTCCGACGAGGGAGAGCTCATCCCCACCCCTAGGCCCCATGAGAGGGTAGTATTCCTTCCCCATTTCCTCTGCGGACTAGGCTTCCCACTTCATCCCTTTGTCCGGGGGCTCATCTTCTACTACGGCCTAGATTTCCATGATCTGGCCCCGAATTTTATCTTCAACATCTCGGCATTTATCATCGTGTGCGATACCTTCCTCTGCATCCAGCCCCACTTCGGCTTGTGGCTCAAGACCTTAAGTGTCAAGCCGAAGGTTGTGAAGGGCAGCCAAGCGGAGTGCGGAGGCGCCATGGTGGGCAGGATGTCCCACGTTACGTGGCTGGAGGGTACTTTCATGGAAACCATTAAGGGGTGGCAATCGGGGTGGTTCTACATCACCGAGCCGTGTGATCCCGAATGGGCAGCGGCCCCCGAATTCAGATCCGGCATCCCCACACGGCTCACCTCCTAGAAAGAGAGCGGGCGGATTTGGGGCGATTCGGAGGAGCTGACCGGACTCCAAGCCTGCGTCCAAAAGATGGTGGACAAGAAGCTCAAGCTTGTCAACATAGTCTAGGTCATGCTCATCCGCCAGATTCTCCCGTGCCAACGACGGGGCTTCAATATGTGGGAGTTTGATCCGGCGCAGCACCAGACTTTGAATGGGCTCTTCGACACTACGTACGAAGAGGTCTGGAAGGTGCTGTTCAAGGGCGCCGAGGCTCCCGCATCCGCTACCGAAGATCGCGGATTCAGCTCGCAGCGTCTAGCTGACGAGGTAAGTGATATTGTCCTTTACGGGACGCTTGTTACTCATAGTTTGACTCTATGCGGGATCTAAACTCCCTTTCCTTTGACAGGACTGGCTGAAGAAGGCCGCACAGGCTATCTGTCCGGCCCCATTGCCAGAGGACCCAGCTGACGCCCGTCTAACGGGGCTGCTGGCTCCGGCACCCCACGTGGTGCTGGAGAAGAAGGCCAAGAAGAAGGCCATGGGGACTCGGAAGAGTTCCCGTTTTCAGGTGCTATCGGACGATGAATCTGAGGCCGACTCCTCCCACCAAGGCGAGGAGGAGAAGAAGAAAGCCTCTCCCCCAGCGGGGGGAGGGAAGAAAAGGAAGGCCTCCCCAACAAGGGAGGCCGAAGGGTCCAAGAGGGGAAAAACTCTTCCCCCGGACTGTTCCGCCAACGCCAGTGACGACGACGAGGACTGGCCTCCAAGGGCTAAGCCTCTGGCGAGATCGTAAGTATCCGGACTCCCGAATAACTTCAAGGTTTTCGTTTTCCGCCACATTATGTCTTTCTAATGCCGCATACAACCCTGCAGTCCGCCTAAGGATGATCTCCCCACTTCGTCGAGCAGGTCCTTAGGGGCGTCGGATATGGATTCTCTTCCGACTGCCTCCACCCCCCGTGATGCGGATGATGCCGAGGTGGGATCCCAGGAAGGGACCCACCAGGAGGAGAGGGCCCCGGAGGTGTCGCAGGACAACCTCCCGGACTTTGCACCGGACTCAGCCCCGGAACCAATAGTGGCTCCGGAGTCCGGCGGGCGACCCCTTCGTAAGAAGGGCAAGACCGTGACGCCGGCTGCCTCCGTCCAACCGGAGGTGCCGGATAATTTGCTGGAGGCGCTCAACGGCGCCTCCATCAAAGAGGAACACCGCACTGTTATGAGTGCGGTGATTCAGAAGGTTCAGCTCGCCAAGAGCGGGCTGACCGAAGCTTGCAGCAGCCTTCTAACTGGCTTTGAGGTAAGAATTTCAATATATGTAAAATGGTACCGCATAGACAGTAGCCCCTGATGCTCGGTTCGGTGTTCGGAAAGAAAAGCCGGACTGAGGATCTTTAGAAAGATAATCGCAGGAGTCATGAAAATATGTCAATATGGGATTGCAGGCTGTGCTGCTGACCTCTGCCGCACTGACTGCAGAGGTCAAAACTTTGAAGGAAAACCTCGAGCGGTCCGAGAACGAGCTCGGCCATGCCAAGAAGCAGCTCGAGGAAGAAGAAGGTGAGTAATACCTTATGAAAATTGTACCTTACAGAAAATGATTTGGTTGCAAGAAAAATGACAAGGATAACTGGGGTATTGCAGGGGCCACGAACGGGGTGGCGACCCTGAAGGAGGCGGTGGCCACGGCCGAATGCAATGCGGCTGCGGAGCGCACCGAGCGAGAGAAACAGGAGGCGCGGGTGGCGGAGGTACAGCAAGAGCTCTAGGATCTCGTGAAGAAACACGAGAGCCTGGAGCGTGACTCGAAGACTCGAGAGTCTGAGCTTGCAACGGCTCTTGAGAGTGCCAAAGCCGCTAAGGCCGAAGCCTACAAGGCGCTCCAGGAGATAGAGGCGGTGAAGAAAATAGCAGCGGGTAAGGCATTTTTCATGCAAAGTAAGCATGTGAGTGTTAATTACCTGTCGCTTACCCGAATTCGGAGCTGTCCAGGAGCGTTCGCAGATCTTCCCCGTAGCGTGTCCAATGCTGCCGCATTCTACCGGGCCGAGGAGGGGAGCTCAACGGAGAAGGTCTTCTGGTCTCAGTATGCTGAGGCCGGACATCTGGTGCCCCTTAGCGACCAGCTGAAGCAGCTGGTCGAGCTCCACAAGGCGGCCGAACAGGCCATGAAGGGCCTCATAGTTCGGCTGTGGCCTAAGGAGGCTATGCCTGGGAGCTACTTTAGCCTGGTGCGGCGGCTGGTGGACGCGTGCCCGTGGGTTGAAGTTATCAAGCACTCCGCTTGTATCGAGGGTGCGCGTCGGGCCCTTGCCCGCGCAAAGGTGCACTGGGGCAAGATGGATGCCCAGAAGCTTGTGACGGACCCCCCACCAGAGGGCTAGGAGCATCGCACGCCCCGGATGTATTATAGGAGTGTGCTGAAGGGCTCCCACACTATTGCGGGTGAGTGCTCCAAAGATGTAATATTTGAGTAGACTTGCATTTTGTTATCCTGTGCGCTGAAAACTTGGTTCATATGCGCTAAGCAACGCTTGTTAATTTAAAATATTACCTTCTGTGCGGCTGTTTATCAAATCTGAGAGATGGCAAGTCGTCGGCTTCAGCCCCCATGCCACGAGTGCTGGGGTGTTCGGGATAAACTCGAGCGCTCTTGTTCCCATTTTTGGGTCCATCTAGGGAGGCACTCAACACAACGAACAAGGCAACCAGACTTATAATGCTTGAACACTCTCACTTAGCCATAGAATTCTATAATTTTAAATTTCGGCGAAGCCCCTAGTTTTCGGAAGGCCGAATTTGGGGTGCTATCCACGCCTTGGCCGGACAGAATCCGGCTCCTCGCTCGAAGCGGCATAAGTCTTTAGGGACCCGCAAAGAACCTCTCGAACAGCGACCAGCTCTCGCCTCATCATGACGGTCAGTTTTAGCTTTCTCCACTGAGGCGTTAACCTAGCTCAACTGGGGCGCAATCGCTGTGGTTCTCCCAGTGCTACCTTAGCCGATAAAACGGAACGTAAGGTACCAAAACATGGGAGTCGGGCAAACCCAACTATTGACCCAAGAACATGGTTTGGAGCCGATGCATATAATGCTATAAGTTCGGGGTGCCGCACTTGTGAAAGTGTTCGGACTTATCACACCATAACGAGGGAAACATAAGCCCCTAGTGTATTTAGCCGTACCAAAACGTACGGATGCAACATGTCATAGATGAACATATGTGTAAGAAAGAAATGCAATTAGAAGCAAAAATGTGCTGCATTGCTTTTTTCAAATAAAAACTGCTGTAAGTGCAGGACGATACAAGTGGTGCGGTAAGCAAGGGATGGGACTGTTTAACATGTCCCCCTCCAGGGGTAGGCTACGGAATAATGCATAAAACAGATTTAATGCTCATAATGGAGACCACCTGGATTTTTGTTGTAGCCTTTCTCCTTCCCTGGCTGTTGTATCGTGGGTTCGGCATGTCTGCTGCCGGACAGGGCCTCTGACGAACGGAGTCCTGTAGGTAAAAAATAAAAGGAAAAGAAAAAGGAACGACACACTTAAGAGCCCCTGGTGCGGTTGAGCCGCAGTCTGGGCTTATCGTGGTCGAGCCCCTTGCCCCATGCCCATGGTATCTTCAGAGCGTAATGGAGTACGCGAAGGGTCTGTCTTAATGTTTTACAGGGGCTGGGGTTGGGGCCGCACTGCTACGCGTGCTTGGAACGTGCTAGGTGGTCGTGTTGTAGGTTACTCCGGGCACACTTAGCTGTGTCCGGCCGCTTGGCAGCCGGACTAGAGAATTGCCTTAAAAGGCTGCTTTGTACTTCTGCCACGAGAGCCGCTGTATGCTCCTCCGTTCGGAGGGAGTGTTCAGTGTTTCCGTTGACCGTGATGACTCCTCTAGGGCCTGGCATCTTGAGCTTGAGGTATGCATAGTGCGGCACCGCGTTGAACTTTGCGAACGCGGTACGTCCGAGCAAGGCATGATAGCCATTGCGGAACGGGACTATGTCGAAGATTAACTCCTCGCTTCGGAAGTTATCCGGGAATCCGAAGACCACTTCCAGTGTAACTGAGCCTGTACAATTGGCTTCTACACCTGGTATGACGCCTTTAAAGGTTGTCTTGGTAGGTTTAATCCTTGAGGGGTCTATGCCCATTTTGCACACTGTGTCCTGATAAAGCAGGTTTAGGCTACTACCGCCGTCCATCAGGACTCTGGTGAGATGAAATCCATCGACGATTGGGTCTAGAACCAATGCGGCGAACCCACCATGGCGAATGCTGGTGGGGTGGTCCCTTCGGTCAAAGGTGATCGGGCAAGAGGACCATGGATTGAACTTCGGGGCAACTGGCTCCATCGCGTATACATCCCTGAGTGCACGCTTCCGCTCCCTTTTGGGTATGTGCGTGGCATATATCATGTTCACCGTCCGCACCTGTGGGGGGAAACCCTTCTGTCCTCTATTGTTCGGCGGTCGGGTCTCTTCCTCGTCGTCGCTATGTAGCCCCTTGTCGCTGTTTTCGGCAATTAACTTGCCTGCCTACTTGAACACCCAACAGTCCCTATTGGTGTGGTTAGCTGGCTTTTCAGGGGTGCCATGTATCTGGCACAAGCGGTCGAGAATTTGGTCCAAATTGGACGGACCCTGAGTTGTTCTTTTGAATGGCTTTTTCCGTTGACCGGGTTTAGAGCCTCTGAATCCGGCATTGACTGCCGTATCCTCACTGTTATCACCGTTAATGCGGCGTTTGTTTTTGTAGCGACGTGACCTGCCACTACGGTCCTTGATATCCGGACTGCCAGAATTTTTGTTGAGGTTGTTGCTACGTGCTAGCCAGCTGTCCTCACCCGCACAGAAGCGGGTCATGAGTGATGTAAGGGCTGCCATGGATTTCGGCTTTTCCTGTCCCAGGTGCCGGGCAAGCCACTCATCGCGAATGTTATGCTTGAAGGCCGCAAGGGCCTCGGCATCCGGACAGTCGACGATTTGGTTTTTCTTGGTTAAGAACCGTGTCCAAAATTGTCTGGCCGATTCGTCTGGCTGCTGAATTATGTGGCTTAGGTCATCTGCATCTGGTGGTCGCACGTACGTGCCTTGGAAGTTATCGAGGAATGCGGCTTCCAGGTCCTCCCAACTCCCGATTGACTCTGCTGGCAAGCTGTTAAGCCAGTGCCGGGCTGGTCCTTTAAGTTTGAGTGGGAGATATTTGATGGCGTGGAGATCGTCTCCACGGGCCATGTGGATGTGGAGGAGATAGTCCTTGATCCAGACCGCGGGGTCTATTGTGCCATCATAGGATTCAATATTGACGGGTTTAAACCCTTCTGGGATTTGATGATCCATTACCTCATCTGTGAAGCACAGTGGGTGTGCGGCGCCTCTGTACTGGGCGATATTGCGACGGAGCTCAAAAGAGCTTTGTCTGTTGTGTTCGGCCCGGCCGGACTTACTGTGTCCGGGGTGACGGTGATCGTCACGTATCGTGGGGCGCCCACGTGATCCATAGATCGATCTTGATTGTCTTGCCTTATCCTCCAATATGTCGTGCAGGTCCGGAGTGTTCCCCTGTGGCGATGCCGGGGTACGGGTCTAGTGAAGGGCCTTGAGGCCTCTCTGTCGCGACCACGGGGTGGTCGATCAGCCGTATTGTCTCCTGGTGAAGCGGGATCATATGCCTCCACCTCTAATCGGGGGAGCAGCTTACGTTTGGGGTAGCTTTTGGAGGGGCGTTCGAGCTCATGCTCTTCGGCCGCGTGGACTTCGGTCCATCTGTCGGCTAGCCGATCTTGATCAGCTCTAAGCTGGTGCTGCTTTTTCTTGAGGCTGTTTGCCGTGGCCATAAGCCTCCATTTGAAACGCTCCTGTTCGACGGGATCCTCAGGCACGACGAATTCGTCGTCATCGAGGCTTGCCTCGTCTCCGGAGGGAGGCATATAGTCCTCTACCTCTTCTGCGGCCGCTCTCTCATGAGGGCTGGCGTCCCCCTCCTCCTGTGCTGGATCTTGATGGAGTGGGTTGTCTTCGGCGCTATCCGGTGTATTATTGTCTCCGGTGCCGGAATCCTCATTCTTGCTATGGCGGGATTTAGAGCGGCGCCACTGACGCCGGCGCTTGGGCTGTTTCTTGGAGGGGTCATCCTCCTCTATTCCTTCGCCGTTCCCATCCTTTGGGATATCCACCATGTATATGTCGTATGAAGAGGTGGCTTTCTAGTGCCCGTGGGCGCTGGTTCTTGATCGTCTCCGGCATCGTCGTCCATACCGTCGATGTCCTCAGAGTCGTAATCTAGCATGTCGGTTAGATCGTCGACAGTGGCTACCAAGTGGGTGGTGGGTGGGCTCTGAATTTCTTCGTCGTCCGCATCCCAACCGTCCTGGCCGCAGTCCGGCCAGGCCTCTCCTGATAACGAGAGGTACTTTAGCGAACTCAAGATGTCGGCAAAAGGTGAGTGTTGAATGATGTCCGCCGCGGTGAACTCCATGATGGACGCCCAACCGGATTCGACTGGAGGGCGCGCGGGAGGACCGGAGTCCGGCAAGGAGTCCGGCACCTCGGAGTCACGAGCTTCATGGGGGACAAGATTGGTGTTCGGCTCTATCGCCGTAGAGGTTGCAGCCCCCGAGGTGGTGTCTAGCCATCCATCCTTGGTCCGCGCAGCCGGCTCCGAGTCGAAGATCGGAGCAGGTTCGAGTGCGGCCTCCAGGGTACTGTCCGGCTGCAGAGCTAAATCATGCCCATCGTGACAGTACGGCACGCTCGGTTGTGGCTCGAATCCGTCGAGGATCAAGTCCCCGCGGATGTCAGCCGTGAAGTTCAAACTTCCAAATCTGACTTGATGGCCAGGGGCGTAGCCTTCGATCTGCTCCAGCTGGCCAAGAGAATTGGCCCGCAGTGCGAAGCCGCCGAATATGAAGATCTGTCCGGGGAGGAAGGTCTCACCCTGGACTGCATCACCGTTGATGATCGAAGAAGCCATCGAGCCTATCGGTGACGACACAGAGGAACTCTCAATGAAAGCACCAATGTCGGTGTCAAAACCGGCGGATATCGGGTAGGGGGTCCCGAACTGTGTGTCTAGGCAGATGGTAACAGGAGACGAGGGACATGATGTTTTTACCCAGGTTCGGGCCCTCTTGATGGAGGTAAAACCCTACGTCTTGCTTGATTGATATTGATGATGTGGGTTACAAGAGTAGATCTACCACGAGATCAAGGAGGCTAAACCCTAGAAGCTAGCCTATGGTATGATTGTTGTTCGTCCTATGGACTAAAGCCATCCGGTTTATATAGACACCGGAGAGGGCTAGGGTTACACAGAGTCGGTTACAATGGTAGGAGATCTACATATCCGTATCGCCAAGCTTGCCTTCCACGCCAAGGAAAGTCCCATCCGGACACGGGACGAATTCTTCAATCTTGTATCTTCATAGTCTTGGAGTCCGGCCGATGATGATAGTTCGGCTATCCGGACACCCCCTAGTCCGGAACTCCCTCAGTCATCATAACACTCTCTTATCTGATCATGAGAAGCTTTCTTATGAATTTCTTCAGAGAAAGCAAGATCTTGAGAAGTTAAAAGTGAGTTATGAAGATCTTAAGAAGGAAAACGATTCATTGCTTGCTCAAAAGATTAGTTCCGCCCAGGAAAAATTTAGTCCACCATGTCTGAAATGCATTGAGCTTGAATCTGCTAATTCTTCACCTGAATGCTCAAATGCTTCTATTGCTGCTAATTCTTCAACTATCTCTGTGGTCACAAAATTCCTCATCTAAGGATACCACAAGTATCACTGACAATAATTCAGGGTTGAAGGAATTGTATGTCATGGGAATCTACAAAAGCCTCAAAGGGCATCAGACCCTTTGTGATTTGCTCAAAACGCAGATCTTGAACAGGAACCCAAGGAAAGAGGGTATTGCCTTTGAGAGGAAACTCAATGCTGATGGGAACTACTAGAAACCTGAGTAGTACCCCCAAAACCTCATGGGTTGCTGCGAAAGGACCTTTTGTAGATCCATGCACTTTATCTGGATTTATCTGTGAATCTTCGTATTCCTCTGATGCGTCATTTGACTCCAACTATAAACTGTTCAAGAATCATAATGGTGAAGTATTTGTTCGATATGTTGGAACTAACTGCAGGAACGGTCCCCCTATGAAGAAAATCTGGGTTCCCAAAAGGTGCCTTGAAAATCTTCAGGTTAATGTCATCATGACACCACCTATGAAGAATAGCAACCCCAAATCAAATTCTTCATCTGGATCAAATTCCTCACATGGATCCAAATCCTCATATGAACATCATGATGCTAACACTTCTGTTTCGCAGAGAAAGTCTAAAGGCTATGAATATGTGCATTATTCTTCAAACCATTATGTTCATAAGTCCTCGAAGAATTTCTCTGCTTATTCATATGCTTATCCTAACCCCTCTTCTGTGAAACAAAGTGCACTGGCTTCAATGCCATCTTTTTCTTATGGAGCTCGCAGAATGATGAACTCTTTGCCACCCCTCCAGATGTGGGTGGTTAATAAAAAGAACTAATCTCTTAAGCAGGGTCAGGTCTCCAAATGAACTTAATCGTCTGAAGAATTTGCTAAAGACCTGAATGTGCTTGAATGGACGCAAGCTAATCATGAAGAAATGAATTACTCATTTCTCATGTCCTCATATTGCTATATTTTTTACTGTTGATGAAATTGATATCATATTCTTCATTAATGAAGTATGTTGATTCGTAAGTTGCACTTATTCATCTACAGGATGAACAACCCAAAGCTACTGAGTGGGTTCTCGACAGTGGATGTACAAACCACATGACCGGTGACAAGAACTTATTGATGGACACTGCTTTATCTCCATCTCATCTGAAGCATATCACCTACGCTGACAAAGGCAAAAGCAAGACATTGGGTCTAGGTAGGGTTGCAATCTCAAAGGATAGACACATGGACAAAGTCATTCTTGTCGAGTCCTTAGGATTCAACCTCATGTCTATCTCAATGCTTTGTGATCTTGATATGGTTGTCATCTTTGTCAGATATCATTGCATTGTGCTAATGGAATCTGACAATTCCAAAGTCTTTGAAGGCTTTATGAGAGGAGAATTGTATATTGTTGATTTCTCTGCAGGACCACAGCCTGCCATGTGTCTACTTGCAAAAGCTTCAGAAGGCTGGTTATGGCATCGACGACTTGGTCATGCTGGGATGAGGAACTCGCATACACTCATGAAGAAGAAGCATGTCATTGGCATCGAGGGTGTCAAATTCCTCAAAGATCATCTCTGTGGGGCTTGTGAGGCTGGAAAGATCACCAGAGCCAAGCATCCCTCAAAGACTATCATGACCACTTCTCATCCCTTTGAATTACTTCACATGGATCTCTTTGGCCCTACTCACTATGCCACGTTCACTAATTCTGCATCATTATATGGCTTTCTTATTGTTGATGATTATTCTTGTTACACTTGGGTGCATATCATAACTTACAAAAATGAAGTGCAGGAAGTCTTCAAATGATTTTCCTCAAGAGCATCTATGACTTCGGTGTGAAGACCAAGCATATCAAGAGTGATAATGGAACCGACTTCAAGAATACAGGTCTCGATGAATATCTTGATATACTTGGTATTACTCACGAGTTATCGACTCCCTATACTCCTCAGCAAAACAGCGTCGTGGAGCGCAAGAACAGGACTCTTGTTGAGATGGCTTGCACTATGCTTGATGAATACAAGACACCACAGCATTTCTGGCTAGATGCTATTGATATTGCATGTCACATCATCAACAGGGTATATCTTCACAAATTTTTCAAAAATACCTCATATGCACTCCTCACTGACAAGAAACCCAATGTAAGTTATTTTAAAGTCTTCGGTGCTAAATGCTAGATTAGAGATCCTCACCACCGCTCTAAATTTGCACCGAAAGCACATGAGGGTCTTATGCTTGGTTACGGAAAGGACTCACACACCTACAGAGTCTTCAACACCTATCATCACAAGGTTGTTGAAACTATAGATGTGCGGTTCGATGAGACTAATGGCTCGCAAAGAGAGCACCTACCTCCTATGCTAGATGAAATGTCACCTGAGGAATCCATCAAGTTCATGGCTACTGAGGATGTCATCCCTATGGAAGAATCTGTTGAAGAAGTCATTCTGGATCGTGAAGAAAATCATGCTGGTGCTATTGAAGAAAATGGCCCCGAAGAGATTGCTGGGCCAAATCAAAGTCGTCAACCTGCACATCCTCATGTTGCAAACAACGTGCAGATTGAGAGAATCATCAACGAAATGAATGCACCAGGTCCTCTCACGCGCTCAAAAGCTTCACATTTGTCTAACTTTTGTGGGCATTGTGTGTTTGTCTCTATCACAGAGCCCACCAAAGTTGATGTAGCATTCATGGAGTCTGAGTGGATTCAAGCTATGCAAGATGAATTGCATCAATTCGAGCTCAACAATGTGTGGGAGCTTGTTAAGTGACCAGACCCACGCAAGCCCAATATCATCGGCACCAAATGGATCTACCGCAACAAACAAGATGAAAATGGCCTTGTGGTGAGGAATAAGGCTCGTCTTGTAGCTTAAGGCTACACACAGGTTGAAGGAATTGGTTTCGATGAAACTTTTGCACCTGTTGCTAGGCTTGAGGCTATTTGCATATTGCTTGCTTATGCTAACCATCATAATATCATCTTACATCAAATTGATGTGAAAAGTGCATTCCTCAATGGTAAGCTTGAGGAAGAAGTATATGTTGCTCAACCCGCCAGGTTTTGAGGATCCAAAATTTCCTGATCATGTCTATAGACTCAACAAGGCCCTCTATGGCCTCAAGCAAGCACCTCGGGCATGGTATGGGTATGATACACTGAAGGAATTCCTCATGAAGAAAGGCTTCAAACCCGGTTCACTTGACCCAACTCTTTTCACCAAATCATATGATGATGAATTATTCTTGTGCCAAATATATGTTGATGATATTATCTTTGGCTGTACTAACCAACATTATAGTGACGAATTTGCCTATATGATGAGTGAGGAATATCAAATGTCTATGATGGGAGAGCTGAAATTCTTCTTAGGTCTCCAAATTCGTCAACAACACAATGGCATATTCATATCCTAGGAGAAATACCTCAAGGATGTGTTCGGGAAATTCGGCATGCAAGATTGCAAAGGCGTAAAATCCCTATGCCCACAAATGTCCATCTATGCACCGATGAAAATGGTAAAGACTTCGATCAAAAGGTATACCACTCCATGATTGGCTCCTTATTGTATCTATGTGCATCTAGGTTGGATATTATGCTTAGTTTTTGCATGTGTGCCTGATTTCAAGCTACACTGAAGGAATCACACCATAAGGTTGTGAAGCATATTCTTCGATATCTAGCTCACACTCCAACACTTGGATTATGGTATCCCAAGGGCTCTTCTTTTGATCTCATTGGATATTCCGACTCTGACTATGCTGGTGATCGGGTGGACTGCAAGTAAACATCAGGCACATGTCATTTCCTCCGACGTTCCTTGGTATGTTGGTCCTCGAAGAAGTAGAACTGCGTATCACTCTCTACTGTTGAAGCTGAGTACATTGCTGCTAGATCTTGCTGTGCTCAATTGCTATGGATGAAGCAAACCCTCAAGGACTATGGCATCAATGTGAAGAATGTGCCACTCTACTACGACAAATGAGAGTGCTATCAAGATTGCTCACAACCCAGTTCAGCACTCGAAGACAAAGCACATCCAGATTCGTCATCATTTTCTTCATGACCATGTGTTGAAGAGCGACATCTCCATCGACCACACGAATACTGAAGATAAGCTGGCCGATATCTTCACAAAGCCCTTGGATGAAAGAGATTTACCAAGTTGCTGTGTGAGCTAAATATCTTAGAATCTTCGAATGTTCTTTGAAAAGGACACACATCCTAACACTTATGCAAAATTGACGACTCAGATGTGCAACACACGAACTAACGTTTTTCTTCAATCAATGAAGACTAACCCTCTAAGTGTGAAGAAATTAATGAAGAATTTGATTCTCAGAACCCTACGACAATTGTATGCGGTGTCTCAAATCATCATTCTTATACGGTGTGTTACGCCACCAAAAAGGTTGAAAATCTTCAATTTGAGTTTTTTCAATTTCTTCAGTCTTTCCAACGTTGTTCTTCATTGCTATATATATATTATGAGTTTTTCATGTCCTCTATAACATTCACTTATAGTTATTTCTTCAAGTTGCTTTTTCATCTAAGTGAATGTGATCGGACCCGTTCCCCCTCTATGTTAAACTCAACCCAGTCCGTTCACAAATTCTTCATGTGCGCTCTATTTGAATCCCGTTCAAAATCTTCATTGTGTCCTTGACAGTTGAAGAATTTGGGAACGAAACATTAAAATTTTCATATCTAATTTTTGGGCTTTTGCCGCTCAAATCCTTCCGCATCCCACGACAGGATTAAACAACTCACCCATGATCTCACACGATCTCCACCTCTTAGTACATGGGTGACACATGTCGCTAGGATAGCAAGGGTCAGGGGCATGTTCATCCAAATTCCTCGAGTGAAGGGTTTCTCACTTCGTTGTAAATACCCCTCCCATTTCACCTCAGCTCATTTACTCTACTCGACCTCTCTCTCTCTCGCTCGAGCTCCCTGACCTAGCGCCGCCGCTAATCTCCATCGTCGCCGGTGAGGAAGAGCTTAGCTGCCTCGACCTCATCGCTGTTGTACTCGCGCCGGCCGCAAAAATCTTCACCTCTTCGCCACCGTAGCTGTCTTCCTCCGCCAAGTTAGGGCGTGGAAGATCTAAACGGACGAACATCCACAGTTCATCGTGTTCTTCGTCAAGGGTAAATAAAACTCTCTTTTACTGCCCTTGTTGATTCTAATTACTTACACAAAATCTTCAAAAGGGTTTTATTCTTCAACCTTCATATTCTTAAACACCACCGTTACATCTGTTCTTCATCTATCTCTCTAAGATGTACTTTTCTTCAAGATTCCTCAGTTGTGTGGATTTCCAATCTATACAACTCTGGAACCTAAGACAAGAACTCTTAGTGAAATTCCTTAATATTCCCCTGGTCAAATTCCTCAAACTTGATTTCTTTTAAAAACAAATTCTGAGAACGCATATGACCTCTTCAAATTCTTTGCACCAATACTCTGTTCACAGGTACACATGTCTGTTGCTGAATCACTAGGTTCTCATCAGCTTAACTCCTTTGCAGCATTCCTCAAAGAAAAACTGCATACTTCTTCAGAGACATCCATTGTTCAGAATCCTCAGCTGAAGAAAATGGCTGAAGAAAAGCGTCCTCAAAAGGGAGGCAAGAGGCCTGAAACCAACACTGCTTTTGAGATCCCTAAAGATATTTATGCAGATTATTTCACTCCTGATGAGGCTACTCATGGCAAACAAAACAAGAATCAGTGCAAAGTGCACATTCAGCGGATTGAACGCAGATGGGCAAGGGAACAGAGGGAATACCGCTATGTCACTCCAAAGTACATGAAGAAATTCGTAGTAAATCCTCCATGCCCAAGACCTCCATTGGCACCAGGCCAAGAAGTTGATCCCTCTAGCATCAGAAGAGGTGAGGAATTTCCAAACGAATGGGCCAAGCACCAAAGGAAATTGGCTAAAGTAGCAAGGGAGGCAGTGAAGAAATTCAATGAAGATTCTGCTCCCGCTGCTGCTGCTGAAGCCTCTGCTAGTCAACCCAAGAAGGCTATGAAGAAGAAATCTGCTATAAAGCCATCTTCTTCTGCTATGCCCTGACGGCCCAGCTCCTCAATGCCCTCAGGATCTTCTACTCAAGCAAAGCCCTCAGTTGCACCTACAAAGTTCTCAGCACCAGTGCATCTTGCCACGTGCCAAAGGACTACAGGCTTTTCAATTGCTTCAGGAGCTTCAGCAAGTTCCTTAGCACAGCCGCCGCTGCTGAAGAAAAAGGTCACTACTGGACACGGCACAAGGCCAAGTCCTCACAAGAAGCAAGTGGCTTTTGAAGTACCATCGTCTGATGATGAAGAACTGGCTCAAATCCTTAGTGACCGACAAAATGGGGCTGTTAGTGCTAAAGGCAGTGTTGTGCCACTCTTGCTGGATCCGAAGAAGATCCTTGATTACATCGATCTTTGGCATAAAGATTCCAACACACCTTCCTGATCTGAATCTCACACCAGGACAAAGTCACATGTTGACTGCTTTCATTTCTGAAAAAATGGAAGTTTGAGAAGGCCATATCAGTGAAGAAAGCTTAGTACAAAAAGGAACATTATCTGAAGAAAAATGTCTTGAAAATGACAACCGAAAAACTTGTGACTATCTAGTCTGAAATCAAAGCTTCTAGTGATGAATTTGACGCTTATAAAGCTGATTGGCTAGGTGCCAAAGTCAGATTTGTCAAGCTGGCTAAAGGCCTCAAGCCCATTATTGCTGTAGAAGCGCAACAAGAAAATCCTCAGGGTGAAGCATCTGCTCAGCCCACTGAAGAACATGCCTGCACCGCTGATGAAAATCAGGCTGCTGAAGAAACTGAGAGTGCCATGGCTGATGATGCTATTCCAACTCCTCATGAAACTGCCAGGGCAACCACCAATGTTGCGCCTGAAGATCAATCCAAGCCAGCTCAAGAATCTGCCGCTGCGCCTGAAGAATCTGAACCTGCCAGGGCAACTGAAACAGTTGTGCTCGAAGAAACTATGCCACATTCATCGGCTCCCTCTGCAAAGTCCTCACAGATGAAAAGCACTCTCCTTCCTTCTGCATGAGAAGTGAAGAAAACCAAGGCTGCCGAAAGGGCAGCAGCAAAGAAGAGGAAATCATCAGACGCCTCAGAGTCTTCAGCTCCGAAAAAGTGAAGACTTTGACGAGCTCTTTCGAAAATCCAATTGATGCTGTTCCGCTGACTGTCATGCCATCAAAGGAAATTGTTCCTTTTGGTGAAGAATATGTCATCACTGATGACATTGATGAATAAAATCCATCTGCTACTTCATTAGAGTAGTTGGATGATGAAATTGAAGTGGATGCTATCCCTTCACCGCTACAGGTATCATCGCCGCTGCCTCAGTTCACTGATGAAGAGGCCGGTGTTAAAGAAGTTGAAGCTGAAGAAGAGGATGTGGACATCAGGTCTACAACTCTAGTGATGAATGATGATTATTGGGAAAGTCATCATCCCAATTCTCCTCTGTTCACTCCTCTCCAGCAAATTCCGCAATCCCCTGTGCACACTGAAGTAATTCACTCGGGTTCTGATCAAGGTCAAGCTTCACTTCACTCCATCCCCGAAGAAGTTCCAGCCACTACTGCTGATGAAATGGAGAAGAAGACAACAGAAGAAACTACTCCAGAGAATCCTCAGCCTGAGGCTCCAGAGGCTGTGCTTGAAACGGCTGTGAAGACTTCCACTGCAAATCTTCAGCCCAAGCCACAGAATCCTCACTCCAAGAAGCAAAAGTTCAAGGCTGATGACTTCTTTGCTGATCGCCATTTCTTCTTTGACTTCAACCCCTATGACTTTGTCGCCTTCGCCGCAAGCGCTTCTGGACTACTTCACAGATGAACTTCTATTTCACACTGCTGTTTAACAAGGAAAAAGTGTTTGACCATATGCAAATTCCTCATGTGGATATGGAGTCACTGCCCTGTTTCACTCCAGTCCTCAGTGTTCTTCATGAGCAGGGCTGCTCAACTTTTGCACAGACATCCGCGACTGGAATGAAGAGCTAATTCCTCAGTTCTATGCCACTTTGCATCTGACAAGCAACATTGACGATGTGAATTCATGGGTTCTGGACTGGATGACAGAAAATACTCATCACAAAGCTCCGACCTCTGAATTGCTTCACGCCGTCCTAGTCAGTCCACCCAGTGAAGGAGCACTGAAGCTCTATGAAGAACCTAAACTGCAGAATCATCTAATGCAAATGCTGATGAAGCCTTTAAAGGCTGGCCAAGCTCCAAGGACAAATTTCCTCGTCAAGGATTTGTTGTATGTGCCAAGGACTTTCTATCACATTCTCGCCAAAACCCTCAGTCCCATTAAGGGCAACAACTCTGAAAAAGAATAGGTTGTCGGCATCATGAAGAACTTGCTTTTCAACATCATGCATGGTATCCCAATCAACTATCATGATTTCTTCATGAGGACTTTGGCCAATGCTGCTTTGTCACCCTTTGAGTTGAAGCCTTACGCTCCATGGATCATGAAATTCATCAGATCAAGGACTTCAATTCATTACAAGGCTGATTTTCAAAATCATCTCAGCTATCTTCCATCGATTAAAGTCCTCAAACGGACTATTTCCTCAGTTGATGAGAAGGGCAAGGATGCAAATTATTGATGAAGGCACTCGTCCTTTGGATGGACAATTTTGAAAGGCAACATCCTACTCTACAAACGATGACTCTGCCACTCATGACACTGCTGCAAATGCTTCAAAGCAAAATCCTCAGGCCACTGCTCCACGAGTGATGACTGATTGTGAGCTGCTCCTAAGTCTTCATCAGAAGGTGAATAGAAATCACAAGTGGGTCAAGCGTTAGTTTGGTGCAATTCTTCAGAACATGACTGTCAATCAAAACTCTGTGAAGAAGAATCACTATTATCTGCATCAAGTCTTCGACCGCACCTGGGCTATTCTTTCACATATCTACACTGGTTATGAACTCAAGGAGATGGACTTTCAACAGGACTTTGACTGGTCTCAGCCACTGATACGTCTCCAACATATCTAAATATTTTGATTGTTCCATGCTATTATATTACCCCTTTTGGATGTTTATGGGCTTTATTTTACACATTTATATCATTTTTGGGACTAACCTACTAACCGGAGGCCCAACCCGTATTGCTGTTTTTTTTTGCCTATTTCAGTATTTCGAAGAAAAGGAATATCAGACGGAGTCCAAACAGAATGAAACCTTTGGGAGCGTGATTTTTGGAACGAACGTGATCCCGGGGACTTGGAGTGCAAGCCAAGAAGCAGCCGAGGCTGCCACGAGATAGGAGGGCACGCCCACCCCTACAGGGCGTGCCCCCTGTCTCGTGGGCCCCTCAGGCGGCCACAGACCTACTTCTTCCTCTTATATATACCCACGTACCCCGAAAACATCCAGGGGGCCAACAAAAAACAATTTCCACCGGCGTAACCTTCTATATTTGCGAGATCCCATCTTGGAGCCTTCGCCGGTGCTCCGCCGGAGGGGGAATCGACCATGGAGGGCTTCTACATCAATACCATAGCCACTCCGATGAGTTGTGAGTAGTTTACCACAGACCTTCTGGTCCATAGTTATTAGCTAGATGGCTTCTTCTCTCTTTTTGGATCTCAATACCATGTTCTCCCCCTCTCTTGTGGAGATCTATTTGATGTAACTCTTTTTGCGGTGTGTTTGTCGAGATCCGATGAATTGTGGGTTTATGATCAAGTTTATCTATGAGAAATATTTGAATCTTCTCTGAATTCTTTTATGTATGATTGAGTTATCTTTGCAAGTCTCTTCGAATTATCAATTTGGTTTGGCCTACTAGATTGATTTTCTTGCTATGGGAGAAGTGCTTAGCTTTGGGTTCAATCTTGCGGTGTCCTTACCCAGTGACAGCAGGGGTTGCAAGGCATGTATTGTATTGTTGCCGATGGGGTTTATATCATATTGCTTGAGTTTATCCCTCTATATCATGTCATCTTTCTTAATGCGTTACTCTGTTCTTATGAACTTAATACTCTAGATGCATGCTGGATAGCGGTCGATGTGTGGAGTAATAGTAGTAGATGCAGGCAGGAGTCGGTCTACTTGTCACGGACGTGATGCCTATATACATGATCATGCCTAGATAATCTCATAATTATTCGCTTTTCTATCTATTGCTCGATAGTAATTTGTTCACCCACCGTAATACTTATGCTATCTTGAGAGAAGCCACTAGTGAAACCTATGGCCTCAGGTCTATCTTTTATCATATAAGCTTTAAATCTACTTTTATTTGCACTTTTACTTTTCCAATCTATATTATAAAATACCAAAAATATATTTATCTTATCATACTATCTCTTTCAGATCTCACTTTCGCAAGTGGCTGTGAAGGGATTGGCAACCCCTTTATTGCATTGGTTGTGAGTTTTTTGTTTGTTTGTGTAGGTGCGTGGGACTTTTGAGGAGCCTCCTACTAGATTGATACCTTGGTTCTCAAAAACTGAGGGAAATACTTACGCTACTACTGCTGCGTCACCCTTCCCTCTTCAAGGAAAACCAACGCAAGCTCAAGATGTAGCAAGAAGGATTTCTGGCGTTGTTGCCCGGGAGGTCTTCGCTCAAGTCAAGACATACCAAGTACCCATCACAAACTAATCTCCCTCTCATTTACATTATTTGCCATTTGCCTCTCATTTTCCTCTCCCCCTCTTCACCCTTGCCGTTTTATTCGCCCTTTCTTTCCCAATCTTCTCCTCTCTTTTTCGCTTGCCTTTTTCTGTTTGCTTGTGTGTTGGATTACTTGTTGCCATGGCGCAAGATAATACCAAATTGTGTGATTTCTCCAATACCAATAATAATGATTTCCTTAGTACTCGGATTGCTCCTCTTAATGATGTTGAGTCTAGTGAAATCAATACTGCTTTGCTGAATCTTGTTATGAAAGATCAATTCGTCGGCCTTCCTAGCGAAGATGCCACTACCCATCTAAACAACTTTGTTGATTTGTGTGATATGCAAAAGAAGAAAGATACGGATAATGATATTGTTAAATTGAAGTTATTTTCGTTTTCACTTAGAGATCGTGCTAATGTTTGGTTTTCGTCTTTGCCTAAAAATAGTATTGATTCTTGGAACAAGTGCAAAGATGCTTTTATCTCTAAGTATTTTCCTCCCGCTAAGATTATCACTCTTAGGAACGATATTATGAATTTTAAACAACTTGATCATGAGCATGTTGCCCAATCTTAGGAAAGAATGAAATTAATGATTCGCAATTGCCCTACTCATGGTTTGAATTTATGGATGATCATACAAAAATTTTATGCCGGTTTGAACTTTGCTTCTAGAAATCATTTAGATTCAGCCGCGGGAGGCATGTTTATGGAAATCACTTTAGGAGATGCTACAAAACTTCTTGATAATATTATGGCTAATTGTTCTCAATGGCACACCGAAAGATCTTCTAGTAAAAAAGTGCATGCTATAGAAGAAATCAATGTTTTGCGTGGAAAGATGGATGAACTTATGAAGTTGTTTGCTACTAAGAATGCTCCTCTTGATCCCAATGATATGCCTTTGTATACTTTGATTGAGAATAATAACGAATTTATGAATGTGAATTTTGTTGGTAGGAATAGTTTCGGTAACAATGCTTATAGAGGAAACTTTAATCCTAGACCGTTCCCTAGTAATTCATCTAATAATTATGGAAATTCCTACAACAATTCTTATGGTAATTTTAATAAGATGCCCTCTGATTTTGAGAATAGTGTGAAAGAATTTATGATCTCTCAAAAAAAATTTAGTGCTTTGCTTGAAGAAAAATTGCTCAAAGTTGATGATTTGGCTAGGAATGTTGATAGACTTTTTCTTGATGTTGATTCTCTTAAACTTAGATCTACTTCTCCTAAGCATGATATCAGTGAGTCTCTCAAAGCAACGAGAATTTCCATTGATGAGTGCAAGGAAAGAACTGCTAGATTGCGTGCTAAGAAAGATTGCTTTGTAAAGGCGTGTTCTTCTAGTTTCCATGAAAATAATGATGAAGATCTTAAAGTTATTGATGTGTCCCCTATTAGATCTTTGTTTTGTAATATGAATCTTGATAATAATGGGACTAGAGATGAGTCAACTTTAGTTAGAAAGTGTCCCAATAGTTTGGAGTTTTTTCTTGACGCTAAATTTGGTAAAAGTGGGATTGGAGAGGTCATGACTTTAAATAGCATTGAACCCACTATCTCGGATTTCAAGGAATTTAATTATGATAATTGTTCTTTAGAAGGTTGTATTTCCTTGTTGCAATCCGTTGTTAATTCTCTGCATGCTTATAGCCAAAATAAAGCTTTTACCAAACATATCGTTGATGCCTTGATGCAATCTTATGATGAAAAACTTAATTTGGAAGTTTATATACCTAGAAAACTTAATGATGAGTGGGATCCTACTATAAAGATTAAAATTAAAGATCATGAGTGTTTTGCTTTGTGTGATTTGGGTGCTAGTGTTTCCACGATTCTGAAAACTTTATGTGATATTCTCGGTTTCCATGAACTTGATGATTGCTCTTTAAATTTGCACCTTGCGGATTCCACCATTAAAAAGCCAATGGGATGGATCAGTGATGTTCTCATTGTTTCAAATAGAAATTTGGTGCCCATAGATTTTATCGTTCTTGATATAGATTGCAATCTTTCTTGCCCTATTATTCTTGGTAGACCTTTCCTTAGAACGGTTGGCGCGATTATTGATACGAAGGAAGGGAATATTAGATTTCAATTTCCATTAAGGAAAGGCATGGAGCACTTTCCAAGAAAGAAAGTCAAATTACCTTATGAATCTATCATGCGAGCTACTTATGAATTGAGTGCCAAAGATGGCACTACTTAGATCTATCTTCGCTTTTATGCCTAGCTAGGGGCATTAAACGATAGCGCTAGTTGGGAGGCAACTCAATTTTTTTTGTTTTTTTGTTTTTGTTTCTGTTTAGTAAGAAAATTTGCATCTACCTTATGTTTAGATGTGTTTTTATGTTTTAATTAGTGTTTGTGCCAAGTAGAACCTATATGATAACCTATGGTGATAGTTAATTTGATTCTGCTGAAAAACAGAAACTTTGCGCGCACGAAATTAGTTTTATTAAATCACAGAAACGTGCTTTTGCATTTATTCTTCTTGATTATGATCAATAGACAAATGTTCCAGGACTTCCTATTTTGGTAGGATTTTTAGAGTTACAGAAGTTTGAGTTAGTTACAGATTGCTACAGACTGTTCTGTTTTTGACAGATTCTGTTTTTCGTGTGTTGTTTGCTTATTTTGATGCATCTATGGCTAGTAAAATAGTTTATAAACCATAGAGAGGTTGGAATACAGTAGGTTTAACACCAAAATAAATAAAGAATGAGTTCATTACAGTACCTTATGTGGTGGTTTTGTTTTCTTTCACTAACGGAGGTTATGAGATTTCCTATTGAGTTTTGTGTTGTGAAGTTTTCAAGTTTTGGATAAAGATCTGATGGACTATGTAATAAGGAGTGGCAAAATCCTAAGCTTGGGGATGCCTATGGCACCCCAAGATATTCAAGAATAGCCAAAATCCTAAGCTTGGGGATGCCCCGGGAAGGCATCCCCTCTTTCATCTTTGTTCATTGGTAACTTTACTTGGAGCTATATTTTTATTCGCCACATGATATGTGTTTTGCTTGGAGCGTCGTGTATGATATTAGTATTTGCTTTTTAGTTTTCCACAATCATCCTTGCTTTACACACCTTTTGGGAGAATCCTATTTGATTAGAATTTGTTAGAATACTCTATGTGCTTCACTTATATCTTTTGAGCTAGATAGTTTTTGCTCTAGTGCTTCACTTTTATCTTTTTGAGCATGACGATGGCTTAATTTTGTAGAAATTTCTAGTCTCTCATGCTTCACATATATTATTTTGAGAGTCTTTTAGAACAGCATGGTATTTGCTATGGTTATAAAATTGGTCCTAGAATGGTAGGCATCTAAGTTGGGTATAATAAAAACTATCATAGGAAGTGAATTGGATGCTATGATCAATTTGATACTTGATAATTGTTTTGAGATATGGATGTAGTGTGACGCCCCCGATTTAATCGTACACTAATCATACATGCAAATGTGTACGATCAAGATCAGGGACTCACGGGAAGATATCACAACACAACTCTAGACACAAATAAAATAATACAAGCTTTATATTACAAGCCAGGGGCCTCGAGGGCTCGAATACAAGCTCGATACACAAGAGTCAGCGGAAGCAACAGTATCTGAGCACAGACATAAGTTAAAAAAGTTTTGCCTTAAGAAGGCTAGCACAAAAGCAACACGATCGAAGAGGCAAGGCCTCCTTCCTGGGACCTCCTAACTAACTCCTGGTCGTCGGCGATCTTCACGTAGTATCATCCATAGGCGGTGGCATCTAGCTCCAAGGATCCACCATCTGGTTGCATCAACCGGAAAGAAGGAAGAAGGGGGGGGAGGGTAGCAAAGCAACCGTGAGTACTCATCCAAAGTACTCGCAAGCATCAGATCTATACTAAGTATGCATTGGTATCAAATGGAAGGGTTGTATTTGTGGACTGAACTGCAGAATGCCAAAATAGAAGGGGGAAGGCCTAGCCTATCAAAGACTAGCATCTTCACGCAGCTCTGAGCATCTTGCAGCAAGTAGAATAGTAAAGAATAGCAGTTTAATATTAACAAGCATGTTGTAGCATTAACGCCCAGAGATCCTTCCTCGACTCACTGCGAGAAAGCAATCCCGGAGCCACATATCTTAAGTATCCATTTGTAGTTGTATAAGATCAGGATATAAGTCTGAACGTCCGTTACCGCGGACACGGCTATTAATAGATAATCTTCCCTGCAGGGGTGCACCACATTTTCCAACACGCTCGATCACTCTGGCCGGACACACCTTTCTGGGGTCAATGCCCAGCCTCGGAAGATCAACACGTCGCAGCCCTACCTAGGCTCAGCAGAGAGGTCCCCGCCGGTCTACCTCCTAAGCACTCCGGGGTCTGGGCCCATCGCCGGTTGCATTCCGGGTCGTTGTGTGACGAGCCGGGACGAGCACCACCTCATACTGGATGGCACTGGCTCGACAGGCCCACAATGCTGAACTGGACGTCTGACAAAGCTTCGGCTGATACTGCGACGTCGAGGCCCATATCTATTCTCGCGTTGTGGTTAGTGCGTAAAGGGCAGAGGCCAACTCAGAACAAATACTCAAACCATAGTGTATTATTAGCTTGCAGAGACAAGCAGAGACTCACAATAGAAAGTGACCCCGTCGCCCCGTCTCGTGGACTTACGACAAGGGCTCAGAATGCCCGGCCGTGCCACGTCATTATCTTGCGGGTGCTCTCCGGGCCCGCCCAACTTCCACCAAGGTCTCAAGTAAAGTCATTGTAACCGTGTGTCCAGACATCAAGGGGAAAACCCGAGGAATCACCCCCAGAGTATTCCACTCGATGTAATCATCAAGGTGAACGTAAGAGGGACCACCCTCGAGGTTCACACTTAAGGTGTTGAATGACAGAGCCGTATCGGGAATGGTGAAAGAGGAAATCACCCTCGATGACCATGACCAAATGGCTACACTACAGAATTATCATCAGGAGTGCGTTATGAGGGATCACCCTCGGCACTTGATAGTAGCTCTGCAGAGTCGAGCAACAAAAGGGGGGTGATATGATGTGAGGTGTCATGCTCTGGTCATCGATCACGTTGATCGAGTCGTCGATGATGAAGCAGGGGCAACAAGGACAAGTACTGGGGGTCACTGATGGATCACTAGCCAACCTATACTAGGCAGTTTAGGATTAGAAGGTAGGTAACAATAAGCAGGTACAAAAGCAGGCTATGCATCAGAATAGGAGCAACCAAATACAGTAGCAAAATCTAATGCAAGCATGAGAGTATAGAATGGGCGATATCGGGATGATCAAAGGGGGGGCTTGCCTGGTTGCTCAGACAAGAAGGGTCGTCGTCGACGTAGTTGATCACGAGGCATCAGCTGCGGCCTCGGGCTATCAGAGAGAAGAGGGGGGGAGAAAATAGTAAATACATAGCAAGCATATGCATAACAAGACAATAAGAGGGGCTAGAAGTGTTCTAACGCAGCGCTAGGCGATACTGGCGAAGGGGGAAACATCCGGGAAAGTTTGCCCGGTTCCGGACGTCTGTCAGACATATGAACCGGAGGGGAAAAGTTGCATGTTTGCTATGCTAGGGATGTGTGGCAGGCGAACAGACCGCGTGTTCGGATTCGGCTCGTCGTTTTGAGCAACTTTCATGTAGAAAACTTTTCCATATGACTTACGGTTAATTTTCTAAGATTTTTCAAAGATTTAAACAATATTATGAAATTCCCTGAAATTCTGCTAAGTCTGAGAGTTCGTCAGTTTTAAACGTCTTTTAGTTGTTTTGAAAAGGCTACAACTATGGATCTGTAAGTCCTATGATTTTGTGCCTTATATCAATTTTGATCATTTTTCTGTGATCTACAAGATAGTATCACTTTTATGCATATAAGAGTTCATTTGCTTGATCATCAACAGCTCTAAGGTAGCTATGAAAATAAAGCTGTTTTTAGTTTTTATATTAATAGAACATTGAACTTTGTGATTTTCGTAGGAATTAATCCATACATCAAAAGGATTTGGTTCAGTGGGATAAAATGGAGTTTATCATGTATAATTTCTACTCATATTTTTCTATGGCCTGTTAGTAATTGTTTAACCACTGATTAGAGGCTGCCAAAGGAGTTAGTCAGTGTAATATTCGCAAAGCTAGCCATAGCTACAGTACCTGAATGTTACTTTTGTAGCACAGCGGCAACAGAGTCCAACGGCATGCCCACGAGCTGGGCGCGAGGCGCGGCCCTGCACGGCGTGAGGCTTAGCCGGTGAGAGACGCGGGGCGAGGGGCGAGGCAGGCCGCGGTTGCAGGGCGGCCAGGCATGGCCGACGCGCCCAGGGACGTGCGGTCCGGTTGCCACACACGGCGCAGGCGGCAGCTGCGGCCGCAGAGCAGCAACAACAGGGGAGGAGGCGTGAGACGAGGCTCGCGCACGGCTGGGCGCTCACGCTGATGCACGACCGGAGCGGTGGTAGTCGGCGCCGTAAGGTGGCGCGGCGCGACGGGCAACAGTAGGCAGCGCCAGCGGCTGCGGCGGCAGGCTAGCCGCAGCAGCAACAGTGCATCAGAGGAAGTAGCGACAAAGCAATAGCTGGCAGAGCAGTAGCAATGGCATAGCACCATAGCAAGCCGCGGCGAGGCCGCGCACGGGAGCGCGCGCACAGCAGCAGCCGCGACAGCACAGGAGAAGCAACGACACGTACGCGTACGCATGGGGGGGGAGTGGGTTCGGGCACGACGGCCTACTATAACGAAATCGAGAGGGGGAAGGAGGGGAACGGCGGAGGGGCTCATGTTGAGGCACACGGTGGCCGGCGGGAGCTTAGTAGGAGAAGAGTGGCCGAAATCGACGGAGTTCGCCGGTGACCCGAGGAGGAGGAAAGGTGTCGTGGGGCTCGATGCAGCACTCCCTGGCTCGGTCTGGTCGGCGAAGAGGAAGCAGGGGACGGCGATGGTCCGATCTAGCACGGAGACGAGGCGAGGGGGCGACGCTGGTCACGAGATCGACGAAGGCGACGACGGTGGAGGCGTCGGGTGTGTGCAGGGGAGCGAACAATGGCGCGAGAGGGGGAAGAAGTGGCGGCTAGGGTTCGACCGGGGGAGTGAGGAGCATCCAGGGGGAAGGTATAGGCGATGGCGGGGGCGTGGATGGGTGCCACGACGATGGCCGCGGCCGTGGCAGCCATCAACTATGGCCACGAGCCCCCCGTAAACAGGGAAGGGGAGGCACTGCGCTCGGGGGCTGGCTAGTGGCCAGTTGGCCCAAGGCCCAGAGAGGGCATGGGGGTTTGCCCCCCTTTTTTTGTGGGTGTGTGTGTGTTTTTCTTTTTATTTATATCTCCTTTACTGTTTTATTTACTATTAACATATTATAGTTTTATAAAATATGAGACCAACATCTAAATTAATGTTTTAGTTTAGCCCTGAGCCACAAAAAGTTCTACTCCCAAATAAAAATAGTTTGCTAATTTTCAGAAATTATAAAAGGCATTTATATAATTGTTTAGGCCACTGTTCTAATTATTTTGAGCACTTCAATGTTTTATATGAGTGTGGTTTCTTCACCAATAATACCTTTAAATTGCTTGGCACAGTTTGAACATTTTTCTTTTGAAACTTGAAAACTTTTATGTTTCACTTTGTTCTAAATTTGACTTTAAATTTGAGTTTGAATATGAACAGTGATTTGGATCAACTAAGGATTAGCAACAGCAATGTGATGACATGGCACCATTAACGGAGGATTACTGTAGTTTAATTATTCGGGCTCACAATTCTGCTCCACTACAAGAAATCTCGTCCTGAGATTTAAGGAGTGAAATAAGAGGGAAGCTATAAGAAAGGATGTCTGAAGGATCGGCATCCGATAGTTATCTCAAGGAAGGAGATTTTGCAAGCACCAAGAAATGTACCGAGAGTGCTATAATGAGGTTCAAGAGGTTTCAACCGGGTAGGCATCCAATGGATGCCTAAAACAAGGGATGCTGGGATTCAAAGTAATGAAGAATAATGTTGCCTCTGATACCAGAATGAAACATGTGGAGGAAGTTGGCTCGCGAATTACATACGAAGCCAAGTGCAAAGAACGTCTCGGAATCAAGGTGGTACATGAGAGTAAGGTTTCGATCCTGTGGAACTATGGGTTATGGGCCCACCATGTGGGCTAAAAAGCAGGAAGGCTACTAACATTTTGTACGGTCATGATAGCAAGGCAGGTCAGAGGACAACCTGTCAGTTATGTTGGCAACAACGTTGGTACCAAGGGCGAGGGACGAAGAGAACCATTTTCCTGCTTGTTAAGATGAGGCGGACCAATAGGAAAAGTTCTCGTCCATCGGTGGCTACTAGAATGTCATCAACAATAGTAACAAGATCTTACTGACAGAGTTTGTACACCGAGGTGTTTACATAAGCAGGGAATTATCACTGCTTAGGTATGATAGGTTACAAGAAAGGTTGAACAAAACAATGGAAATGAAAGTGTAGACTCGAATCAGTTATCGGTGTTCTCGAGTGTCTAACAACTCAGAACCCGTGGAAAATTTGAATCGGCGAGAAATAATAGTTGATGAAGAACTCATAAGAAGTTATGTAGTTCCGTGATAATCTCGAGATACCAGAGTGTAATACTCGAGGGTATAGCAGAATAGAGATTGGACGGGTGAAATGATCTACAGAAGACAAGTACTTCCACTTGTTCGAGAAATGAAATCAAAGAAGAACAATCATGGTTGGAACCATGGTTGTGAAGGTGCAAGCATAAATACAAGACAAACTTATCACAAGAGGATTATTATTATAACAAGAAGCTTCCATGATAAGTTCCACATCGGGTCCATGGGCATGAACACAAATGTTCAAGGTCGACTCCCACTTCTCTAATGCACAACTTTCCATTCACTTCTCGCCTTCGAAGAAGTTGTAGCGTTGAAATTTTACCTGGCGGAAAGCCAATACAGTATAACCCGCATAACTTTCGAGTTCACCCGGATTTAGGGAAGACATAGATTCAACCCATCGGGGCATCTTAGAAACAAACTCCACAAACTTCACAAGTAATTAACTAAGCCCGGAAGCAATGTATGGTTGTCAAGAGCGGGGGATACAATTTACCAAAGGCATTATGTAACCGAGGGAAGGCTCACAAGGTTATTGAATATGAAGGACACTGTCGGATAGAACCCAACAAGGAATCTGGTGGTCCACGAGGGATCTGATGTGAGCAACGGTACTCAATCAGAAGAGGAAAGGATGCAAGGATATCAGGTTATAGAAACAACTGACTAATTCAAGGCTCAAATGCAAAAAAATTACGATTTCCAAAATCAAGGGATCAGAAGCAAACACCCTGACCAAGGATGGATAAGTTGAATAAACGTAGGGCACAATCGATGGCAATCTGATTGGCTGAGAACCAGCTCATGTTCTGGAAGACGTCTGAGCTGGAAAGATAATCTATAAGGATCAACTGATGATTGCAGCACAGACATATCAAATCGAAAGACTCGAGATGATAATGACAAAGGACGTCAATGGATACTGCTAGGCATATGGAATTAACCAGAGTGTAGGCGGGTAAGACCTTCTAGAGTAATAGGCGACAGAGGTCATCGAAAGCTCGGATTGTATTACAAAGTATCTTATGAAGCATAATAATAACTGAGGATGGATGGATACTCGATAAGAGCGAGTAATTATCTGCAGGGGTATTCATGCGACAAGGACTGCATGGCAGTAAGCATAAAGGATCCTTGGAACATCGAAGAGTATTTCAGGACATCTTGTAATAACAAGAGCAACTGGGGATGAAGGTATGAACGACAACGTAGGTAGTTACGCATAAGGATTTATCGATGGTAGGGATTGCAACGACGAAGGGCACTAGGGTCTCGAGAAAACTTCGGAGAGTATCTTCAGAAACTTCTGGTGCACCAAGTAATCATCTGGAGTGAGGGGCTCTCCGGGAGAAAGTATTTACGAGAACCTAGAGTTGTTAGCAAAATCAGTTAACCCGAATAGAAGAGAGATCAGATTCCCAGAGTAAGGACGAGGAATAAAAGATCCTACTACCACCCAATGGCGACATGGGCCCGTAAGCCACACAGCCATGTTAGTAAAACAGTTTTCCAAAGACTAGACTCAACTTCGGCCAAGGAGTTGGAAAGGGGGATCCTACAGGCAGTCGGCTCTGATACCAACTTGTGACGCCCCCGATTCAATCGTACACTAATCATACACGCAAATGTGTACGATCAAGATCAGGGACTCACGGGAAGATATCACAACACAACTCTAGACACAAATAAAATAATACAAGCTTTATATTACAAGCCAGGGGCCTCGAGGGCTCGAATACAAGCTCGATACACAAGAGTCAGCGGAAGCAACAATATCTGAGCACAGACATAAGTTAAAAAAAGTTTTGCCTTAAGAAGGCTAGCACAAAAGCAACACGATCGAAGAGGCAAGGCCTCCTGCCTGGTACCTCCTAACTAACTCCTGGTCGTCGGCGATCTTCATGTAGTAGCATCTATAGGCGGTGGCATCTAGCTCCAAGGATCCAGCATCTGGTTGCATCAACCGGAAAGAAGAAAGAAGGGGGGAGGGTAGCAAAGCAACCGTGAGTACTCATCCAAAGTACTCGCAAGCATCAGATCTATACTAAGTTTGCATTGGTATCAAATGGAAGGGTTGTATTTGTGGACTGAACTGCAGAATGCCAGAATAAAAGGGGGAAGGCCTAGCCTATCGAAGACTAGCATCTTCACGCAGCTCCGAGCATCTTGCAGCAAGTAGAAGAGTAAAGAATAGCAGTTTAATATTAACAAGCATGTTGTAGCATTAACGCCCAGAGATCCTTCCTCGACTCCCTGCGAGAAAGCAATCCCAGAGCCACATATCTTAAGTATCCATTTGTAGTTGTATAAGATCAGGATATAAGTCTGAACGTCCGTTACCGTGGACACGACTATTAATAGATAATCTTCCCTGCAGGGGTGCACCACGTTTTCCAACACGCTCGATCACTTTGGCCGGACACACCTTTCTGGGGTCAATGCCCGCCCTCGGAAGATCAACACGCCGCAACCCTACCTAGGCTCAGCAGAGAGGTCCCCACCGGTCTACCTCCTAAGCACTCCGGGGTCTGGGCCCATCGCCCGTTGCACTTTGGGTCGTTGTGCGATGAGCCGGGGCGAGCACCACCTCATACTGGATGGCACTAGCCCGACAGGCCCATAATGCTGAACTGGACGTCTGAGAAAGCTTCGGCTGATACTGCGATGTCGAGGCCCATATCTATTCTCGCGTCGTGGTTAGCGCGTAAAGGCCAGAGGCCAACTCAGAACAAATACCCAAACCATAGTGTATTATTAGCTTGCGGAGACGAGCAGACACTCACGATCGAAAGTGACCCCGTTGCCCCGTCTCGTGGACTTACGACAAGGGCTCAGAATGCCCGGCCGTGCCACGTCATTATCTTGCGGGTGCTCTTCGGGCCCGCCCGACTTCCACCAAGGTCTCAAGTAAAGTCATTGTAACCGTGTGTCCAGACATCAAGGAGAAAACCCGAGGAATCACCCCTGGAGGATTCCACTCGATGTAATCATCAAGGTGAACGTAAGAGGGACCACCCTCGAGGTTCACACTTAAGGTGTTGAATGACAGAGCCGTATCGGGAATGGTGAAAGAGGAAATCACCCTCGATGACCATGACCGAATGGATACACTACAGAATTATCATCAGGAGTGCGTTATGAGGGATCACCCTCGGCACTCGATAGTAGCTCTGCAGAGTCGAGCAACAAAAGGGGTGTGATGTGATGTGAGGTGTCAGGCTCTGGTCATCGATCACGTTGATCGAGTCGTCGATGATGAAGCAGGGGAAACAAGGACAAGTACTGAGGGTCACTGATGGATCACTAGCCAACCTATACTAGGCAGTTTAGGATAAGCAGGTAGGTAACAATAAGCAGGTACAAAAGCAGGCTGTGCATCAGAATAGGAGCAATCAAATACAGTAGCAAAATCTAATTTAAGCATGAGAGTATAGAATGGGCGATATCGGGATGATCAAAGGGGGGCTTGCCTGGTTGCTCAGACAAGAAGGGTCGTCATCGACGTAGTCGATCACAGGGGCATCAGCTGCGGCCTCGGGGTCTACCGGAGAGAAGATGGGGGAGAAAATAGTAAATACATAGCAAGCATATGCATAACAAGACAATAAGCGGGGCTAGAAGTGTTCTAACGCAGCGCTAGGCGATACTGGCGAAGGGGAAACATCCGGGAAAGTTTTCCCGGTTCCGAACGTCTGTCAGACAAATGAACCGGAGGGGAAAAGTTGCATGTTTGCTATGCAAGGGATGTGTGGCAGGCGAACGGACCGCGTGTTCGGATTCGTCTCGTCGTTCTGAGCAACTTTCATGTAGAAAAGTTTTCCATATGACTTATGGTTAATTTTCTAAGATTTTTCAAAGATTTAAACAATATTATGAAATTCCCTGAAATTCTGCTAAGTCTGAGAGTTCGTCAGTTTTAAACATCTTTTAGCTATTTTGAAAAGGCTACAATTATGGATTTGCAAGTCCTATGATTTTGTGCCTTATATCAATTTTGATCATTTTTCTGTGATCTACAAGATAGTATCACTTTTATCCATATTAGAGTTCATTTGCTTGATCATCAACAGCTCTAAGGTGGCTATGAAAATAAAGCTGTTTTCAGTTTTTCTATTAACAGAACATTGAACTTTGTGATTTTCGTAGGAATTAATCCATACATCAAAAGTATTTGGTTCAGTGGGATAAAATGGAGTTTATCATGTATACTTTCTACTCATATTTTTCTATGGCCTGTTAGTAATTGTTTAACCGCTGATTAGAGGCTGCCAAAGGAGTTAGTCAGTGTAATATTCGCAAAGCTAGCCATAGCTACAGTAACTGAATGTTACTTTTGTAGCACAGCGGCAGCAGAGTCCAACGGCATGCCCATGAGCTAGGCGCGAGGCGCGGCCCTGCACGGCGTGAGGCTTGGCCGGTGAGCGACACAGGGCGAGGGGAGAGGCAGGCCGCGGTTGCAGGGCGGCCAGGCATGGCCGACACGGCCAGGGACGTGCGGTCCGGTTGCCACATGCGGCGCGGGCGGCAGTTGTGGCCGCAGAGCAGCAACAACAGGGGAGGAGGCGTGAGACGAGGCTCGCGCACGGCTGGGCGCTCGCACTGAGGCGCGGCCGGAGCGGTGGCAGTCGGCGCGGTAAGGAGGCGCGGCGCGACGGGCAACAGTAGGCAGCGCCAGCGGCTGCAGCGGCAGGCTAGCCGCAGCAGCAACAGTGCATCAGAGGATGTAGCGACAAAGCAACAGCTGGCAGAGCAGTAGCAATGGCATAGCACCATAGCAAGCCGCGGCGAGGCCATGCACGGGAGCGCGTGCACAGCAGCAGCCGCGACAGCACAGGAGAAGCAACGACACGTACGCGTACGCATGGGGGGAGTGGGTTCGGGCACGACGGCCTACTACAACGAAATCGAGAGGGGGGAGGAGGGGAATGACGGAGGGGCTCACGTTGAGGCACACGGTGGCCGGTGGGAGCTTAGTAGCAGCAGAGTGGCCAAAATCGACGGAGTTTGCCAGCGACCTGAGGAGGAGGAAAGGCGTCGTGGGGCTCAATGGAGCGCTCCTCGGCTCGGTCTGGTCGGCAAAGAGGAAGCAGGGGATGGCGATGGTCCGATCTAGCACGGAGATGAGGCGAGGGGGTGACGCTGGTCGCGAGATCGACGAAGGCGACGATGGTGGAGGCATCGGGTGTGTGTGCAGGGGAGCAAACAATGGCGCGAGACGGGGAAGAAGTGGCGGCTAGGGTTCGGCCGGGGGAGTGAGGAGCATCCAGGGGGAAGGTATAGGCACTGGCGGGGGCGTGGATGGGTGCCACGGCGATGGCCGCGGCCGTGGCAGCCATCGGCTGTGGCCACGAGCCCCCCATGAACAGGGAAGGGGAGGCACTGCGCTCGGGGGCTGGCTAGTGGCCAGTTGGCCTAAGGCCCAGAGAGGGCACGGGGGTCTGCCCCCTTTTTTTGTGGGTGTGTGTGTGTTTTTCTTTTTATTTATATCTCCTTTACTATTTTATTTACTATTAACATATTATAGTTTTATAAAATATGAGACCAACATCTAAATTAATGTTTTAGTTTAGCCCTCAGCCACAAAATGTTATACTCCCAAATAAAAATAGTTTGCTAATTTTCAGAAATTATAAAAGGCATTTATATAATTGTTTAGGCCACTGTTCTAATTATTTTGAGCACTTCAATGTTTTATATGAGTGTGGTTTCTTAACCAATAATACCTTTAAATTGCTTGGCACAGTTTGAACATTTTTGTTTTGAAACTTGAAAACTTTTATTTTTCACTTTGTTCTAAATTTGACTTTAAATTTGAGTTTGAATATGAACAGTGATTTGGATCAACTAAGGATGAGCAACAGCAATGTGATGACGTGGCACCATTAACGGAGGATTACTGTAGTTTAATTATCCGGGCGTCACAGGTAGTGATATTAAAGTCATGCTAATTGGGTGATTATGAATTTAAAGAATGCTTGTGTTGAAGTTAGCAAGTCCCGTAGCATGCATGTATGGTTAAAGTTGTGTAACAAATTTGAAACATGAAGTGTACTTGGATTGTGCATCCTTATGAGCGGCGGTCAGGGACGAGCGATGGTCTTTTCCTACCAATCTATCCCTCTAGGAGCATGCGCGTAGTGCTTGGTTTTTGATGACTTCTAAATTTTTGCAATAAGTATATGATACGCTCTATCACACATAAAACTCCTTATATCTTCCTCAAAATAGCCACCATACCTACCTATTATGGCATTTCCATAGCCATTCCGAGATATATTGCCATGCAACTTTCCACCGTTCCGTTTATCATCACGACACACATTACTTTTGTCATATTTCCATTGCATGATCATGTAGTTGACATCGTATTTGTGGCAAAGCCACCATGCATAATTTTTCATACATGTCACTCTTGATTCATTGCACCATCCTGGTACACCGCCGGAGGCATTCATATAGAGTCATATCTTTTTCTAGTTTCGAGTTGTAATTCATGTGTTGTAATCAATAAAAGTGTGATGATCATCATTATTAGAGCATTGTCCCAAAGAAAAAGAAAAGAGAAAGGCAAAAAAAATCCCAAAAAAGAAAAAAAAGAAAAAATAATAATAATAAGGGGCAATGTTACTATCTCTTTTCCACACTTGTGCTTCAAAGTAGCACCATGTTCTTCATATAGAGAGTCTCATATGTTGTCACTTTCATATACTAGTGGGAATTTTTCATTATAGAACTTGGCTTGTATATTCCTAGGATGGGCTTCCTCAAATGCCCTAGGTCTTCGTGAGCAAGCAAGTTGGATGCACACCCACTAGTTTTCTTTTGTTGAGCTTTCATTCATTTATAGCTCTAGTGCATCCGTTGCATGGCAATCCCTACTCCTCATGTTGACATCAATTGATGGGCATCTCCATAGCCTGTTGATTATCCTCATCAATGTGAGACTTTCTCCTTTTTTGTCTTCTCCACACAATCCTCATCATCATATTCTATTCCACCCATAGTGCTATATCCATGGCTCACGCTCATGTATTGCGTGAAAGTTGAAAAAGTTTGAGATTATTTAAGTACGAAACAATTGCTTGGCTTGTCATCGGGGGTGTAGAATTTGGGAACATTTTTGTGTAACGAAAATGAAGCATAGCCTAACTATATGATTTTGTAGGGATGAACTTTCTTTAGCCATGTTATTTTGAGAAGACATGATTGCTTTTATTAGTATGCTTGAAGTATTACTATTTCTTTTGTCAATATGAACTTTTATTTTGAATCATTTGGATCCGAACACTCATGCCACAATAAAGAAAATTACATTGAGAATTATGCTAGGTAGCATTCCACATCAAAAATTCTGTTTTTATCATTTACCTACTCGAGGACGAGCAGGAAATAAGCTTGGGGGTTCTTGATACGTCTCCAACGTATCTATAATTTTTGATTGTTCCATGCAATTATATTACCCCTTTTGGATGTTTATGAGCTTTATTTTACACATTTATATCATTTTTGGGACTAACCTACTAACCGGAGGCCCAACCCGTATTGCTGTTTTTTTGCCTATTTCAGTATTTCGAATAAAAGGAATATCAAACGGAGTCCAAACGGAATGAAACCTTCAGGAGCATGATTTTTGGAATGAACCTGATCCAGAGGACTTGGAGTGCAAGCCAAGAAGCAGCCAAGGCGGCCACGAGATAGGAGGGCGTGCCCACCCCTACAGGGCGCGCCCCCTGTCTCGGTGGCCCCTCGGGAGGCCACCGACCTACTTCTTCCTCTTATATATACCCATGTACCCCGAAAACATCCAGGGAGCCAACAAAAAACAATTTCCACCACCATAACCTTCTGTATCCGCGAGATCCCATCTTGGAGCCTTTGCCGGCGCTCCGCCGGAGGGGGAATCGACCATGGAGGGCTTCTACATGAACACCATAGCCCCTCCGATGAGTTGTGAGTAGTTTACCACAGACCTTCAGGTCCATAGTTATTAGCTAGATGGCTTCTTCTCTCTTTTTGGATCTCAATACCATGTTCTCCCCCTCTCTTGTGGAGATCTATTTCATGTTACTCTTTTTGTGGTGTGTTTGTCGAGATCCGATGAATTGTGGGTTTATGATCAAGTTTATCTATGAGAAATATTTGAATCTTCTCTGAATTCTTTTATGTATGATTGAGTTATCTTTGCAAGTCTCTTCGAATTATCAGTTTGGTTTGGCCTACTAGACTGATCTTTCTTTCCATGGGAGAAGTGCTTAGCTTTGGGTTCAATCTTGCGGTGTCCTTACCCAGTGACAGCAGGGGTTGCAAGGCATGTATTGTATTGTTGCCATCGAGGATAAAAAGATGGGGTTTATATCATATTGCTTGAGTTTATCCCTCTACATCATGTCATCTATCTTAATGCATTACTCTATTCTTATGAACTTAATACTCTAGATGCATGCTGGATAGCGGTCGCTGTGTGGAGTAATAGTAGTAGATGCATGCAAGAATCGGTCTACTTGTCACGGACGTGATGCCTATATACATGATCATGCCTAGATAATCTCATAATTATTCACTTTTCTATCAATTGCTCGATAGTAATTTGTTCACCCACCGTAATACTTATGCTATCTTGAGAGAAGCCACTAGTGAAACCTGTGGCCCCCTGGTCTATCTTTTATCATATAAGCTTTCAATCTACTTTTATTTGCACTTTTACTTTTCCAATCTATATTATAAAATACCAAAAATATATTTATCTTATCAGACTATCTCTATCAGATCTCACTTTCGCAAGTGGCCGTGAAGGGATTGACAACCCCTTTATTGCGTTTGTTGCGAGTTCTTTGTTTGTTTGTGTAGGTGCATGGGACTTTTGAGGAGCCTCCTACTGGATTGATACCTTGGTTCTCATAAACTGAGGGAAATACTTACGCTACTATTGCTGCATCACCCTTTCCTCTTCAAGGAAAACCAACGCAAGCTCAAGACATAGCAGCCACCTTTGGAGAAATTAAAGAAGGTCAAAGTTCCTCAGTTGGTCGTCAGCTCATATTCTTCATCACGCGAGACGGACGAAGCTGAAGATTTGGACGACACTACAGCAGGCCCTACAACAATAGACGACCCCAACAACGTTGGCGCTCCTCCATCGACATCATGAAGATATTCTTCACGGGCGTTAGCCCTCACTTTTCGTCCCTTTTGGTCATTTGATGACAAAGGGGGAGAAATTTGAGTTAGTCTTCAAGCGGGTCTACATATGGATGTTTTTTGCTAAGTTACAACTCTCGTCCTTCTGAAGTATTTTTTGGATCGAGTTGTAAACTAAAGACCTAAGGTGGTCTGATACTTTTGCACTGTTTTTCTGCATGATATTTCCTCATATATGTTAATGCATGCATGTTGAATTACATCAGTCACCATATTTGATCATGCATTTCAAATTATTAATTCAATATGTTAAATGCGTGTATGAATTACAAGATATAGGGGGAGATCCACATGATTCTACTCTTCAATGTGCACTGCTCTTTGAAAGCAAATTCCTCACATATGCACATCTTCAGGAGGAGTTCTTCTATATCTTGCAATCAAATTCCTCAATTTTGAGCACTTTCAATTGATATGTTTATCCCCATGAAAACTTAACCTATTTGTCATCAATCACCAAAAAGGGGGAGATTGTAAGTGCATCTAGTGCCCCTTAGTGATTTTGGTGTATTGAAGACTTATAGGTTAAGGGACTAATATGTTTATGAGTGTACACAGGCTCTATAAGTCGATGAGGAGTTTGATATTTATGATGAAAGTCAACCCCTAAAAATGTATGTCTTCAGCTGGAGACTTTGGTTCTCCTGAAGATTTTGAAAGTGAAGAAATTGGTGTGACCTTGAAGACTTGGATATTCATACGAGGATTATGAAGCGTGAAGACTTTTGTTTTCATAGTTTCATTTTCTCTTTATTGAGTCATAGGAAACACCGTACTATTAAAGGGGGTCGAGGTAATACTAAGGAAACTGATTTCCAAGTGATGCTCATCTCAAAATCCTACACCTACCCAATCCTTTCGAGTGAAGCCATTGGAAAACTCATATCAGTTCAGTCAATTTCTTCACTGACAGAGACAAAGATCTTCTGGTCTCTGAGGAATTTGTTTTGACTGAGGAGTTAGGAATTCACCAGTGCGGATTGCCTACACAGTGAGGAACATGATAGCCCTAAGGAATTTGAACCTCAAAAATCCGACCGTTGCTGTGCTATGCGCCAGCTGTCCAAAATATCTACCCACCTAACGGTCATATCATTGAAGGGCATTTATGTCTTATCATGTCGGGCTGCTCCCTAGGCTATAAATAGCCGCCCCCTACAACCACTAGCTGGTTGGCTGCTCTGAGAGAAACTGACACTTGTCATTGAGAGCATCCCATGCTCCGAGGACTTTGAGCAAAAATCATCAAGTGAGGAAAACCCAGACACCTACAAAACCAAGTGATTGAGCATCACTGAAGAGATTGTTCGTGTGTGGAACCGACACTTGTTACCTTTGAGGACTGTGTATCCTCTAGACGATTAGGCGTCATGGTCTAAGCGTCCAAGAGGAATTGTGGATCGCTGAGTGACCAAGTCTGTGAAGGTTTGGAAGTCACCTGAAGACTTACCACGAGTGTTGGGTGAGGTCTGTGTGACTTTAGCTCAAGGAGAATACGGTGAGGACTGTGTGTCCTCGAGTTTAAATACTCAGTTGCTCCAACCAGGCGTACAACTGTCACAACAGTTGGAACTGGTCTACCAAATCATTGTCTTCACCTAGCCAACTGGTTCTATTTCCTCAACCCTCTAATTTCCTCATTCATGTGCTGATGAACCTGATCATTACTGTTTGAAGACTTTGACTGAAGACTTTCTCTAATTCCTCAATCCTAATTCTTCAGTCACATAGTCTTCAGCCTGCTTATCATGTTTTCATGCTATTTGTACTAAGTGCTTATTTTCATTTCATCATGATGACTATGTTGTTGCTCTGTTATGTTTATACCTGAGTACTTATTCTGCTGCTAGTGTGTCGTTGCTTAGGAATTTCTTCACCTACAAATTCCTCAATGACGAATTTGTGAAAATCGCCTATTCACCCCCTCTAGTCGATGTAACTCACTTTCAAAGGATGATTACCTTATGAGAGCTAACAAATTTTGCATTCCTGAGTCTTCTCTTTGTTTGCTCCTTTTGCAAGAGGCTCATGGAGGTGGAATAATGGGACACTTTAGACGCGACAAGACATTCGCTACGCTCTCAAATAACTATTTTTGGCCCAAGATGTTCTGCGATGTCTCACGCTTCACCAACCGATGCTCTGCATGTCACAAAGCTAAGTCAATAGCTCAATCCCATTGTACTTACATGCCCCTTCTTATACCTTATCAAGCTTGGGAAGACATTAGCATGGACGTTGTACTTGGTTTGCCTAGAACTCAAAATGGAAAGGATTCTTGTTTGTTATTGTGGACCGATTCTCTAAGATGGCTCATTTTATCCCATGCAACAAGATAGACAATGCTTCACATATTGCAAGTCTTTTTTGAAGGGAAATCTTGCGCCTCCATGGAGTGCCAAAGACGATTGTCTCGAACCGCGACGTCAAGTTCTTGAGTTACTTTTGGAAGACTCTATGCGCCAAGCTCGAAATCAAGCTCTTGTTCTCTTCAGCATACCATCCTCAAACGGACTGCAAACCGGAGGTGACGAACCAAAAATTCTCCACTCTACTACACGTGTTGATCAAGACGAACATCAAGGAATGGGAGGAGTGCCTACCCATCACTGAGTACGCCTACAACCGTGCAAGACACTCCACAACCGGCAAGTCCCCCTTCGAGGTCGTCTACGGTTTCAACCCGTTGTCCCCATTGGACATTCTTCCTCTTCCACTACAAGAGTGCACCAACATGGACGCGAGTGCAAGATCAAGATACCTCAAGAAGATGCACGAAGATACAAGGGACACCATCGAGCACCAAGTACAACAACTCGCGACCAAGCTCAACATCAACAAGCAACCCATGATATTCAACATTGGAGATCTTGTGTGGCTACACCTTCGCTAGGAACGCTTCCCCCACAAACGCAAATCCAAACTTCTACCTTGAGACGATGGACCCTTCAACGTGCTAGCACGCTACAACAACAATGCTTACAAGATCGACCTCCCAAGCGACAAGTACAACATGAGCGACATCCTCAATGTCAAAGACCTCTCTCCATACCATGGTGATGAAGATTTCGATCCGAGGTCAGATCTTCCCCAAGGAGGGGGAGATGATGCGGAGCATCCCACGATAATCCCCATGGACGCATCTACATCTCCTACGACACCACTTGGACCAATGACAAGAGCACGTGCAAGAGCTCTCAAAACCGAGGTGACATCACTCCTCTCACAACTCCCTTTCGAATCACACGAGACATGGCTACTACCTCAAACGGAGACGCTTTGCATACTCATGTACCAAGGAGTTAGCCATGAAAAGCTAAGGAGCAAGGAGAATCGGAAGCAGAAGACATGCTGAAGACGGAGAAGAAATCAGCCAAGTCCCAGGCTGGCCGGATGATCCAGACGAGGTCTCGGACGATCCTGACAGAGCCCGGACGATCCGGACCCCGGTCCGGACGATCCGGATAAAGTGCCCGAAGACACCCGAAGCTGGACCCAGAAGCCGGACCATCCGGACGAGTCCCAGATCATCCAGACCCCAGCCGGACGTCCGGACCCCCTCCGGACATCTAGGCTGTCGCCGCCATCACCTGCCCCTTCGCCTCATCCGGACCATCCCCAGGATCATCCGGATGCGTGAAGCCCAGATCATCCGACTCCACGTCCGGATCATCTAGACCCCCCGCCTGCGTGCGCGTGTTGGGCCCAGGCCCATGTATCCCCTTGCCCCCTTTGCCTATATAAACGACTCCTCCACCTTTTTCTAGGGTTAGCATTAGTTTAGCTCATATTTGAGATAGAGATTTCCTCATCCACTTGGTTACTTCTCCTCGGAGCTCACAACCTCTTCGGAGAAGATCCCCCAATCGGATTCAAGACCCCAACATGGGAAGACCATTCAAGACCTCCTCACGGAGAAGATGTTTGTATCATCCTTTGTTGACCTTGAATTGTGTATCACTCCTTGTGTTTCGAGGATCTAGCATATGTGTGACATCTTGTTGGTTGAGTGATTTCTCTTGTGTTCCCCTCATTTTTCCCCTCCTGTTCTTCGTGTTCTTCGTAGGATCCCCTCCAATCGTGAAAGATCGAGCATCTAGGGTTCTACCCTCACTAGGGTTTAAGATTATGTCACTCTAGAACCCATCATCTACTTATTACTTCCCAATGCCTCCCCTAGGCCCAAATAATGGTGAAGTGTCATGTAGTCGACGTTCACATAACACCACTAGAGAAGAGACAACATACATCTCATCAAAATATCAAATGAATACCAAATACACATGATTACTTATAACCAGACTTCTCCCATGTCCTCAGGAACAAACGTAAGTACTCACAAAGCATATTCATGTTCATAATGGGAGGGGTATTGAATAGCATTAAGGATCTGAACATATGATCTTCCACCGAATAAACTAACTAGCATCAACTACAAGGAGTAATCAACACTACTAGCAACCCACATGTACCAATCTGAGGTTTTGAGACAAAGATCGGATACAAGAGATGAACTAGGGTTTGAGAGGAGATGGTGCTGCTGAAGATGTTGATGGAGATTGACCCCCTCTGGATGAGAGGATCGATGGTGATGATGATGGCAGTTATTTCCCCCTCCCTGAGGGATGTTTCCCTGGCAGAATAGCTCCGCCGGAGCCCTAGATTGGTCCTGCCCAGGTTCCGCCTCGAGATAGCTACGCTTCATCCCGAAAGCTTCCTTATGATTTTTCCAGGGAAAAAGACACCATATAGTAGAAGATGGATGTCGGGGGCCTGCCATGGGCCCATGAGGCAGGGGCGCGCCCAGTGGGTAGGGCGCGCCCTCCACCCTCGTGGTTGACTGGTGGCCCCCCTCTGGTGCTTTCTTCTCCCAATATTTTTAATATATTCCAAAACTGATACGGGGCAAACCCGGTGTAGGCCGATTTTTCACGTTTGGAGTGGGATCCCTCGAAGAACACGATGAACACGGGGAAGAAGGGAGAGAAATCACAAGGGGAAACACTCAAGAACATGTCCAATCACACATCCACTAGACAATCAAACACACAAGATCACAAGGTACATGAACAACAAAGGGAAAGATACAAGGTAAGGTTCATCTCCAAGAGGAGGTCTTGATGATATCCTAGACGGATCTTCCCACGAGGGGGTCTTGATGATATCCTGTAGGATCTTCTCCTAGATGGAGGTCTTGGCCTCCAATGGAGTAGTGGTCTCTCTCTCTCAAGAGTAGAGATAGGTAGGAGCAAAGCTCACATACAAATGAGCTATCACTTTGCTAACCCTAGAAAGGAGGTGGAGGTGGTCTATTTATAGTATAAGCCACGAAGGAGTAAGTGGGAGAGGGATACAAGGCCAAAGGCCCGTGGCTACGCACACAGGCGTCGGACGTCCGGAAGCCCGGGACGGTCCGGACATCGAGAAGACTTCGGACTTCCGTAAATTCTTCTCAGTCGCCGTAGCACCGGTCGTCCGGTTGGTGTCGGTCGTCCGTGCGCTGGGACTTGTCGGACGTCCGGCATTCGTCGGTCGTCCGGCCGCTGTAGCTTTCGTCGGCAGGTCTCTTGGGCTGGCTGGAGCTCCAGGTGTCGGACGTCCGGTGTAGTCTGGTCGTCCGGGCGCTGTAGGTGTGTCGGACGTCCGATGGCTTCCGATCGTCCGGTCGCTGTAGACTCCGCAGCTCCTTCTTCTTCCGTCTTCGCTTCCATGCCTCCCTCGCGGATGGTGTAGTTGTTCCTTGGCGCTTGCACTCCTCCTCAACATCCGTGAAGCTCCGACAATACCTATGCATGCACACGGGAGAAGTGTCAAGTAGTACACCATCCTCGAAGGGGCCAAGTGAGCACGTGTAAAGGAGAAGATTCACCTTTGTGTATGTGAAGTAGAGGTCGCACGTGTCACTTGCCAAACGGACTCTTGACATGGTGATGACCGTAGGATGCTCCGCATCATCCCCTCCCCCTCGGAAAAGATCCGACCTCGGATCGAAAACCAAATCACCATGGGAAAGAGATGTCGGTGCCGTGTCGAAGTGGTCAATCACCAAGCACTCATCGTCTAGTAACTCGAAATGGGCACTCTCCAATGTCGCATCGTCTTGTGATTCCTTCAAAATGAGCAAATACAACAAACACTTGGAAAAACAAATGTGGTTAGCATTAGTGCAAAACCAAGCATTCAAGAGGTGATTCACCAAACAAGTGTTGTCATCAAGCATAGCATAGGGTGTGACAAAGGATTGTGACATGGCATGTAAGCAAATGAATTGAGTAAAATCAAGGTCATCATGGAAACAAGCATGTACATGTGAGGTAGTGATGCAAATGTGTGTGACAAGAGAATAAGCATCTACCTCGAGATCATAGCAAACATGCATAAAGTGCTCGACAAATGGTCGATGGTAGGCATAGGAATCATTCACAACACCAAATAAGATGAGATGTCTAAACACATGGGTCAAGTGCAAGACAATCCAAGCATAATGTTCATAGGGTGTAGTGAATATAGTGTGGCACTCAACAAAATATAAAGAGCAATTGTTCATCATGTGTGAGGCAATCAAGTCAAGCATGTGCCAAGCAAAGGGACATGACATATGTGAAGAAATGATATTGGTGCAACCAATCATATGATAGTAGCAAGTAGACCAAGAATTGGATGCAACACACAAGGTAATATCATGAAGCATGGAAATGTGGCAATCATGGGTGAAAGCAATATCTCGAACATGCGTGCAAATGGTGCAAGCAACACATGAAGTATGATCCACAATATCCAAGCTCAAGAAGGATGTCACCTTGAAAGTGTGTCCTTGTGCATTCTTCACAATGCCGAAGTGGTAGGAAATGTGGTGTAGAAGCGAGTCGTGGTAGAATGTAAGAGGCTCGCTCTCAAGAGCTCGAATGGTCAACTCACGCGAAGTGGAAGTCGACACAAAGTCCAAGTATCCTACACATGCACAAAACAAAACAAAGAACATATGCGCATGGTAGATAAACACATCATCCATCATGATGGTTCTCATATTTTGCACATAACCATTAGAAGCACAAGTGCATGAATAATATGATGCAACAATGGCTAAATTCATGGCACTAGGTATATGGTGCAAAGAAGTAAGACAAGCATGCTTCACAAGAGTTATGTCGAAATCTCCAAATATATGCGAGAATGCTATGGGGGCAATCTCATGAGCAAGAAGAGAATCATTGTTGCACTCAATACATGGCAAATCATCTAGCATGAGAGAGGCAACACATGGAGATATATGACAAGAAGCAATATGAATCATGTGCAAAGCATATAGATGGTTGTCATCAACCGCATGAAATGAGCAAGTATGAGTCATTGGTGATGCAACATAAGCAAGCATAGTAATTAAGTCGTGCAAACTAGTGGAGCGAAGATGCAACACACTAGGGTAAATCATGGCAATCATGTCATGTGAGAAAATAATAGGCATAGGGAATGCACATGACATATCGCAAGCACGAACACAAAAGCAAGATGGAAGTATCATCATAGGAATGGTGCACAAAATGAGCATGGCAAGAACAAGCAATATCTCCACCAAGCTTGCAATTACACATACAAGTACTAGAATCAATCATCATGTGTAATGCAAAGCATGGGTCACAAATGCATGTCAAAGGCATAGGAATGAGCATATCATGCAAACTGAACATGGCAAGATGGGCATATGATATGTAATGAACAATAACCCATAGCCAAGTGAGGGCCATGTAGAATGAATGCATGAAGTTTTTGCGCGAAGAGAGCGGTGGGAAAGACAATCCATGGAATCCCAAATCATCGTTGCTCTCTAGAGCTCATTTTATCAACTCATGGGATTGCGAGGTTGACAAGTATTCATGGGTACCTACACAAAAGAGACACAAACCAAAGAAATTGTGTGTGTGGTAAATGTACACATCATCCATCATGATGTGTATGTGCACGTGTGAGTTAGCACAAGATAAGAAATGCTCAAAGAAATTTGATGCATGGTATAAGAACATGTCATCCATCATGAAAGAATAGTTATTGTGTATGACATGATGGGGACACAAATTGAGAATGCAAGTATATGGCGCATCAATAGCATGTTTATTCATGGGAAACATATGGTGCACATAATTATTGGGATCATGCAATGGATGGGATGGATCAAAATCTCCTAACATGTATGAGGAAACTATGGGGGCCTCCTCATGATCAATAACGGAAATATCATATGGAGAAAATGGACAACATCCAAAACAATGCATATCCGAAGCTAGGTGGTCATGGCATGGCATATTAGATAAATGATGCAAAGGGAGCATATCAATATCATCACAATAAAAACAAATGCCAATAACCATGGGCTTGTCATCTATGCCATATGTGCAAATTGGGTTTATTTTAATGGCATATGCATAGTCACTATGAAGAGATTGCAAATAAGACATATGGTATATCTCATGCATAGCATATGACAAGTCAAGCGGATTATCAAACATGATGTGACCTAAAGAATTCTCACAAGAAATCCTATGTAACATGGCATCACAACTAATAGACTCCAGATGAGAATCATCATATTCATCATAAATGGGCAAATCATCACATGGGGAAATCATACTAGCATGAAGCATGTCAATAGGTGGATCAACATCATGCAAGAAATCAATGTCAAGAATGTCCACTAGTGGGACTAGAGCATCACCTTCACCTATGTTACCTTTTTCATTCCACTCAAGTGGTGTAGGTGAGGTGGGAAAGACCAAATGGTGGTCATCATCAACATCTTGATGGAACCATGTGGGGGGCGCATCATATTCCACCATGGCCATCGTCTTGTCCAAAGGGAGGACGAAGTCATGGAGGATCAGCACGTCATCATAAATGGGACCTAGCACCAAATGAGAAGACACAATAGAAGTAGAGGTCAAGTTGTTAGAAATGCAAATGGCCTCATGAGACCTATCAACTATCTCACTCTCTCTATGTGGTGGTTCACTCACTCCCTCAAAGTAGGTGCACTCAAAGTCACATATGGTGGAGTCACTCATCTCACTCAAGTGGTGGGTGTTGTGGCTCTCCTCACATGGGAATTGTGGCAACTCATCATATATGGGGCTAGTGGTGAAGTCACTCTCACTCTCAATATGGTGGCACAAGTCACTCAAGTCATCATACGTCGCCGTGGTCGAAGGGAAGATCCCATGCTCAACCATCTCATCGTCGTCGTCATGGATGAAGGCCGAAGATGGCACATCATCACTCTCCTCCATGACCGAAGGGAAAATCCCATGCTCGATCATCTCGTCACCGTCGCTGTTGATGAAGGCCGAAGATGGCACATCATCACTCTCACCTCCAAAGATGGAAGCATCATCCTCGCTCGCCACCTTGTCGCTCGCCTCCAAAGCTTGGTCCTTGAGGGTCTCCGTAGTCGTACTCGTCGCCGCACCGTCTTGAAAAAGAGTCGTGGAAGACTCGGCACCATCAATGCCACAAAGAGGGATGGCGGTGAAGTCAAACTTGGGAGCATCATCTTGGAGCTCGTCGGGCCTGGACATCTTGGTGGTACTATCCTCATGCTCGTTCTCATGGAGCTTGGTCGCCGCGAAGTTTGCTTGGGGTGGAGAAGCCTTGGCCTTCATGAGTTCTTGTTCCGCCTTGAGAGCACCAATGTAGTAGTCGTCAATGAACTTGTAGTTCTCGAGGAAGATAGTCTTGTAGATGTCGTTGTTCAATCCCATCATGAAGTGGAACTTCATCAAAATGGGGTCATCCACGCTGGCTCGTCGCAAGGCAATCGTCATCTCCTTGAAGTACTTGTCGATGGACTTGGATCCTTGGATGGTGTTCTCCAATTGGCATCGAAGTTGTTCCGTGTAGGTTGGAGGCACAAACTCTCGCCGCAAAGCTCTCTTTGTCTTGGGCCAACTCATGTCGTAGTACTCCAAAGGTGTGTGAAGCCACCAAGACGAGGCGTAGTTGTGGAAGTTTCTTGTGGCGCACTTCACTTGATATTCGGGACGAACTTGATGTAGCTTGAGGTAGTCGTCCATCAAACGCTCCCACTCGAGGTACTCCTCGGGTTCATGAGTCCCATAGAAAGGAATCGCGTGGTCGATGTCGAGGTCGTAGTAGCTCGTGGAAGTCGCGGACTTGAGCTTGGGGAGCTTCTCTTGAGCATAGTCTTGGGGTGCTTGTTGGCGAAGATGCCATATGTCCGTGGGCAAAGATGCCTTGAAGTCGCTTGGCGAAGATGCCAAGGGAGATGGTGAAGTCATTGAGCGGTTGTTGATGTAGAGCTCTTGACCTTCACGTTCTTGTTGGTGATGGTGTCGATGCCGATGTGATCTTGCCAGAGATGGTAGCTCGGAAGGATGTGCTCTTGAGTGTCTTCTCGAAGATGAGGAAGATCGCTTGTAGGACTTGATGAGGGCTTTGATCTCCTCCATTTTAGCTTGCATCTTGCCGTCGTAGTTGTTGTTCGTGGCATCGAACTCGTCGTTGTTGTTGTAGACCAAAGATGAAATGCCTTGCCTATCCATCACAAGACTCGAGTAGAGGTGAGTAGGAAATGAGATAAACAATACCAAGTTACCTTTTCCCAAAGTTGAGGATGTATCCCGTTTCACTCAATGTTTGATGAAAGAAATAGTGGAATTGGTATCAGACTTGTTCACTCACACCTATCAAGTAAAGCTTATGGTAGAGCTCGGTGAGGATAGTGGCACAAAAATATGATGCAAAATGTTAGCAAGAGTCAATAATGTTGAAATAGATTCACAAATTCGCAAGTGAAACAAGTAGACCAATAGCAATATGTGGCACACGGAAACACACACACGGATAGATAAATGGGGTCGTGCAACCAAGGAATGAGCACAAAATGTGGAATCCATGGAAAGCGCTCGTGTTGCACAACTCAAGAGAGACGCTAGCACGATTGCTCTATAGGCGGATACGACACTTGTGCACAACCTACAAGATGCAAAATGGATAAACGTTCTATCCCAGGTATGCTATGTATGTATGGTTCCCGGTGTTTCTCACACAATGATCCAAGATGATCAAATATGATACCATATGATATATTTTGATGCTATGGCTATTGCTTACAAGCTCTTTGCTCACTCTTTTTCTTTGCTTAAAAGCTTATTCTCTTTTTTTTGTATGGCCAATTTTGCACAATGCACAAACCAAGATAGCAATTGTGTATATGCGGGAACAAACTTGTGACACAATATATGATACCAATATGATATGGTATGTATGCAATGGATGGTGTAGATCACTAATGTGCACAAGTAACGTGGCCTGGCAATACTCAAATGGCTAGTCTCGATAGGCAAGTAACGCAAAATGGGCTAGAGGTTAACAATGCAATTGCAAGGGAAAAATACAATGCTGTCGTCGAGGTTACCATCCTTGGTGATGATGAGAGGCGGTGTTGCCGATGTCGACCCGTTCCTAGTTAGCCGAAACACCCTAGGAAACGGAAAAACCGCAAACTCAAAATCTCAAAGGCAAATGTCAAATGGTAGTAGCGGAAAGTGGTGGAGGTTTGCACTTGGCAATGCGGAAGTGGTGGTGGTGGTTGATGAAGAAGCAATTGTCCCTAAGTAGCCCAAACACCTTAGGAGACTCGAATCACTACTTAAGCAACCACTAATGCTATATGAAACAAAATGGGTTAGGTTGCGGAAGTCGGTGGTGGCTATGCGGATGATATGGTGGAAGGCCTAGGCAAACTTGCCAAATTTTCGGAAATTTGATGGAGTCAAATGATGTTGGTGGTATTTTTGTGGGATGGGGGATGTCAAGAGCTTCAAAACGAGCTAAAGAACGTCGAAATCGGAGTTCGGATGAATTAGTTATGGGCAAAACAAAAATCATCTGAAGTCTGAAACTACAGGTTACGGACGTCCGGAAAGGTCGGATGTCCGGGGCATCGGACGTCCGGAAAGGTCGGAAATCCGTAAATTCAGCTCGGGTTTGGGGTTCCGGTCGTCCGGGAAAGGTCGGACGTCCGGTCGTTCCTGGGGCTCTGGACGTCCGTAAAACTCCGGTCGTCCGGTGGGTCGGGGTCAACGCGAGATGCGAGTTCCGGGGCACGATTTTGAGCGGAAAATGGAGATTTCAGGGTCAAAATTGATGAGATTTTGTGGATAGAAGATGGGGAAACTTAGGGTGATGCTAGATCCACTTGAAACTAAGCAAATCCACGGATCAAAATCAACAAAATATCATCAATCCAACAAATCACGAAAAAAAAATTGGGGCTATTTTTGGTGGGGATTTTCGAATTCTGGCGAAGAACACAACAAAACAAGGCTAGAAAACGGTGGGAGGGACTCCAAATACGTGATCAACGTGGCTCATGATACCATATCATACGGGGCAAACCCGGTGTAGGCCGATCTTTCACGTTTCGAGTGGGATCCCTCGAAGAACACAGGGAAGAAGGGAGAGAAATCACAAGGGGAAACACTCAAGAACAAGTCCAATCACACATCCACTAGACAATCAAACACACAAGATCACAAGGTACATGAACAACAAAGGGAAAGATACAAGGTAAGGTTCATCTCCAAGAGGAGGTCTTGATGATATCCTAAACGGATCTTCCCACGAGGGGGTCTTCATGATATCCCGTAGGATCTTCTCCTAGATGGAGGTCTTGGCCTCCAATGAAGTAGTGGTCTCTCTCTCTCAAGAGTAGAGATAGGTAGGAGCAAAGCTCACATACAAATGAGCTATCACTTTGCTAACCCTAGAAAGGAGGTGGAGGTGGTCTATTTATAGTATAATCCACGAAGGGGTAAGTGGGAGAGGGATACAAGGCCAAAGGCCCGCGGCTACGCACACAGGCGTCAGACGTCCGGTGGGGGTCGGACGTCTGGAAGCTCGGGATGGTCCGGACGTCCGGAAGACTTCGGACTTTCGTAAATTCTTCTCTGTCGCCGTAGCGTCGGTCGTCCGGTCGGTGTCGGTCGTCCGTGCGCTGGGACTTGTCGGACGTCCGGCGTTCGATGGTCGTCCGGCTGCTGTAGCTTTCGTCGGCAGGTCTCTTGGGCTGGCTGGAGCTCCAGGTGTCAGACGTCCGGTGTAGTCCGGTCGTCCGGGTGCTGTAGGTGTGTCGGACGTCCGGTGGCTTCCGGTCGTCCGGTCGCTGTAGACTCCGCAGCTCCTTCTTCTTCCGTCTTCGCTTCCATGCCTCCCTCGCGGATGGTGTAGTTGTTCCTTGGCGCTTGCACTCCTCCTCAACATCCGTGAAGCTCCGACAATACCTATTCATGCACACGGGAGAAGTGTCAAGTAGTACACCATCCTTGAAGGGGCCAAGTGAGCACGTGTAAAGGAGAAGATTCACCTTTGTGTATGTGAAGTAGAGGTCGCACGTGTCACTTGCCAAACGGACTCTTGACATGGTGATGACCGTAGGATGATCCGCATCAAAAACTGATCTCCAAAGGATAAAGTGTATATATCAGGATCTTTCCAACACATAGTGCTTTCCAAAGGATAAAGTGTAAAAAAGGAAAGGTGAAGATCACCATGACTCTTTTATAAGGGTAGAAGGTAAAAATAAAAGATAGGCCCTTCGCAGAGGGAAGTAGAGGTTTTCATGCGCTTTTATGGTTGGATGCACAAAATCTTAATGAAAAAGAAAGTCACTTTATATTGCCACTTGTGATAGGGACCTTTATTATGCACTCCGTCGCTTTTATTTCTTCCATATCACAAGCTCGTATAATGCTTATTTTCTTCACACTAACAGATCGTACATATTTAGAGAGAAATTTTTATTGCTTGCACCGATGACAACTTACTTGAAGGATCTTACTCAATCCATAGGTAGGTATGGTGGACTCTCATGGCAAAACTGGGTTTAGGGATGTTTGGAAGCACAAGTAGTATCTCTACTTGGTGCAAAGAATTTGGCTAGCATGAGGGGGAAAGACAAGCTTGACATGTTGGATGATCCATGACAATATAGCTTTTCGGATATAAGAAAACATAACTCATTATGGTGTCTTCCTTGTCCAACATCAACATTTTAGCATGTCAAATTTTAATGAGTGCTCACATTCATAAAAGATGTCCAAGATAGTATATTTATATTTGAAAACCTCTCTTTCTTTATTACTTCCTATTAATTGCAACAATGCCCAAAACTATGTTTGTCAACTCTCAATAACTTTTATTCATCATACTCTTCATATGTGAAGTCATTACTCTCCAAAAGGATCAATATGATCTTTTTATTTCTTTTTACTCTTTCTTTAATTCCCTCAAGATCAAAGCAAGATAGCAAAGCCCTCAACTCAAAACTACTCTTTATTGTATATAACTCACAGACTCGATTACATAGATAGAGATCAAAACAAAACTCAAAGCTAGATCACACTAAATCTATATTCTACTAGATCAAGATATAACCGAAAGGATCAAACTAAGAAAAACGATAAAGATAGAAGTGTGATGGTGATATGATACCGGGGCACCTCCCCCAAGCTTGGCAGTTGCCAAGGGGAGTGCCCATACCCATGTATTTATGATTCTTTCTTCGGAGTTGGTGATGATGGAGTTGTTGATGTGGTAGGCTTCTACCTTAGCTTGCGCTTGAGGATAGAATTTTGCTCCCTTAAGTTAGCGATCTCCTGCTCAAAACTTAATATCTTTTTGCATAGTTCCTGTTTGTTTTCCTGCAAGCAACAAAAAGGGATAAACTCGATCTTAGGTTTCTTTGCTCTATAAGAGAGACTTGACTTTTTAAACTCCACATGCATGTCCCCAGGTTGAGGTAGTGGGACTTCATCTTCATCTGAGCTTGTCTCCTCCTTTCCTTAGGATGATAGTCTTCTTCTTCCTCCGTGGTCCAACCACAATGCTCCGAGTCCCTATAGACTTTGGGATCTGCAACATAATTAGCCAGATAGCTTTCTCCCTCTGAATCCTGGGATGACATACTGCTCTAAATCTGTTGTAGAAACAGCTCAAAACAAAAACAGAGGATTTTGTCGTGGTAGAGTGGTGAAAACCTTCGGGAGATTATATAATGATTTTTTACCGACCAAAAGAAGTATCGTGCAAGAAAATGGAGTCCGGAGGGCACACGAGGTGGCCACGAGGCAAGGGGCGCCCTCCACCCTCGTGGATGCCTCGTGTCTCTTTCGGACTACTTTTAATTTTCCTAATTTTTAAATATTCCAAAACAGAGAGAAATTGCTATTTGAATAGTTTTGGAGTCAGTTTACTTACCATACCACATACCTTTTTCTTTTCGGAGTCTATAATGTTCTGGAATGTGTCCGTTATGTACTCCTCCGGTGTTACGGTGTCAATAATATTGATTTAACATTAATGGGATTACCTGACATATAATGTTTGATTCTTTGACCGTTTACCACCTTCGGATTTATGTCTTCGGTGTTGTTGATTTTTATGGCACCGGAACGATAGACCTCCTCGATAATGTAAGGACCTTCCCATTTAGAGAGAAGTTTTCTGCAAAAAATCTTATACAAGAGTTGTATAGCAAAACATAATCACCTACATTAAACTCACGCTTTTGTATCCTTTTGTCATGCCATCTTTTAACTTTTTCTTTAAACAACTTGGCATTCTCATAGGCTTGGATTCTCCATTCATCAAGCGAGCTAACGTCAAATAACCTCTTCTCACCGGCAAGTTTGAAATCATAATTGAGCTCTTTAATAGCCCAATATGCCTTATGTTCTAGTTTGAGAGGTAAGTGACATGCTTTTCCATAAACCATTTTATACGGAGACATACCCATAGGATTTTTATAAGCGGTTCTATAGGCCCATAATGCATCATCAAGTTTCTTGGACCAATTCTTTCTAGATCTATTAACGGTCTTTTGCAAAATCAATTTAATCTATCTATTACTCAATTCTACTTGACCACTAGACTGAGGATGGTATGGAGGTGCAATTCTATGATTAACATCATACTTAACAAGCATTTTAAGAAAAGCACCATGAATAAAATGTGAACCACCATTAGTCATTAAATATCTAGGGACTCCAAACCTTGGAAAAATAACTTCTTTAAGCATCTTAATAGAAGTGTTATGATCAACACTACTAGTTGGAATAGCTTCTACCCACTTAGTAACATAATCAACAGTAACTAAAATATGTGTATACCCATTGGAGGAAGGAAAAGGTCCCATATAATCAAAGCCCCAAACATCAAATGGTTCAATAACAAGTGAATAATTCATAGGCATTTCCTGATGTCTACTAATATTACCAATTCTTTGACATTCATTGCAAGACAAGACAAACTTACGGGCATATTTGAAAAGAGTAGGCCAATAAAAACCGGATTGCAATACCTTATGTGCAGTTCTATCTCCAGCGTGGTGTCCTCCGTCAGCCTCGGAGTGACATTTGCGTAGGATCTATTCCTATTCATGCTCAGGTACACAACGTCTAATAACACCATCTACTCCTTCTTTATAAAGGTGTGGGTCATCCCAAAAGTAATGTCTTAAATCATAGAAAAACTTTTTCTTTTGCTGGTATGTGAAACTAGGTGGTATAAATCTAGCAACAATGTAATTAGCATAATCAGCATACCATGGAGCAGTACAAGAAGCATTTATGACAGCTAGTTATTCATCAGGAAAGCTATCATCAATAGGTAGTGGGTCATCAAGAACCTTCTCTAACCTAGACAAGTTGTCTGCAACGGGGATCTTAGCTCCCTTTCTATCAATAATATGCAAATCAAATTCTTGTAGCAAGAGAACCCATCTAATAAGTCTAGGTCTAGCATATTCCTTTTCCACAAGATATTTAATAGCAGCATGATTAGTGTGAACAGTTACTTTGGAATCAACAATATACGGTCTAAACTTATCACAAGCAAATACAACTGCTAAAAATTCTTTTTTAGTAATAGCATAATTTGTCTGGGCACTGTCTAGAGTTTTACTAGCATATAATTTCTTATCAACTCTTTGTCCTAGTACAACACCAACAACATACTCACTAGCATCACACATAATTTCAAAGGGTAAATTCCAATCAGGTGGCTGAACAATAGGTGCAGAAATCAAGGCTTTCTTAAGTATTTCAAATGCTTCTACACAATGATCATCAAAAACAAAAGGAACATATTTTTGCAAGAGATTAGTGAGAGGCCTAGAAATTTTAAAGAAGTCTTTAATAAACCTCCTATACAAACCATCATGACCAAGGAAACTTATTATACCTTTAATATCTTTAGGACACGACATCTTTTCAATAGCATCGACTTTAGCTTTATCAACTTCAGTACCTCTTTCAGAAATTTTATGCCCCAAGATAATATATTCATTAACCATAAAGTGGCATTTCTCCCAATTCAGACAAGATTATTTTCTTCACATCTTTGCAAAACTTGATCAAGGTTCTTAAGCATTTATCAAAAGAAGTTTCATAAACAGAGAAATCATCCATGAAAACCTCAACAATCTTTTCACAAAAGTGAGAGAATATATCAGTCATACATCTTTGAAAGGTAGCAGGTGCATTGCATAAACCAAAAGGCATAGGTCTATAAGAAAAAGTACCGAAAGGGCAAGTAAAAGTGGTCTTTTCCTGATCCTCTTTCGACACAGGTATTTGAGAGAAACCAGAATAACCATCAAGAAAGCAAAAATGTGTATGTTTGGATAGCCTTTCTAGCATTTGATCAATAGAAGGTAGAGGTTAATGATATTTTCTAGTAGGTTTATTTATTTTTTAGAAATCAATTACCATTCTATAACCTATAACAATTCTTTGTGGGATCAATTCATCCTTATCATTAGGAACAATAGTAATACCTCCCTTCTTAGGGACACAATGAACGAGGCTTACCCACTGACTATCAGCAACATGATAAATTGTACCTTCCTCCAGAAGCTTTAGTATTTCATTTCTTACCACTTATTTCATCTTAGGATTTAACCATCGTTGTTGATCAACAACTGGTTTGGCATCTTTCTCCAGTTTTATTTTGTGCTAGCATAGAGTGGGACTAATGCCCTTAAGATCATCAAGAGTATATCGAATGGCAGCACGGTGCTTTTTCAGAGTTTTCAATAATATTTCGTCTTCATGCTCTGAAAGATTATTACTAATAATAACATGATATATCTTCTTTTCATCAAGATAAGCATATTTAAGAGTAACAGGTAATTGTTTAAGCTCAAAAAGGGATCACCTTGTGTGGAGGAGGATCACCGGGAGTTTCAACATGCAAATTGTGTTTCAAAATAGGTCATTCCTTAAAGAATACTTCATCTATTTCCCTTCTTTCATTCATAAACATAACATTTTCATGGTCTAGCAAATATTGTTCTAAAGGATCATTAAGAGGCACGACAATAGAAGTAAGACCAATAATTTCATCCTTACTAGGCAATTCTTTATCATGGGGTTGTCTATGAAATTTAGAAAAATTAAAGTCATGAGACATATCCCCTAAACCAACAGTAATAGTATCCTTCTCGCAGTCTATCTTAGCATTAATAGTATTCCAGAAGGGTCTACCAAATGTAATGGGAAAAAATTTATCTTGTGGGGAACCAAGAACAAGAAAATCAGTTGGGTATTTAATTTTCCCACACAAGACTTCAACATCTCTAACAATCCCAACTGGTGATATAGCATCTCTATTGGCAAGCTTAATAGTAACATCAATATCTTCTATCTCAGCAGGTGCAATCCCAACTGGTGATATAGCATCTCTATTGGCAAGCTTAATAGTAACATCAATATCTTCTATCTCAGCAGGTGCAATATCATGCATAATTTCTTTGTGTAAGGAATGAGGAATTGCACTCACACTAGCACCCATATCATATAAGCCATGATAACAATGATCTCCTATTTTAACAGAAACAACAGGCATGCTAACAACAGGTCTATGTTTACTTTTAGTATCAGGTTTAGTAATTCTGGCAGCTTCATCACAGAAATAAATAACATGCCCAACAATATTATCGATGAAGAGATCTTTGACCATAGAAATACTAGGTTCAACATTTAATTTGCTCAGGGGGTGTTGCTTGACCAACTCTCTATTTGCTTATTCCCAAAATCGGTCTCACCGAGTTTGCGTAGTTGGTCAAACCGAGTTGAGGTTTTACCCTAACCCTAGCACATCGGTCCCACCAAGTTGACCTTGTCGGTCCCACCAAAAACTCTAACGTTCACATTTTCAACCAAATCGGTCTGACCGAGTTTCACCATCCGGTCTCCCTGAGTTTGGGAATCTGTGTGTAACAACTAGATTTTGTGTGGAGGCTATATATACCCCTCCACCCACTCTTCATTCATGGAGAGAGCCATCAAAACACGATTACACTTCCAGCATTCATTTTATGAGAGAGAACCACCTACTCATGTGTTGAGACCAAGACATTCCAATCCAACCACAAGAATCTTGATCTCTAGCCTTCCCCAAGTTGCTTTCCACTTAAATCATCTTTCCACCATAGCCAAATCCGTGAGAGAGAATTGAGTGTAGGGGAGACAATCATTTGAAGCACAAGAGCAAGGAGTTCATCATCAACACACCATCTATTACCTTTTGGAGAGTGGTGTCTCCTAGATTGGTTAGGTGTACTTGGGAGCCTCCGTCAAGATTGTGGAGTTGAACCAAGGAGTTTGTAAGGGCAAGTAGATCACCTACTTCGTGAAGATCTACCCAAGTGAGGCAAGTCCTTAGTGGGTGATGGCCATGGTGGGATAGACAAGGTTGGTTCTTCATGGAGCCCTCCGTGGTCTCGCACAACCGTTACCCTTCGTGGGTTGTAGTCTCCACCAACGTGGATGTATGATAGCACCACCTATCGAAACCACGCCAAAAATCTCTGTGTCTCCAATTGCGTTTGGACACTCAAATCCTATCCCTTTACTTTCTTACAAGTTGCATGCTTTACTTTCCGCTGCTCATATACTCTTTGCATACTTGCTTGAATTGTATTGTGAATGTTAAAAATTGTGCTAATTTCCAACCTCAACTTGAAAAACTTTAAAACTGCTATCTTTACTTGTTGAGGGTCTAATCACCCCCCCTCTAGACACCTCTTCTCGATCCTTTCAATTGGTATCAAAGCATTGGTCTCCATTGCTTTGGCTTAATCACCATTGGAGGAAGATGGATGAGTCTACGATTGGGAGTATTAGACATAGAGTGCCTATGCTTGATGGAGAGTTCTATAGTGAGTGGAAAAATGAGATGCTTGGAATTTTTCATGAATATCACTTGAACAAGTACATTACTACTCCTTGTGAACCCCTTGTTCACCCCTTGCATCCTACCCCTGATGAGTCTCTTGACATGATTCACAATCTTAGAACTATCAATCTTATCACTAGAGGCTTGCCTAGAAATTTGATTGGTCGCTTGCTAACTCTTGATTGTGCCTATACTATATGGAGATTTCTTGAGAAACGATTTGCGGACTATTCCTTGAAAAACTTAGATGAGATTCTTCACAAGTCTATTTCTTTGAATAAGATGAATCCTAATGATCCTATGTTTGGAAATTGTTTATTTGAGCTTCGTGACCTTATGCGTGCCAAAGGGATGTTGGAATCATTAGCAATATCATTTCCGAAGCTATTAAAATGCATAGAGATGAACATTGTCTAAATCATATATCTAATAATCACTCTCTCTAGGAAATGATCACTTGCAAGACAATGTTGAACATGGATACTATGATGAGGATGATGATAGTGACTCTGACCTCAATGAGTCTATGAGACACTTTGGTCTTATGGCTAACCTTCGCGGCTACATGGCCGGAGGAAAGGAATGGGTTCTTGATAGTGGATGTACCGATCACATGACCGGAGACAAGGATATGTTTCATGAGCTTGCTAAAAATGATGACCCACGAAAGTATGTCACCTTTGGTGATAACTAAAAGGGTAAGGTGGTTGGCCTTAGTAAGGTGGCCATCTCACATGACAGCTCCATAGAAAATGTTATGCTCATTGAATCTCTTGGCTACAATTTACTTTCTGTATCTAGACTAGCCGATTTCGGTTTTAATGTCCTATTTACTGAAGTAGATTGCCAAGTGTTTGTAAGAGACAATCATAAAATGGTCTTTGAGGGAGTCCTGGATTAGGGGGTGTCCGGATGGCCGGACTATGACCTTTGGCCAGACTCCCGGACTATGAAGGTACAAGATTGAAGACTTCGTCCCGTGTCCGGATAGGGACTTTCCTTGGCATGGAAGGCAAGCTTGGCGATACGATATGAAGATCTCCTCCCATTGTAACCGACTCTGTGTAACCCTAGCCCTCTTCGGTGTCTATATAAACCGGAGAGTTTTAGTCCATAGGAACAACAATCATACCATAGGCTAGCTTCTAGGGTTTAGCCTCTCTAATCTCGTGGTAGATCAACTCTTGTAATACCCATACCATCAATATTAATCAAGCAGGAGTAGGGTTTTACCTCCACCGAGAGGGCCCGAACCTGGGTAAAAACATCGTGTCCCTTGTCTCCTGTTACCATCCGCCTAGACGCACAGTTCGGGACCCCCTACCCGAGATCCGCCGGTTTTGACACCGACATTGGTGCTTTCATTGAGAGTTCCTCTGTGTCGTCGCCTTTAGGCCCGATGGATTCTTCGATCATCAACCACGATGCAGTCTAGAGCGAGACTTTTCTCCCCGGACAGATCTTCGTATTCGGCGGCTTTGCACTGCGGGCCAACCCATTTGGCCATCTGGAGCAGATCGAAAGCTATGCCCCTGGCCATCAGGTCAGGTTTGGAAGCTTAAACTACACGGCCGACATTCGCGGGGACTTGATCTTCGACGAATTCGAGCCACGGCCGAGCGCGCCGCACTGTCTCGATGGGCATGACCTAGCTCTGCCGCCGGACAGCGCCCAGGGTGCCGCTCAGGAGTCCGCTCCGACCATTAGTTCGGAGCCGACCGTGCTAACCAGGGATGGACGGTTGGACGCCACCCCAGGAGCCGCAATCTCTACGGCGATAGAGCCGAATACCGGCCTAGTCCTCTGCAAGGCCCGTGACTCCAAGGTGCCGGGCTCTGTTCCGGACTCCGAATCTTCCGCACTCCTTCCGATCGAACCCGATAGGGCTCCGATCATGGAGTTCACCGCCGCGGACGTCTTTCAGCACTCGCCCTTTGGTGATATCCTGAACTCTCTAAAATCTCTCTCTTTGTCAGGAGAGCCCTGGCCGGACTATGGTCAGCAGGGTTGGGATACGGACGACAAAGAAATTCGAAACCCACCCACCACCCACTTTGTAGCCACTGTCGACGATTCAACCGACATGCTCGACTTCGATTCCGAAGACATCGACGGCATGGACGCCGATGAAAGAGACGACCAAGAACTAGGACCTATAGGGAACTGGAAAGCCACCTCATCATACGATGTATACATGGTGGACACACCCAAAAGGGATAACAACGAGGATCGAAAGGGCGCAAACATGGATTGTTCCCTCGAAAAACAATCAAAGCGGCGACGTAAGCGCCACGCAAAGCCCCACCTCGAGAAATACCCAGCCATAGAGCAGGGCGAATCAACGGAAGACGAACATGCCATTGAGCAACCGTCCAAACAACCAATCCCCGGAAAAGATAATAGTCGGACGACCTCACGCCGGACAAATTGCTGGAACATCAGAACCTCCACCAAAGGCTCGTCGCCACTGCACGTAGCCTGAAAAAGCAGAAGCGGAGGCTCAAAACAGCAGAAGATGCACTCAGGATCAGATGAAACAAAGTACTGGATACTGCACACAAGTACGGCAACAGTTGTCACACAAAGAGCTATCTGAAGCGGAAACTACTACCAGAATTTGATGAAGAGGCCATAAAGCCCCCAGAGTCGAAAAACAAGGAAGCCACCAGGTCGGATACACGACCCAACGACCGATCTAAAGCGACAGAGGGCGCCGCACTCAATACAGCGAGCGATCCCCCTAAGGATTCACATCAAACAACCGGCCCAACCAGATCCATCTATGGCCCAAGAAAACAAGCTCCAGCAAGCAATACAATGCAAAAAATATCCGAACATCGCGACACACCTGCATACAGGGGCGCCGCACATCCCTTATGTTTTACCGATGAGGTGCTGGATCATGAATTTCCAGCGGGATTCAAGCTCGTGAACATAGAAGCATACGACGGAACAACAGACCCCGGAGTCTAGATAGAGGATTATATCCTCCACATACACATGGCCAGAGGAGATGACCTTCATGCCATCAAATACTTACCCCTTAAGCTTAAAGGGCCAGCCCGGCATTGGCTTAAAAGCCTTCCCGAAAACACCATGGGAAGTTGGAAAGCGCTCGAGGAGGCTTTCCGGGCAAATTTTCAAGGGACCTATGTCCGACCTTCGGATGCAGATGATCTGAGTCATATAACTCAGCAACCCGGAGAATCAGCCCGGAAACTCTGGAACAGATTCCTTACTAAAAAGAATCAGATAGTCAACTGTCCGGACGCTGAGGCCCTAGCAGCTTTCAAACATAGCGTCCGAGACGAATGGCTCGCCAGACAACTCGGCCAAGAAAAGCCAAGAACGATGGCCGCATTAACAAGCCTCATGACCCGCTTTTGCGCAGGAGAGGATAGCTGGTTGGGAAGAAGCAGCACCAGCGACCCGAGTACATCCGAACCTAGAGATGGAAACGGGAAACCGCGCCATAACAAAGAACAGCACCGAATCAAGGACAACAGCCCAACGAGCACGGCAGTCAACGCCGGATTCAAAAGCTCTCGACAAAATTAGAAAAAGCCGCCGCCCAAAGATGAGAGGGACGAGCTGTCTAACCTCAACAAAATCCTGGATAAAATATGTCAAATCCACAGCACCCCCGGGAGGCCTGCAAACCACACCCATAGAGATTGTTGGGTTTTCAAGCAGTCCAGCAAACTCAATGCCGAACACAAGGGGCTCGACACAGGAAGCGAGGATGATGACGCGCCCCACAAGCAGAACACCGGAGAACAAAAGAAGTTCCCACAAGAAGTCAAAACAGTAAATTCACTTCATATGACAAAAGGGCAAAACAGAACGGCGCTTATGAAGACACGCGCCCCAGAGGAGCACCGCCACTGGTTGTTACAACCAATCACCTTTGACCATCGGGATTACTCCAGAGGGGCCCGGAACGCAGGCTGGAGTGCCTTGGTCTTAAGTCCGGTTATTGACGGACTACAATTTACACGAGTCCTTATGGACGGCAACAGCGACTTAAACCTGTTATACCAAGACACAATTGATGAGGACAGCAATACCATTGTTACACCCACAACCCCTACTTCTACATATACTGGACCAATTACTAGAGCTCGCGCACGCCAATTAAATTATCACGTACTTTCGTTTCTTGGTAATGATTCTAATGTTCATGAGAATATGATGCTGCCTAAATTGGATACATTTGTTTTGCTTACAAATGAAGGGCCTAGCTTGGAGAAGGATGGACATTGGAGCAAGAACAAGCATGAAGATGATGCCATGTGCAAGGGGAACAAGAACGGAGTTACAAGTGATGATTTCAGGACTTTAAAGCCACCATCATGGGTGCATGAAGCCTTGGAGGAAATTTACAACATGCCACTTCATAAATTTCGTCCCGAGGCTATTCTAGGTGCTGCGTCACCTTATTATTGGGCCAGGCCCATGTAATTTCGAAATACTTAAGTATAGGCTATTTTTAGAGTCCGTATGTGTGGGGAAACAAGAGATAGGGTTGATTTCGGACCCCTCCACCAAGGGCCACGAAATTCCCCCCTCTTCCTCCATATATACAGCCCTTAGGGTGCCGTTTAGACTTGGGGTTTTGTTTAGATTAAAGTTCGCCATAGCTGCAACTTCGCGTACTTCGTTTGTGTTCAACGACCAGACAAAGGCGTCACAGAACCCCACCTTGATCAATAAAGCTTTCATCTTATATTTGCAATATCTAGATTGTAATCTCAGTTTCTTGCTTGTTCTTCGTTTGCTCGCAGGAAACAGACCCTCGTGGTCAGGTTGATCGTGCTCCGGCGTGGTCATTAACCTCTCGGAGTTGGTTTAGAGATTGCTAAGGCGCGACGTCCTCGCACGTTCGTAGTCGGATCGTCAAAGTCGACTTCCACCAAAGCGAAATCCATCATCTCATCGAAAGACGGGACACCTTAGCCTCTATCAAGTGGTATCAGATTTCCAGGTTGCTCGGTGAGGTTTTACAGTTTTTCGTAGTTTAGATCGAGTCTGTTCTTCATACCTATAGTCCACGAAAAAAGCCACAAAAAAATTAGGGTTAGTTCATCATATCCGAACCAATCTGAGCCTTTGCATAATCTTTTTAGGGTTTTGCTTTGTTGAATTTGCGGTTGCATCGTCATGTCCAGTTGCTGGTCTTAGCTCTAGTCTTTTAGAGTTTCGAGTTCTGGTCATAAGTTGTCACGCCGCCACCGCACCATCATCATCGCTCGTGCCACCTACCACCACCGCTCCGAATCCGTGTCCATATACCACCACCGATCCATATCCATATACTACCACCGCTACCACCACCGCTACCATATACCACCACCATATATCCACCACCAATCCGAGTTCCTTGCATATTAGGTTTGTTTTCGAGATTCATCTAGTTTTCGATTCGTGTTTCCTTGACGGAGTAGGTTTCGGGAAAAAAAAGAGTCCGGAAACCACCCTCCGTTTAGGCCCAAAATTTTCCAAAAACGCACTTGACAAAAAAAATTCTGGCTATCCTATTTTTAGGTGTTTCTAAGCGTATTGAGACAGTCGCCGTTATAGAAAGTTTTTTTTGACCCGTTTCCAGTTTTTGGGTCCAGGCAGTCGAAAAAAAAATTGGTCGAAAAAATTTCGTGCCCATCCTGTCAGTTTGACCTGGGAAGAGTTTTGAGACACTCGCCATTATAGTGATTTTTCGCAAAAAAAAGCAGCGAAAAAAAGCAGCGAAAAAAAGGAGCGAAATTTTTTTTTCCAGAGTGTGCTTTTCCCTTGTTTACGTGCAGCGCCGTGATTTTGTTAGTGTTCTAGGCTCGCGTCTCTAGCACGGTCTAGCCTAGGACCAGCACAGTACCGTCGTTGAGCGTTTATTCAACTTTGCATCTCTGAATTGATTATTGCTGACCTTTTTTTTGCTACCATATTATAAGCCTTCCTAGCTCCACATACATCTACGTCGTGCGTTTGACTCTCCCTGGTAATCACTCTATCCATGCTTTGAGAGTTTTGACTACAACGGTTGCCGATCACCACCTGCTAGTGGGTAAAAACTGGTAAGAATTTGAGATTTGCTTGACGGGTTTGTGATACACCACCACCACTTCTTAGTAGTCTGTAGGATCATATTCTTGTGTGTTTTTATTTGCTGCTAACCATGGTAGGATCACAAGCCGATGAGACTGATTAGGAGAACCTGACGAACAAACAGCTACATGATAAATTTCAGCAAATGATGAGTGGACAGGTGCAAGATGTGCTAAACCGATTTGACGAGGCCATGGAGAAGATAGATGGCATTGAGAAGACGTTCGAAACAAAGCTTGATGCAAGTTTAATGAATTGCTCGCGCATTTTCCACAACCACCGCCGGCTGCACCTATCCAACAACAACAACAACGCCTCTTTCCGAATCAGTATGGACGAGCGAAGCGTGTTCCTATTGAGGATGGCCAAACTTCTGGTGCTGCTGTTCATGTTGTTGATGCTTCTTTGGCTCCTGCTACTGCTGCTGCTGGTACCCAGGAGGATGATGAGTATGCGGGCGATTATGAGGATGAGGTTGATCAAAATCAGAACTACGTGCAGCCACCAGCACCACCACCAGCAGGTCGACCTCGGGCATATATTCGTAATGGTAGGCCTGCACCACCACCTTAGCTACGAGATGATGTCCATATTCCTAAACTGAAATTGAATATTCCACCATTTGAGGGTAGATATGTTCCTGATATATATCTTACTTGGGAGTTAGAAACTGAACAGCGTTTTACATGTTTACAATATCCCGAGGAGAGACGGGTTGCTGCTGATGTTTGTGCTTTCACTAGTTTTTCATGTGTATGGTGGTCTGAACATTGTAGATTATATCCTATTCCCGCTACTTGGGCTGCTTTGAAAACTGCTATGCATACTCGTTGGGTTCGACCATATTATCAACGTGAATTGCTTCAAAAATTGCAGCGTTTAAGACAAGGAAAAAATTCTGTAGAAGAATATTATCAGGAATTACAAACTGGCATGATTAGATGTGGTATTGTTGAGCAGAATGAAGCTATGCTTGCACGTTTTACGGGTGGGTTAAATAGAGAGATTTAGACCATTCTAGAGTATAAGGAGTATACTAATATCACTCGTTTATTCCATCTTGCTTGTAAAGTTGAACGTGAAGTGCAGGATCGACAAGCAATGGCGCGCACTAACTTTTCTGCAGGTCGACCTTCCTCATGGACACCGCGTGCATCTTCTACTCTACACCAGCACCTCCATCAGGTGCCACCTCCAGCCGTGATACAAGAAAGCAGGCACAACCACCACTATCTGCCAAGAGCGCACCTGCCGGACCTACACAGAGCTCTTCTTCTTCCATAGCATCAACAGGGCACACAAGTGATATTATTTGTCGTCGTTGTAAAGGAAGAGGTCATTATGCGCGAGAATGCAAATCTCAGCGTGTGATGATTGCTACTGAGGATGGTGGGTATGAGTCCGCTAGTGACTATGATTAGGAGACTTTGGCTCTTATTACACGTGAAGAACATGGTGGAGATGATTCTGATCATGAGACGCAATACATGGCTCCTGAAGACGTTGACAGGTATGAATGTTTAGTTGCTCAACATGTTTTGAGTGTGTAGGTTACACAAGCTGAGCAAAATCAGATGCACAATTTGTTCCATACCAAGGGAGTTGTGAAGGAACGTTCTGTGCGCGTAATCATAGACGGAGGGAGCTGTAACAACTTGGCTAGCATGGAGATGGTGGATAAGCTTTCTCTCACCACACGACCACATCCACATCCTTACTACATCCAATGGTTCAACAACAGCAGCAAGGTTAAGGTAACACGTACTGTTAGTGTGCATTTTAGTATCTCTACATATGTTGATTATGTTGATTGTGATGTGGTACCTATGCAAGCATGTTCCTTATTACTTGGTAGACCATGGCAATTTGATAAAAATTCTGTACACCATGGTAGAAACAATTAGTATACTCTTGTTCATAAGGATAAAAATATTACTTTGCTTCCTATGACTCCTGATTCCATTTTGAAAGATGATATTAATAGAGCTAATAAAGCAAAACAGGAGAAGAATAAGAGAGAAAATCAGATTGTGGCAAAAGGATTTGAGCAACAAATGAAGCCTAATAATAAACCATCTAGTGTTGCTTCTGAAATTAAATTGAAAAGTGCATGTTTATTTGCCACCAAATCTGATATTGATGAGCTAGATTTTTGCAAATCTGTTTGCTATGCTTTTGTGTGCAAAGAGGCATTATTTTCATTCGAGGACGTGCCTTCCTCTTTGCCTCCTGTTGTCACTAACATTTTGCAGGAGTTCGCTGACGTCTTTCCACAAGACGTGCCACCGGGATTACCGCCTATTCGAGGGATTAAGCATCAGATTGACTTAATACCCGGTGCTTCACTGCCAAACCGTGCACCATACGGTACCAATCCAGAGGAGACGAAAGAGATTATCCGTCAAGTACAAGAGCTTCTCGACAAAGGTTATATACGCGAATCCCTTAGTCCTTGTGTTGTTCCTATTATTCTAGTGCCGAAAAAGGATGGTACATCACGTATGTGTGTTGATTGTAGAGGCATTAATAATATTACTATTCGTTATCGTCATCCTATTCCTAGGCTATATTATATGCTCTACAATATTCTCCAAAGTTGATTTGCATAGTGGATACCATCAAATTTGTATGAAATTGGGAGATGAATGGAAAACAGCATTTAAAACTAAGTTTGGATTATATGAGTGGTTAGTCATGCCTTTTGGGTTAACTAATGCACCTAGTACTTTCATGAGATTAATGAATGAAGTTTTACGTGCTTTCATTGGACGATTTGTGGTAGTTTACTTTGATGACATATTGATTTATAGCAGATCTTTGGAAGAACATTTGGAACATCTACGTGTTGTTTTTATTGCTCTACATGATGCACGTTTGTTTGGTAACCTTGGGAAGTGCACCTTTTGCACCGACCGAGTATCTTTTCTTGGCTATGTTGTTACTCCACAGGGAATTGAAGTTGATAAAGCCAAGATTGAAGCTATTGAGAGTTGGTCGCATCCCAAAACGGTCACACAAGTGAGGAGTTTTCTTGGCCTCGCTGGATTCTATAGGAGTTTTGTGAGAGATTTCAGCACCATTGCTGCACCTCTCAACGAGCTTGCAAAGAAGGATGTGCCTTTTGTTTGGGGTACCGCACAGGAAGAAGCCTTCACGGTATTAAAAGATAAGTTGACACAGGCTCCTTTACTCCAACTTCCTGATTTTAATAAGACTTTTGAGCTTGAATGTGATGCTAGTGGAATTGGATTAGGAGGTGTGTTATTACAAGATGGCAAACCTGTTGCGTACTTTTCTGACAAAATAAGTGGGCCTAGTCTGAACTATTCTACTTATGATAAAGAATTATATGCTCTTGTTCGGACTTTAGAGACATGGCAACATTATTTATGGCCCAAAGAGTTTGTTATACATTCTGATCATGATTCTTTGAAACATATTAAAAGTCAAGCTAAACTGAATCGTAGACATGCTAAATGGGTGGAATTCATTGAGACTTTCCCTTATGTCATTAAACACAAGAAGGGTAAAAAAATGTTATTGCTGATGCTTTGTCTCGTCGCTATACTATGCTTTCACAACTTGACTTCAAAATATTTGGTTTGGAGACCATCAAAGATCAATATGTGCATGATGCTGATTTTAAAGATGTAATGCAGAATTGTAAAGAAGGAAGAACATGGAACAAGTTAGTTATTAATGATGGCTTTGTGTTCTGTGCTAACAAGCTATGCATTCCTGCTAGCTCTGTTCGTCTTTTGTTGTTGCAGGAGGCGCATGGAGGAGGATTAATGGGACACTTTGGCGTGAAGAAGACGGAGGACGTACTTGCTACACATTTCTTTTGGCCAAAGATGAGACGGGATATTGAGCGTTTTGTTGCTCGCTGCACTACATGTCAAAAAGCTAAGTCACGACTCAATCCTCATGGTTTATATATGCCTTCGGCTGTATCCAGTGTTCCTTGGGAGGATATATCTATGGACTTTGTTTTAGGTTTACCAAGAACAAAGAAGGGGAGGGATAGCATATTTGTTGTCGTGGATAGATTTTCGAAAATGGCACACTTTATACCATGTCATAAAAGCGATGATGTTGTTAATGTTGCTGATTTGTTCTTTCGGGAAATTATTCGCATGCATGGTGTGCCAAATACTATTGTTCCAGATCATGATACTAAATTCCTTAGCCACTTTTGGAGATGTTTATGGGCTAAGTTGGGGACTAAACTGCTTTTTAGTACTACTTGTCACCCCCAAACTGATGGACAAATTGAAGTAGTCAATAGAAAATTGTCTACTATGCTTAGGGCTGTTTTGAAGAATAATAAGAAAATGTGGGAAGAATGCTTGCCTCATATTGAATTTGCTTATAATCGTTCATTGCATTCTACTACTAAGATGTGCCCTTTTGAAGTTGTGTATGGTTTCCTACCTCGTGCACCTATTGATTTGTTGCCTCTTCCATCTTCGGAGAAGGTTAATTTTGATGCTAAAGAACATGCTGAATTGATTTTAAAAATGCATGAGTTAACTAAGGAAAACATTGAGCGTATGAATGCTAAATATAAACTTGCTGGAGATAAGGGTAGAAAACATGTTGTGTTTGCACCTGGAGATCTTGTTTGGTTACATTTGCGTAAGGATAGATTTCCTAATTTGCGCAAATCAAAGCTAATGCCACGTGCTGATGGTCCTTTTAAGGTGTTAGACAAAAAAAATGACAATGCATATAAACTTGAGCTACCTGCAGATTTTGGGGTTAGTCGCACTTTTAACATTGCAGATTTGAAGCCTTATTTGGGTGAGGAAGATGAGCTTCCGTCGAGGACGACTTCATTTCAAGAAGGGGAGGATGATGAGGACATCAATACCATTGTTACACCCACAGCCCCTACTTCTACATATACTGGACCAATTACTAGAGCTCGCGCACGCCAATTAAATTATCAGGTACTTTCGTTTCTTGGTAATGATTCTAATGTTCATGAGAATATGATGCTGCCTAAATTGGATACATTTGTTTTGCTTACAAATGAAGGGCCTAGCTTGGAGAAGGATGGACATTGGAGCAAGAACAAGCATGAAGATGATGCCATGTGCAAGGGGAACAAGAACGGAGTTACAAGTGATGATTTCAGGACTTTAAAGCCACCATAATGGGTGCATGAAGCCTTGGACGAAATATACAAGATGCCACTTCATAAATTTCGTCCCGAGGCTATTCTAGGTGCTGCGTCACCTTATTATTGGTCCAGACCCATGTAATTTTGAAATACATAAGTATAGGCTATTTTTAGAGTCCGTATGTGTGGGGAAACAAGAGATAGGGTTGATTTCGGACCCCTCCACCAAGGGCCACAAAATTCCCCCCTCTTCCTCCATATATACAGCCCTTAGGGCACCGTTTAGACTTTGGGTTTTGTTTAGATTAAAGTTCGCCATAGATGCAACTTCGCGTACTTCGTTTGTGTTCAACGACCAGACAAAGGCGTCACAGAACCCCACCTTGATCAATAAAGCTTTCATCTTATATTCGCAATATCCAGATTGCAATCTCAGTTTCTTGCTTGTTCTTCGTTTGCTCGCAGGAAACAGACCCTCGTGGTCAGGTTGATCGTGCTCCGGCGTGGTCAATAACCTCTCGGAGTTGGTTTAGCGATTGCTAAGGTGCAATGTCCTCGCACGTTCGTAGTCAGATCGTCAAAGTCGACTTCCACCAAAGCGAAATCCATCATCTCATCGAAAGACGGGACACCTTAGCCTCTATCAACAATCCACAAACTAGGGGTAAACCCTGCGCTAATACGCCGTGGCAAAACTTCCTTTCGAGGAGCCACGCCGGGTCCAGATACCCAGACTATTGGTTCCCTTTCGTTAGAAGTCAAGTTCGGCTCACCCGACAACTTCCGAAGCGAAAAGCTAACCTTCCACATCGCCCCATTCGCAAGTCGCTATCAAGCGGTACTGGGACGTGAAGCTTTCGCCCGCTTTAACGCAATACCACATTATGCATCCCTTACACTTAAAATGCCCGGCCCACGAGGCATCATCTCATCACAGGGGAATGACAATTGACCCCCAAAAAACGGGTAAGGGTGCGGCCGCCTGGACAGCCGCACACTAATCTAGCCCGGACACGGCTAGACGAGTCCGGCGTCAACACACATGGACTTGAATAGCTGCACAACCCTGTACAAGGGGCTTCGCTTATTTACGCCAGGAGACAATGCGGCTCCCTTCTTGCTCCAGCTATATCCTGTTTATTCTAATATAGATTTCTCGCATGCCTATTTACTAAAGTTCCTCTTTTTCACAGACGAACACTGTGCTACGCCCATCTAGGATACGGAACAACGGAGACACAGGCGCAGACGTGCAGTAGGGACCCGTTCTAAGGATTCTTTTCAGATTAAGACCCTGCGTAAACCTTTTTTACTGTCTCTTGTTGAAAACCTCCCCCGATTTTCGTCATAACTGAGGAGGAGGCTGGCGTTTTGGCATGTGGCCATGCCAGAATTTTGCGCATACCTGGACACCAGGGGCTTTCTTACAAAGGGCTCTGTTTCGGCCCGTCTTCATAAAGACCAAATACCTTAGCGAGTGTTCGGCGTCGCGAGTTAGGCCTTATATGCATTAGCTCTGAATCATGTCTTTGGTCAAATGTTGGGTTTGCCCGGCTCCTGTGTTTTGCTGCCTTACGATCTGTTATATCGGCTAACGCGGCACCAGGAGAACTACTGCGATTGTGCCCCGGTTCGGCCAGGCGAGCACCTCAGTAGAGAAAGCCAAAAACTGACTGTCATGATATAGCGAGAGGCTGGTCAACCACTCGATGACTCTCGGAATCTCTAGGATTCCCCCGCATTAACGAAGGACTGCTTCTCGGTCAGGCACACACGCGCCCCGGATTCGGGAGAGCACGGTGCCTCCAGGGGCTATTGAATAGCCCCAATGTCAAACTCCTATGGCTAAGTGAAAGTGATAAAGCATTATAGTCCGGTTGCCTCGTTCGCCGCGCCATCACCTCCTTTGTAGGACCAAGACGTTGGATTAAGTGTAAAAAGGCGCATTTTTTGCGAACACCCCGCATTATATGCGTGGGGGCTGAAGCCAACGACTTCCATCTTTCAGGTTATATACACATATACATTAACGGCCGCACTGGAGGCGTTATAATTCTTGCAAGCACAAGTATAAAAAGCTTATATATTCTATCAAAATATTTCTTTTACAATAGCACCTGCTATTCGAACAAAACATCCTTCGAGCACTGCGTTTCTATTAAATGAGTTCCCGGAAGAACTCCCTCAAGGTAGTGCTTGGCAGATACCCGGCCTTCGTCCGAATCCTGGGATGCGACAACACTGGCCTGCATAGCCGCCCAATATGTCTTGACACGGGCAAGAGCCATTTGTGCACCCTCTATACATGCCGAACTCTTCAGTACATCGACATGTGGCACAGAACCAAGGAACTGCTGCACCAATCCAAAATAACTTTTCGGCTCTGGCTCCCCCGGCCATAAACGACTCGCGACATACTTCATGGCGAGTCCGGATAACCTGTTCAGCTCCGCAAAGGCGGCCAAATGGTCGGGTACCGAAAGTAGGCGCTCTGGCTTGTGGAACTGCGACCAAAACAGTTCTTCCAAATTATGGTCTCCTCATCCTTGGAAGTGTTCGGTTGCGTCAGCAGCACTCGCTGCCACATCCAGATAAGTGTTTTCCGCACTCCACTGCCGGTCTAACGGAGCATACCTAGGATCCCCGAATTTCATCTGCAGCATATAAGGCTTTCCAGCCGTGATATCCCCGGCCTGACGTAGCTCCTCCTTCATAGCTCTCATCGCAGAGCGAGCATCCTTGACCTCGGTAGTGATCTTCTCAAGGTCCTTCTGAGCCGCCCCTTTTCTTGTTCGAGAAATTTACAGCGGTCGGCACCATCCTTCAATTTTACAGCCATCTCGGCTATTGCCTTCTTACTCTGGCACTGAGCAGCCTGTTCGGCTTTCAGCTCTTCAGCCGCCTTAACGGCCGCCGCATCACTTTTTCTGGCTTCCTCCTTGGCTAGGGCAAGTTCCGCCCGAAGGTTCTCCACAGAAGCAGCACTATCTGCAATAAGCATATATATATTGTAAGAAACGAGCATTGAACTCCTCTTATCAGATATCTGTGGAGTATACCTTGTGCCTCGTCTAGCCGCTTATTTACAAGCGCGATGTCAGCATCTGCCACGTCCAGTTGCCGCTTTAACTCGGCAGATTCATCAGTCCGGCTAGCCACCGAACGCCTCGCCACCTTCATAAAAAGGTAAATATTTCATACCCGGGGTTTTGATCCTCTGTGCGCCATCACTCTTGACGACACACAGAGTCTCAGGGGCTACTATTTATACAGGGCACATTCTATGCGGCTCTACCAATAGATACAACTTTTCACATACCTCAAAGCCTGTCAGTAAACTCCTGGCGGCCTCGTACAATCCGCTTTCCACGGATGCAACCCTTCCTATCACCATGTTCATCAACACACGGTGTTCTTCTGAGACGGATGCACGCCCGAGCAGATCCCTCAGCCTCTCCGACCGCGCACCAGAGGGCACCGGACGAGCCCGACGACCTTTTTCAGGATCCAGACTTGGAGAAACCCGCCGGGACGACACCTCGGGGTCGCCTGCCTCGTAAGTCGGTGCAGCTAGGGGAGGCGTTTTGCTCTCTATCATCTCCGGACGGAGATCCCCTGAAGACGAGCTCTGCTGAGAAGGGTCAAGATCCGAACTGCAAGGTAATATTTCGGTTATCTTCCTCAGAAATAAAACAGGGATGCCACTAATTTTTGAGCCCCTCTCTTTACTTACGGCTCGGAGGAAAGCTGATCCCTTTGAGGGCACAGTGCGGCCGGGGCAGTCTCCGGCGCCGGATCCTCTGACAAAGATTTCTTCCCCCATTTCGAGGTCATCTCCTCCGGGTCCTCAGAGGCACTCTTTTTCTTTCCCAGGTTGAGGGAATTCTCGATTCCTCCCTTCTTGACAGTCTCCTTCGTGGAGGCGGCAGCTCCTTGGTTCCCCTCTTCGCCCTCTGCTAAAAACATAATCTGCAGCATCCTGGTTAACACGGGGTCTGGCGCGGTCTCGGGCAGGGGGGCTGGACACCTGATAAGCTTTGTCTTCGCTATCCACTCCTGTTCAAAGGATAGCTCTGTTAAAGGGCCGCTTTATGATGAAAATACGGATGGTGTGTCCAAATATGGGGCTGCTTACCTTAACATCTTGGCGATTGCAGCTCAGACCTGCGTCCTCGGATAAATCCGGACACCTTGTTTGTGGTCCAAAGAACAATTTGTACATCTCCATGGGCGTTGCGCCCATAAAATGTTGGAGGACTCGCGGTCCCTCCGGATTAAATTCCCACAGGCGGAGGGGGCGACGTTTGCAGGGCAGCGTGTGGCAAATCAGCATAACTTGCGCCACTACAGTCAGGTTAATATCTCTTTCTAGGAGATCTCGAATGTGGTCCTGCAGTAGGGGCATGTCTTTGGACGGACCCCAGATAAGCCCTTCATTAACCCATGACGCTCGCCGTGGCGGGGGACCCGAGCGAAAAGCAGGAGGCGCCACCCATGTGGTGCTATGTGGTCCTGCAGTAGGGGCACGTCTTTGGACGGACCCCAGATAAGCCCTTCATTAACCCATGATGCTCACCGTGGCGGGGGACCCAAGCGAAAAGCAGGAGGCGCCACCCATGTGGTGCCCCTGGGGGCTGTGATATAAAACCAGTCCCGTTGCCATAAGCCGAACTCTTCTTGGAAGGTGCCCTCGGGCCATGGAGCGCCGGCTATCTTGCTTATGATAGCTCCTCCGCACTCAGCGTGCTGCCCCTCGATCATCTTCGGCTCTATTTTGAAGGTTTTAAGCCATAATCCGAAGTGAGGGGTGACATGGAGGAAGGCTTCGCACACTACGATAAACAATGAAATTTGGAGGATAGACTGAGGAGCTAGGTCGTGAAATTCCAGCCCGTAATAGAACATCAGCCCCCTCACAATGGGATCAATCGGGAAACCTAACCCCCGAAGGAAGTGAGATGTGAACACCACGCTCTCACCGGGATGAGGAGAAGGAATGGCCTGCCCTTGAGCAGGCAGCCTATGCGAGATTTCGCCGGTTAGATACCTGGCATCTCTCAGCTTTCGCAGCCTTCTTCCGTAACGGAGGAAGGCACCCACCGGCCTTGAAGGTTGGAGTCGGACATCATCGGAGGTCCGAAGCGCCTAAAACTAGAAACCTTGAGTGTTGGAACTCGAGGCGAGGGGCAGATTTGATTGGATTGAAGGAAGAGGGAATCGAGCCTTGGTCTCTTTATAAAGAAGTTGAATACCAAGAGCCCTCCCCGTAACCGTTTGGGACTCGCTTTCAATCAGAGAGTCATACCAAAAGGCGCGGTTGGGTTACCCACGCCCGTATTAATGAGAATCCCGGAATAAGGGGACACGATCTCTGCTTCGACAAGACGTGCCAAGGAAACTACCTCGCTAAGCGTGCTGAGGTGGAATGGTAAAATGAATAAAGGCTAGGCCGTGGCATGATGTCACGCCGCGGGATACGTCAGCAGATTAGATTTGTGTAAGTATTATTCTCTCTACGGTGGCATGTGGAACTTATTTTTGCAGAGCCAGGCACTATCCTTGTGTTCAAACATCTTCTATGAAGTATTCGGAGGAGGAACCCGCCTTGCAATGCCGAAGACAACTTGCGCACCGGACTCGTCGTCATTGAAGCCTGGTTCAGGGGCTACTGAGGGAGTCCTGGATTAGGGGGTGTCCGGATGGCCGGACTATGACCTTTGGCCGGACTCCCAGACTATGAAGGTACAAGATTGAAGACTTCGTCCCATGTCCAGATAGGGACTTTCCTTGACGTGGAAGGCAAGCTTGGCGATACGATATGAAGATCTCCTCCCATTGTAAACGACTTTGTGTAACCCTAGCCCTCTCCGGTGTCTATATAAACCGGAGAGTTTTAGTCCATAGGAACAACAATCATACCATAGGCTAGCTTCTAGGGTTTAGCCTCTCTGATCTCGTGGTAGATCAACTCTTGTAATACCCATACCATCAATATTAATCAAGAAGGAGTAGGGTTTTACCTCCACCGAGAGGGCCCGAACTTGGGTAAAAACATCGTGTCCCTTGTCTCCTGTTACCATCCGCCTAGACGCACAGTTCGGGATCCCCTACCCGAGATCTGCCGGTTTTGACACCGACAGTCTTTACCCGTATACGTAGAGGTGATCTATACATTTTTTATTTCAATAAAAAGGCTCAACCTAGAACTTGCTTAATTGCTAAATCCTCTAAAGGCTGGTTGTGGCATATACGGTTAGGTCACGTGGGCATGCGAAATCTTGACAAGCTTATTAAAGGTGATCATATCCTTGGTGTTAAAGATGTTATATTTGACAAGGATAGACTTTGTGGTGCTTGCCAAGTAGGAAAACAGGTTGGAGGAAGCCACCCCGTGAAGAACATCATGACCACAAGGAGACCGCTCGAGCTACTTCATATGGATCTTTTCGGTCCCAATGCCTACAATAGTGTAACATCCCAAATTTTCAATTTGGAATTTTATAAATTAGATCATCATTGCATATCATATTTTAATGCATTTTGGCTTGATCCGAGAAATTCTATGCAACTCAAGGACCCACGAAGAGAGTTGGGGATTTTGTTATTTTCATATTTGAGTTTTCTCAAATTTTGAAAAGAGGATCATTTCATTTTAATAATTTTATCTTCGTATATTTCTTTTATAGAAATAAGAGAGAGGGAATAAAATGACTTTCCCAAAATAAAGAAATATTAGGGATTTAATAATAAAATCAAATAAGATTTATTTAGGGATTTTATTGCTATTTTACTGGAATTACGAAAAATGCGCGTTTTTAAAAATTGCATTTTAGGCCCAAATAAATGTTCGTCTTGTCCGGCTTATTTCTAGAGGATGGGGAAATTTTATTTCGGGATTTTGGAGTCCGTTTAGTATTTCTTTTCTTTCTTTTTCTACGCGTTGGAATTAAATTTTTTTTTTAAAAAAAAGTCAAACCGACTACGGGTCGTACCCGAGCGGGACTCCGCCCGGGGGGGCTTTATAAGCCGGCCCCCCTGCCCCGAAGCCCACACCGCCGCCGCCAGCCCACCCGCGCCCTAACCCTAGCCGCCACCGCCGCCGCCTGATCTGCCGCCCCGCCACCTCGCCGGAACCAAGGTAGCCGCCGCTAGTTTTTTTATAAAACCGTTTGGTTTTTAAAAAAACCCTAGATCGGTTTTTTTAGTTCGGTTCGTCGGTTTTTCTCGGTTTAGTTATTTAGCAGACGTTCGTCCGTACGTTCGTTTTAACGAATGGTTTTCACCGTTTAGTCGCAGACAGCAAACGTTCGTTCGTTAGTCTGTTCCTCAGTTTTTCTTTTTCTCGGGTGTTTCGCGATTATTTCCGATCACGATTTCTCATCCGATTTTCGTTTTAGTATAACTTTTCGCTCATTTGTCGGAATCAGGCAATTCAAGCGCCTAGAGTTTCGTCTCGAAACCCTCTTTCCGTTTAACCAACTTAAACAAGTTTTTGCTACTGTAAAAATTTGACTTAGGTCCAGATTAGTAAATGAGGCTTGTTTCTTTCGCCGTTTGAGTTTCGTTGCTTCGTTTGATTTGATTCTTTTTGCAAACCGGAGTTCTTAAGTTGAACTTTCTGGTTAGATCTTTTATTTGAGTTTTACCCGTGCATTAGATGTGTGCTTATTGTATGCTTGTTTGTTTGCGATAGAGTACCCGGAGTGCGTCGCTTGCTACTTCGAATCTCTAGGTTTCACGGATCATCAGCAAGGCAAGTAACACTTTGATCATACCTGTTTACTACCCAGTTTTTATTGCATTAGATCAATCCTCAAACAATTGCATGGTTAGGATCTGATTAATATGTGGGTTTTGGGAAGTAGATGAGGTAGTACCTATGTCTTGTTTATTATCAAACCTTTGGGAGTTACTTCTACATTTGCTTATATTGCTGTGCTATTCTAGTAGACATGGATTGGGTAAGTGTATCCATGACAGATGTGAGTATTGTTAATTAATGGTTCAACTTAAGGTGGCAACTTAATACACATCTGGGTGGATTGAGGCACCTGGGGAACCCAGTGATTGCCTTTTTTTATGGACCGCCACCCAGGCTCAAAGGGATCAAGAGATTATTCATGCTAGAAACTTCCATGTGCAACCACAAGCTACTATGGGTTCTAGCATAGTTGATTAAGTCATGTGAACTCTTACAGTGGTAGATGATACGTCTCCAACGTATCTATAATTTTTGATTGTTCCATGCTATTATATTACCCCTTTTGGATGTTTATGAGCATTATTTTACACATTTATATCATTTTTGGGACTAACCTACTAAACGGAGGCCTAGCCCGTATTGCTGTTTTTTTGCCTATTTCAGTATTTCGAAGAAAAGGAATATCAAACGGAGTCCAAACGGAATGAAACCTTCGGGAGCGTGATTTTTGGAACGAACGTGATCCAGAGGACTTGGAGTGCAAGTCAAGAAGCAGACGAGGCCTCAACAAGATAGGAGGGCTCGCCCCCCTATAGGGCGCGCCCCCCTGTCTCGTGGGCCCCTCGGGCGGCCACCAACGTACTTCTTCCTCCTATATAAGCCTACATACCCCGAAAACATCCAGGGAGCCAACGAAACACAATTTCCACCGCCGTAACCTTCTGTATCCACGAGATCCCATCTTGGAGCCTTCGCCGGCGTTCTTCTGGAGGGGGAATCGACCATGGAGGGCTTCTACATCAACATCCTTGCCCCTCCGATGAGTTGTGAGTAGTTTACCACAGACCTACGGGTCCATAGTTATTAGCTAGATGGCTTCTTCTCTCTTTTTGGATCTCAATACAATGTTCTCCCTCTCTCTTGTGGAGATCTATTCGATGTAAACTCTTTTTGCGGTGTGTTTGTCGAGATCCGATGAATTGTGGGTTTATGATCAAGTTTATCTATGAGAAATATTTGAATCTCCTCTGAATTCTTTTATGTATGATTGATTTATCTTTGCAAGTCTCTTCGAATTATTAGTTTGGTTTGGCCTACTAGATTGATCTTTCTTTCCATGGGAGAAGTGCTTAGCTTTGGGTTCAATCTTGCGGTGTCCTTACCCAGTGACAGCAGGGGTTGCAAGGCACGTATTGTATTGTTGCCATCGAGGATAAAAAGATGGGGTTTATATCATATTGCATGAGTTTATCCCTCTACATCATGTCATCTTGCTTAATGCGTTACTCTGTTCTTATGAACTTAATACTCTAGATGCAGGCAGGAGTCGGTCGATGTGTGGAGTAATAGTAGTAGATGTAGGCATGAGTCGGTCTACTTGTTGCGGACGTGATGCCTATATACATGATCATGCCTAGATAATCTCATAACTATTCACTTTTGTATCAATTGCTCGACAGTAATTTGTTCACCCACCGTATTACTTATGCTATCTTGAGAGAAGCCACTAGTGAAACCTATGGCCCCCGGGTCTATCTCTTATCATATTTGTTTTCAATCTAATTTTATTTGCATCTTTACTTTTTGCATCTATATTATAAAATACCAAAAATATATTTATTTTATCATACTAGCTATATTAGATCTTAGTTTCTCAAGTGGCCGTGAAGGGATTGACAACCCCTTTATTGTGTTGGTTGCGAGTTCTTTGTTTGTTTGTGTAGGTGCGTGGGACTTTTGAGGAGCCTCCTACTGGATTGATACCTCTGAGGGAAACACTTACGCTACTATTGCTGCATCACCCTTTCTTCTTCAAGGAAAACAAACGCAAGCTCAAGACGTAGCAGTAGACTAGCAGATGTAGGGGAAAGTAGGTGTAACGGTCTACCCATCATAAGGTGCTAACGCTTCAGAAAGACTGTGTCTCGGTCATCCATTTCTCAAACACCATGTAGTGCGAGAAATCCAACAGAGGAGATCGAGTCTTGTGGGGAAAAGTGCGCAAACCTCTGCAGAGTGTATAAACTAAGAGCATTACTAGTAGATCCCTCAAACCCTCAAACCCCTAAAAATAACCGTTTTTTTACAGTTTTTGCGGAAAAAACGCCGTAGACTAGAATGTCTAAACCCTCAAACCCGTAAAAAAAATTAGAGGTCCAACCCTCAAACCAGTTTGCAATCTGTAGAAGTAGGGGTTGAGAGGAAAATCGCCCCCAACCCGCACTCCTCCTCCTCGCTCGCTCCTCGCTCACGCGGGAGCAAACTGCCTCCTCCTCCCGGCCTCCTCCTCCCGCCGCCTCCCGCCGCCTCCTGCTACGCCGGCCATGGAGGGCCCCGCCGCCGCCCAGCCCGCCTCGCCCGCCTCACCTTCCCCGACCGCCTCGCCCGCCCCGGCGCCCGCCCCCGCCCC
>NC_041381.1:251831052-251898408 GCF_002162155.2 Triticum dicoccoides
CCGACGTGGTGGCGGCAACCCATGTCGGGGCCAAGCATCGGCGGGCGGGCCTCGCAGCGCCTCCTCCCGCCTCCCAGGCTCCCGCCCCAGCGCCCGCCCCCGCCGCCGCCGCCGCGCCCGCCCCCAAGAAGAGTCGGCCGAAGGCGGCCGGCCGTGGGCCTCGAGGGGCTTCCTCCAAGGTCGTCGGCTCGTCCCCGGCCGTGAAGAAGCCGCGGAAGAAGCCCGCCGCCGCGGCCGCGGCCACGCCCGCCGTCGTTGTCGAACCTCCTCCCGCCGCGCACGAGGTGTTCGAGGAAATGGGAACCCCATCCTCGTTCATGGACCTCCTCCAAGCCATTCCCATTTAAGCATGTTTGGTCAATTCTTCAAACCTTTGACAAGTGGAAGTTGAGGGATCAAGAGACCGCACCCAAGAAGTCGGCAATGCTAAGGATGGATGATAGTGAAGATGAGGAGGAGAGGAACTTGGGCAAGCCCGAGGGAAACAAGAAGGGCAAGCTAAGGGTGAAGATGGAAGAAGAGGCGTCAAGCCTAAGGGAGAAGATGGACCACATGATGAAGACAAGAGAGGAATTGACAATGAATACATTGGAGACGAAGCTTCCTATCACCAAGAAGAAGAAAGAGGTCAAGCTTGCACAAGTTGAAGCAAAGCGTGAAGAAGCAAAGCGCAATGCCGAGTTGGAGGAGAGGATGATCAAGCTAAAAGAGGCAAAGGTATGGAAAGAACTCATGGTGGAAGAGAAAGAGCACATGATGATGTCCAAGCAGGACATGGATCAAGGCCAATTGCAATGGTGGAAGGACTACAAGGAGTACATCACGGAGAGGAAGAGGATGTTCCGTGTTGCGTCCTCTACTTTTCGAGGTGACACTCCGATGAGTAGTTGTGGTGATGGTGGTGTGTATGACTCCACCGATGCCGATGGAGATGCTTGATGGAGCCCGCTTGTGGTCTAGGAGATGGCGCTGAGGTGCAACTTTTTGGTGATGGTGCTGATGAGAGGAGGAAGATGATGATTTTGTGATGTAAACTATTAAACCATGCATCAATGATTGTCATTTGGTAGTTTGATCGGAAGTTGATTGTGTTCTTGTTGTCATAAATTGTGAGATGTCAAATGATAGATTTAAAGGTTGGGGTCGAGGCAAAGACTAGAACCCTCAAATCTAATCCTTAAAGCAGTTTAAGGGTTGGGTTTGAGGGTTCTAGTATTTGCCCCTGTTTTTCAACCCTTAAAAGTGTCAAAAAGTGACACTTCTCAACCCTTAAAACTGCTTTAAGGATTTGAGGGTTTGAGGGTTCTACTAGTAATGCTCTAATCATGGTTAGCTATGTCCCCGGTTATGGACGTTTTGAGTATCCAGTACTTGGATTATCATGTGAATCTCATCATGTTACATAATTTAATTTGTTGCGTTTAATCATGATGCTTAATTGGGATTGAGTTGGGTGAACCTTCTCAATGTTTAACAACCACCATGATAGTTAAATAAAATTTATTCCTTTGTTGTAGGGAAAAATTGGCTTTATGAAAAACTGTAACCATAGAGCTTTCCACCAGCCATATATGCATGCAGTGATAGCATTATTCTGTTCATTACTCTCTATGTGTTACATTGCCAGCATATTCCATGTGCTGACCCATTTTCGGTCTGCAACGTTCATGTTGCAGACTTTTCAGACGACGAGTAAGGTGCCTTAGGTCATGATCTTTCACTCAGTGATTCCGTTGGAGTTGATGGACTCACTTTATCTTCCAAGCCTTCCGCTGTTATCATTATTAGATGGCCTTAAGCCATATTTATTGTAATAAGTTCTCTTTTGAGACATTCAATGTAATAAGTGTGTGATTGCTACTCTGTTATAAATCCTTCAAGTACTGTGCGTGTCAGCATTACCGATCCAGGGATGACACTGATGCACAGATATCAGACTGTTTGAGGTCTGGTCGCTACAAGATGGTATCAGAGCACACGCTGACTGTAGGACACGACCACTAAGCTAAGGCCCTAGATCACTACTCTCTTCTCATTTCTGACTCCTCCCCATTTTCTACTCTTTAGGATGGCGGATGTAAGGAACAAGGTCACGCAACCGAATGAAGATACACCTTTTGGACGCCACTTGAAAGAAGTCACTAGATACCTGAACATCGGAGTACCAAGCTTCACCGGGACCTACATCACCACTTTACTAGAAGAGGAACGTTGGATGATTCAAGTTCAAGTTCCAGGAAGAACGTTCATGCCAGTCACTGAGCCCATAGAGTTTTCTTTTGATGCACCAACCAAGAGTCTAGGAAAGAGCATGGCAGCCCACATTACCATGGGACGCATTGGAGAAGTTTACCACAAGGATCTCAAGGATACTATCTACCAGATTTTTTGGCGCTGAGATGAGCAATGGGAGATGATCAGCACTAGGAAGGATAGACCCATTGCAACATTCATCCAGGAGTTAAACCAGCACATTAGACGCCAGGAGAACCAGATGTGCGCAGGCATGATAGACCAGAAGAAGGCAATGACCAAGATCACGGAGCTGGAAGAAGAACTCAAGTCTACACGTGATGGATATGAGGAGGAAATGACGACACTCGTGGAGAAGAATGATGACCTCAAGAAGAAACTAAAAGTGTTCATGGCATTCCCCGCGCCAGGAGGAGAAGACGACTATTTCACTTGCCCGGAGAACTACATCATCATCGACGACATCGACTCGGACCCCGACGATAGCGATGATGACTTTGTTGATGAAGCTGGAGCAGATATCATGGAGTTTTCGCCCGATAAATTTTTCTAGTCGACCACCATATCAGTAGTAGTATTCCCACATGTATCTAGTATAGTCCGAGCACTTTTGTAACGATAGTTAGACCGTTATATGCCCTTGTTTGAATTGATTGACGTGATATTGTTTGTGTTTGTCTGATGTGCATATGGGTAGTGTTTTCTCTATAGACCTCATTCTATTCTATATTCTCATCCTTTCTAAACCATCAGATGCCTCCAAGACATGACAATGGATTTGTTTTCCCACTGGAGCTCACTCAGTTGATCCAGCAGCAGAATGCATTGATGCAGATACTAGTCCAGAATCAGAATCAGGGGATTTGTGGATAAGTATAAACTGCCCACCAAGGTTCTTAGAACACCTATGTTAGTAAGCTCAACAGGAGCGGAGTATATGGCAAGTCAAGGATGTTTTCAGATGCCATTGACCATAGGTAGGCATGTTTTCCCCTCGGATCTAATAATTTTGGAGTCACAAGGTTTGGATGTGATTCTGGGTATGGATTGGCTATCAATGTATGGAGGAAACATTGATTGCGCCAGTAAGTCGATTTTGCTTACCACCCCAGAAGGAAGAAGGATTAAGTATGTATCCCGGCATGAGCCGAAGAGGACTCAAGTGAATTCCTTATCAGGAGTTGTATAGGAGGAAGTACTAGTGGTGAAGGATTTCCCTGATGTATTTCCACAGGAGTTGCCAGGCATGCCACCAGATAGAAACATTAGTTTTTGATTGAACTTTTTCCAGGCACAGGATCAATATCTAAGAGACCGTACAGGATGCCCGCAAAGGATTTGGAGGAAATTAAGAAGCAGATTAAGGAGTTACTAGATAAAGGCTATATTCGCCCAAGTTTGTCACCTTGGGGATCGCCAGTGCTCCTAGTGGAGGAGAAGGATGGATCATTAAGGATGGTTGTTGATTATTGGGGATTGAATGAAGTGACAATCAAGAACAAGTACCCATTGCCAATGATCAATGATTTGTTTGACCAATTGCAAGGAGCTAAAGTATTTTCCAAGATCGATCTTTGATCAGGATACCACCAGCTGAAGATTTGAGAGCAGGATATACCTAAGATAGCTTTTACCAAAGGGTACGGGCTATATGAGTATACCATTATGTCATTTGGTCTGACTAACGCACCTGCCTATTTCATGAACATGATGAACAAGGTGTTTATGGAGTTTTTGGATAAGTTCATTGTGGTGTTCATTGATGATATTTTGGTCTACTCGAAGAATGAAGAGGAGCATAAGGAACATTTGCGTTTGGTACTTGGAAAGCTCAGAGAACATCAGTTATATGCCAAATTTAGCAAGTGTGAGTTTTGGTTGAAGGAAGTTGGATTCCTCAGACATGTTATATCCGGAGAAGGAATAGCAGTAGACCCCACCAAAGTTGTCACTGTGAAAAATTGGGAAGCACCCAAATCAGTTGGAGAGATCCGGATTTTTCTGGGACTCGCAGGATACTACCGGAGGTTCATTGAGAATTTCTCGAAGATTGCAAAACCCATGACGGAGTTGTTGAAGCAGGACACCAAATTCAAATGGACTGAGGAATGTGAGGCCAGTTTCCAGGAGTTGGATAAATGTTTGGTTACATCAACAGTGTTGATTCTGCCAGATCAGCGCAAGGATTATGAAGTATATTGCGATGCTTCTCGTCGAGGACTTGGAGCAGTGCTTATGCAGGAGGGAAGAGTTGTTTCGTATGTCTCATGACAACTTAAGCCCCATGAGTTAAATTATGCCACCCATGATTTGGAGTTAGCAGCCGTAGTGCATGCGTTGAAGACCTGGAGACATTTTCTCATCGGAAACCATTGTGAGGTGTACACGGATCACAAGAGTTTGAAGTACAACTTCACACAGAAGGAGTTGAATCTCAGGCAAAGGAGACGGTTGGATCTGATTAAGGATTATGACATGAGGTTGCATTATCATCCCGGTAAGGCTAACATAGTAGCCGATGCGTTGAGCCGCAAGAGTCATGTCAATACCCTCATGACCGAAGAGTTACCAAAGGAGTTAGCCGAAGATCTTCGCGAGCTATGTTTGGAGATAGTTCCGAGAGGCTATGTAGCAGCATTGGAGATTTAGTCTACTTTGATGGATAAGATCAGAGAAGCTCAGAAGACAGACAAGGGGGTTGCAGAGATAAAGGAGAAGATGAGCAAAGGAAAAGCTAAGGGATTTCGTGAGGGTGAGCACGATACCTTATAGTTTGAGGACCGTGTTTATGTGCCTAATGACCCGGAGATCAGGAAGTTGATTCTGCAAAAGGCCCATGATTCACTGTATTCGATTCACCCAGGAAATACCAAGATGTATCTGGATTTGAAAGACACTTTTTGGTGGACCGGAATGAAGAAGGATATTGCAGAATATGTAGCACTTTGTGATGTATGTCAGAGAGTGAAGGCAGAGCATCAGAAGCCAGCCGGATTGCTACAGCCATTGCCGATACCCGAATGGAAGTGGGATAAGCTAGGCATGGATTTTATTACGGGATTTCCCAGGACTCATTCAGGCTATGACTTGATATGGGTTGTAGTTGAACGTTTGACGAAGGTAGCTCATTTCATCCAAGTGAATACCACTTATACCAGTGCTAAGTTGGCAAAGATATACATGACCAGGATCGTATGTTTGCATGGAGTTCCGAGGACCATTGTATCGGATAGAGGAACCCAGTTTACCTCAAAGTTCTGGAGTCAGTTGCATGGAACTTTGGGTACCAGGCTAGAGTTCAGTACAACCTTTCATCCACAGACAGATGGATAGACCAAGAGAGTCAATCTGATTCTAGAGGACATGTTGAGAGCTTGTGCGCTAGATTATGGATCTAGTTGGGACGACAATTTACCTTATGCAGAGTTCTCTTACAATAACAGTTATCAATCCAGTGTGAAGATGGCCCCTTTCGAAGCCTTGTATGGAAGGAGGTGCAGGACACCATTGTTGTGGGATGAAGTTGGAGACCGTCAGTTGTTTGGGCTAGATTTGATTAAAGAGTCTGAAGAGAAGGTTAAGTTGATTCGCGATAGACTCAAAGTAGCCCAGTCTAGGCAAAAGAGCTATGCAGATTCTAAACGCAAGGAGATAGTTTACGAAGTTGGAGACAGAGTTTATCTTCGAGTGTCCCCACTTCGAGGAGTTAAGCGTTTTGGAGTTAAGGGAAAGTTAGCACCACGTTTTGTGGGACCATACAAAGTTTTGGACCGTATGGGAGAAGTTGCTTACAAGTTAGAATTTCCTGAAGGACTGTCAGGAGTTCATGATGTGTTCCATGTTTCCCAGTTGAAGAAGTGCCACGCAGAGATGACTGAAATCCCTTTGAGAGATACAGTGCCACTAGAGGCGATTCAGTTGGATAGCAATTTGACCTATGAGGAGAAACCAGTCCAGATTCTCGAGTTTGCCAGCCGAGTCACGCGCAACAAGGTTATCAAGTTCTGTAAGGTTCAGTGGAGCCACCAACCCGAATCTCGAGGGAGAGATTCATCTTAAGGGGGGTAGGTTTGTAACATCCCAAATTTTCAATTTGGAATGTTATACATTAGATCATCATTGCATATCATATTTTAAAGCATTTTGGCTTGATCCGGAAAATTCTACGCAACTCAAGGACCCACGGAGAGAGTTGGGGATTTCATTATTTTCATATTTGAGTTTTCTCAAATTTTGAAAAGAGGATCATTTGATTTTAACTATTTTATCTTCGTATATTTCTTTTATAAAAATAAGAGAGAGGGAATAAAATGACTTTATTTTATTTGGGATTTAATAATAAAATCAAATAATATTTTATTTCGGGATTTTATTGCTATTTTATTGGAATTAGGAAAAATGCGCGTTATTCAAAATTGCATTTTAGGCCCAAATAAATGTTCATCTTGTCCGGCTTATTTTTAGAGGACGTGGAAAATTTATTTTGGGATTTTGGAGTCCGTTTAGTATTTGTTTTCTTTATTTTTCTACGCGTCGGAATTATTATTATTTTTAGAAAAAAAGTCAAACCGACTTCGGGCCGTACCCGAGCGGGACTCTGCCCGGGGGGGCTTTATAAGCCGGGCCCCCCTGCCCTGAAGCCCACACCGCCGCCGCCAGCCCACCCGCGCCCTAACCCTAGCCGCTGCCGCCACCCTCGCCGCCGCCGACGCTGCCGTCCGCCGCCCCGCCGCCCGATCCGCCGCCCCACCGCCTCGCCGGAACCCCGCCGAACCCGAGGTAGCTGCTGCCGTTTTTTTATGAAACCGTTCGTTTTTTAAGAGAACCCTAGATCCGTTTTTAGTCTGATTCGTCGGTTTTTCTCTGTTTAGTTATTTAGCGGAGGTTCGTCCGTACGTTCGTTTTAACGAACGGTTTTCACCGTTTAGTCACAGACAGCGAACCTTCGTTCGTTAGTCTGTTTGTCAGTTTTTCTTTTTCTTGGGTTTTTCGTGATTATTTCCGATCGCGATTTCTGATCCAATTTTCGTTTTAGTATAACCTTTCGCTTGTTTGTCCGAATCAGGCGATTCAAGCGCTTGGAGTTTCATCTCGAAACCCTCTTTCCGTTTAACCAACTTCAACAAGTTTTTGCTACTGTAAAAATTTGACTTAGGTCCAGATTAGTAAACGAAGCTTGTTTCTTTCGCCGTTTGAGTTTCATTGCTTCTTTGATTTGATTCTTTTTGCAAGCCAGAGTTCTTAAGTTGAAATTTCTGGTTAGATCTTTTATTTGAGTTTTACCCGTGCATTAGATTTGTGCTTATTGTATGCTTGTTTGTTTGTGATAGAGTACCCGGAGTGCGCCGCTTGCTACTTCGAATCTCTAGGTTTCACGGATCTTCAGCAAGGCAAGTAACACTTTGATCATACCTATTTACTACCCAGTTTTTATTGCATTAGATCAATCCTCAAACAATTGCATGGTTAGGATCTGATTAATATGTGGGTTTTGGGAAGTAGATGAGGTAGTACCTATGTCCTGTTTATTATCAAACCTTTGGGAGTTACTTCTACGTTTGCTTATATTGCTATGCTATGCCAGTAGACATGGATTGGGTGAGTGTATCCATGACAGATGTGAGTATTGTTAATTAATGGTTCAACTTAAGGTGGCAACTTAATACACATCTGGGTGGATTGAGGCACCTGGGGAACCCAGTGATTGCCTGTTTTTTATGGACCGCCACCCAGGCTCAAAGGGATCATGAGATTATTCATGCTAGAAACTTCCGTGTGTAGCCATAAGCTACTATGGGCTCTAGAATAGTTGATTGAGTCGTGTAAACTCTTACAGTGGTAGACTAGCAGATGTAGGGGAAAGTAGGTGTAATGGTCTACCCATCGTAAGGTGCTAACGCTTCTGAAATTTGTCTCGGTCATCCGTTTCTCAAACACCATGTAGTGCGAGAAATCCAACGGAGGAGATCGAGTCTTGTGGGGAAAAGTGTGCAAACCTCTGAAGAGTGTACAAACTAATCATGGTTAGCCGTGTCCCCGGTTATGGACATTTTGAGTATCTAGTACTTGGATTATCATGTGAATCTCATCATGTTACTTAATTTAATTTGTTGGGTTTAATGATGATGCTTAATTGGGATTGAGTTGGGTGAACCTTCTCAATGTTTAACAACCACCATGATAGTTAAATAAAATTTATTCCTTTGTTGTAGGGGAAAATTGGCTTTATGCAAAACTGTAACCATAGAGCTTTCCACCAACCATATATGCATGTAGTGATAGCATTATTCTATTCATTACTCTCTATGTGTTACATTGCCGACATATTCCATGTGCTAACCCATTTTCGAGCTGCAACGTTCATGTTGCAGACTTTTCAGACGACGAGTAAGGTGCCTTAGGTCGTGATCTTTCACTCAGTGATGCCGTTGGAGTTGATGGACTCACTTTATCTTCCAAGCCTTCCGCTGTTATCGTTATTAGTGGCCTTAAGCCATATTTATTGCAATAAGTTCTCTTTTGAGACATTCGATGTAATAAGTGTGTGATTGGTACTCTGTTATAAATCCTTCAAGTATTGTGCATGTCAGCATTACAGATCCAGGGATGACACTGATGCACAGAGATCAGACTATTTGAGGTCTAGTCGCTATAAAGAGTCTGGGTGGTAACTCGTTTGGATTGGTCATTGTTGATGATTTTTCAAGATTTACGTGGGTGTTATTTCTTGATGATAAATCGCAGGTCCAAAAGATCTTCAAAAACTTTGCTAGAAAGGCCCAAAACCAATTTGAAGTGAAGATCAAGAAGGTTCTCAGCGACAGCAGAACGGAGTTCAAGAATGCCAATGTGTACACCTTTCTTGACGACGAAGGGATTTCACATGAGTTCTCGGCTACGTACACACCTCAACAAAATGGAGTTGTTGGGAGGAAGAATCGAACGCTCATTGTCGTGGAAAGGTCACGGCAGATGTCCTAGCGAAAGGACTTAGTCATGGAGCCATAGCTTAAAGGGGTTAAACGTGACAAAGGACACGGGAGTTTATACTAGTTCGGCCCCTTGCGGTGAAGGTAAAGGCCTAATCTAGTTTGAGGTGGTATTGCTTATGTCTCAATTACCAGGGAGCGAATCCACTTGACCTAGCTTTCAATCTATTGTTTCTTGTCTTGGACCACCGCCGGGTCATCCCTTTATATACACAGATCGACACCCAGCAGCTCACGGAGTCCCGGCTGGCTCATAAGTAACGTGTCCAGCTCGGTGACTACCTTTACATGACTTACAATACAAGTCTTTACATACATGGCGGTTCACCCCTACGGGCCTTAAGTCGCCTCTAGGCCTTGGGCCCTTAACTAAACCACCATCTTTAAAATTCTCGTGGGCTTCTATGATGAATCTCCATAAGTATAACCTGGACCCTCCTGGGCGCAGGGGCGGAGCTAGGCTAATGCAAGGGTATGCAATGCATACCCAACATTTTTTGCAAAAATAGTTTAGTATATAAGATACTATATGCGTTTATTTATATAACATATGACAGTGTAATTGTACGTACAGGAGAAGAGAAATGAAGAGAATAACGATTCAGACCCACTTGGGCCTATATTGGGTTCTACTCGTTCCTAGGTAGTGCTACTGGGCCGTGTCTTTCGAGGCAGAATGCTGCCCGATTTGACGAAGCTGAGGAGACAGCATGCCTAGGAGCCTTCGACTCGATGATTTCGCTGATTCAACCGCCCGCTGCGCCGCATCGAGGAACTGGGGCACATCGCTGCGCCGCGTCTGCATGCCCACATCGGCCATCGGAAGCCGCTGCCAATCGATCTCATTCCTGCATGTTTGCGGCTTCCCCTGCAGGCTGCAGGGTCGCAGCGGCGCACACACATCTGCCATCTAGCAGGAAAGTCGGCAACGACGGCGGCGTGGGTAGTTCTCTCATTGTTAGGTTGATTTTTGCGAGACAATGAGGGTTTATTCTTGATTTGTCTGAATTGTTAACTAAGAATAAAGGATTATCTTCATTCCCTGATTTTGAGTAAAAATTTTGTTCGGTTTGTATTGTCTGGCTATAAAATTTGTGAAGAAGTCCAAGAAAAACAAGATGAATTTCAAGCTTCTTAGTTTCTGAATTATGAACATTCAAATCTGTAAGACTGCCCACCATTGCCACCATCACTATGTAACATGCATTTTTTTATAGGTGTGAAAAATGAAGAACAAGGGCGGTGATTTTAAGAGTTTGTGGGACAAAGCTGCTTCAAAGGCGCCGACGATAAGTTCGACATCAACACCAGCACCAACATTGCTATCTATCGACGATGAAAACCAAGTTCAAGCTCAACATTGGTATCACAAACCTTTTTATTTCTTACATTGTTGTGAAGCAAAAAAAACACCATGCATACCCATGTCGGAAATCCTGGCTCCGCCACTGCCTGGGCGGGTCATACCTAGTAGTTATATACCCAATATTAGGCCCCAGATTGATTTGAACTGGTTCATGTCAATCTTCAATAGTTAGAATAGTTCTTCCTTTCTTTATTTGTGCGAGAATTCATAACCCGCCATGACATCATCTTCTGGATTTGTGATAACCCGCCATGACGTCACCTGCAATTAATTCACACATTATCCAACATATCTCAACGGATCTTTATGTTAATAACCGTCCTGAGAATCGAGGAGCCTAGGCAGCTGGATAACCACGTTTTGGCCTCCTCGTTTTTCATGCCCACTTATTAGCCTTCTCCTTATAAATAGCCACGACCAGCCCCTTCTCATTCTCCCCCCTTTCCATCGTCTTCCTCCTCTCGCGACTCTTTGCCACTCGAGCTCCGCCGCCGCCGCGAAGCACATCGTCGACCTCGTCCTTGGCCGCCGCATCACCCTGAATGAACCAAAGAACGGCGGCGCTCCTCCGTAGCTGATCTGCATCTATAAGTACTGCTCTCCTGTACTCCAGATTTGCATTAAGGTTTCTGAGCTTCTTCGTGTTCTTCATAGTTCTTCAACCATAGCACCTTTGATCTGAAAACGGCATAAAACTTGTGCGGTAGGAGTTTTGCTCTTTCCTTCAATACCAGCGGCCCCTTTTTCCTTCAAAAGAGATCTCATTAGATCTTATGAACTCCTCTGTGTTGGTTTTAGGTCTTGATTTATTTCCTTTTTCTGAACTGCCACTGATCTGAAATAATAATTGCAATCTGTGAAACCTATTTGTACGGTACTTAGCAAAAAACTGCATCTTGATAGATCTACCTAGTCATGGCGGCTCATATCACCGGTTGTAGTTAATTGCAATGCTCAACAGATTTCCCTTTTGATAGATATCAAAACTGCTCATGGCGGCTTAGATAACCTGCTGTAACTAGTCATATACCATTAGGCCCCTTTTTGAGTCGCCATTTGTATATGTGTTGTAACACTTTCCGCCCGGCTTAATTTGAACCGACAAACCTTGTTCTTTTCCTTTTAGGCTTCCTTCTTCATAATGCCGCACAAAACAACCACTTCCTATAACTGGGTTCGCTCCATCGTCACGGAGAACACACTTGAAGACTTTGTGAAAATCGGTTATTTGCTGAAAAAGTTTGTCATGTCTTACCGCGCCCCCAAGCCGGAAGAAGAGAAACCTCAGCCCAAAGAAGGCGAAGTCATTGTCTTCACTGATCATATGAACCGGGGCTTCTCACCGCCCGGCTCTAGATTTTTCCGGGACGTTCTACACTTTTTTGACCTTCATCTTCAAGACATCAGACCCAATTCCGTGTCCAACATATGCAATTTCCAAGTGTTCTGCGAAGTCTACCTTCAAGAGGAGCCCACTGTGGAGTTATTCAGAGAGTACTTCTGTTTGAATCACCAGAACGAGTACTCCAATGGACCCAGTTTGGAACTTGGTGGGATCTCAATCCAGCGAAGAAGAGACGCCATTTTCCCTTATGCACAACCGCCGAGTCATCCCAAGGATTGGAATCAAATATGGTTCTATTGCAAGGATGCCTCTCCGGCTGATGAGAACAGACTCCCCGGCTTTCGCGCCCTGTGTCTTGAATCAAACCATCCTCTCCCTGACAAGTTGACAACTGCTGAACATAAGAAGCTCGCCCCTACCATTGACAAAGTCAAGGCTCTGTTGGGGAATGGCTTAACTGGCATTGACTTGCTTCGATGTTGGGTCGCATGGCGGATTATCCCCTTGAGCCTCCGCTCCACTTTAATGTGCACCTATACCTGTGGCACAAAGGATCCACTATGCCACAACTCCGAGGAGTTCACTAATGACCTCATCAATGAGATGACAAAGTCTCTTCTGAATGAGAGCCCAGCTGATTGCAGCAAGGTGGGCCTAAGCCCTTTCTACGAGTTAAATCGACACCAAAAGTAAGCCACCGAACTAGCTATTTTACCTTCACCCTTAATACTTTTTTTAATTCAACCTTGACGATTTTCACAGGCTGATGTGGACTTTTGGAAGAAAGAATATGATCATGAAGCTGCCAAGAGAGCCAGGAAGGCCAAGAAAGCTGCCAGGAGAGCCACCAAGAAGAGAGGAAAGAAGCCCAGCGCTTCCGAATTGCTTCAACTGGACGACACCTCTGAGTCGGAGGTAGCCCTTGATTCTCTTGGCTCTTTTTTCAACCATCCTATTGACACTGACTATCATCAGGATGACACAGGAACGAGTCGGGGAGTGGAAGAAGAGGTAACTATTATTTCCTCCGACTCCGAGCCTTTGCCAAGGCAAAAAATCCAAAGAGTAACCCGGAAAGTAAGATTTTCACACCCCTTAGCTCATCTGGATCCTCACTTTATTTTTAAGCAACAACAGCACGAGAGCCGGCGAAAGACTCAGAGGAGCAAGGATGTAGAACTCTCCTCCGGCTTACCGAACACGCTAAGGAAGCATCGAAATGAGGTCATCCCCGACTTAAACTCTTTTTATCCTTTGGTGGGTCTCACTCGCCGGCTACACAATTCTTCTGACTCAAATTATTAGGAAACATATCATTCCTCTTCCGGCGACTCAATCCAATATAATATGCCGACTTCCAAGACTGCTCCCGGGTTATGGCAAATTACTTATCATTTACTCATTATGATCCTTTTATACTTATACTAACCTTTATGAATCATGCAGTGGGAAAGCCAAGCCCAGCAAGAGGGCAAAGATGAATAAGCCGGCCGAAGCGTCAAAAGTCAATGAGCCGGAGCAGCAGAAGATAGGCCCTGAAGATCCTGTTCCTTCACAATCAGAGCCGGTTATTGATAACCCGCTAGTGACCTCTGACCCCCATATGGAGCAAGCTAGTGATGACTGACGCTGTCCTGGATTAGGGGGTACTCAACACGTCGTCTCCCGATCAGTTGGATTGGGCCGAGGACCCCCATGGCCGTATACTCATGGGCCAGTCCGAACAGCTGCCGCATACAAGGAAGAATCCACAAGACTTGGCGATCAAGACAAGGACTCCTCCCCCACCGGCGTATTCAGCTAGGACTCTTGTTATCCTAGGCCTCTGGTGCATTATATAAACCGGGGCCAGGCTAGTCGATAGATATATACAACAACAATCATACCATAGGCTAGCTTCTAGGGTTTAGCCTCTCTGATCTCGTGGTAGATCAACTCTTGTACTACCCATATCATCAATATTAATCAATCAGGAGTAGGGTTTTACCTCCATCGAGAGGGCCCGAACCTGGGTAAACATTGTGTCCCTTGCCTCTTGTTACCATTGATCCTAAGACGCACTGCTTGGGACCCCCTACCCGACATCCGCCGGTTTTGACACCGACATTGGTGCTTTCATTGAAAGTTCCGCTGTGTGATCGGCGAAATGATCAATGGCTCGACTGTAGGTCAACTGCGACGTCGACTTTTTCATCACCAGCTCGGCTGGTCACCTTGGCTTGACCGAGGACTGCACCCTACCTCCGATCGTCATGTTCGGATGAGGGCCTTCATCAACACCAACTCCGATCTCTATCAAGATCATGGAGGAGTCATCCATGGAGCTCGGGGGCTCTACGTCAACATTGCCCTCAGGCGACCGTGCTGTTTTTCTGGACAACAAACTTGTATCTGCCGCCACTGCCTCCTCGAGTGTCGCCTAAACGATTACTTCGGTGGAATTATGCGGAATTAAGTCTACAACAACCCTGCAAAAATTTCGTCGAGTTCCGATGGAGAAATCTCCGGCAATCTCCGATATACCGGAGCCCTGTTGAATCTTGACGAGAATCCGGACGAGTTTAGGGCGTGGTATCAAGCACCTAGCTCGGATGTCCTTTGAAAGATCCAACCGTTGATTTGCTGCGAAATTCCCATATCTACCACCTGCCGAAAATTCAGCTCGATCCGACCGTCCAAACTCCGGGAAACTTCCGATTAGTGCATCACTTTTTGGATCTGTTTTCTGCGCGAGAACGAATCTGACCCGAATTCATCTTCTTTATGAACGGGATTTCAGACATCCTTTTTGAAGGAAGTTTTCGTATGAGGTGTTGTGTTTTATTCTCAAACACATCCCAGTAGTATTAAAAGTATTCTTGCAATACGAACTTCACCGTCGCGCCGGTGTCAAACCAGCCCGACAAGATCACTCCACGGCGGCCGACCTGCGTTAAACACGTCGTCGCTTCGGATCATCATCTTGGCCAGCCGAACAATAGTTCGGCATCGCGAAGGATAAATCTTCACCAACATCGCCGTCCCACGGATTACACGGAGCGGGCACACCTGCATCGTCACACGGTCACTTCATCAAGCCGGCATCGACCACGTCACGACCTGCATCGGCAGGGCTGCACTGTTGCTTTCTCAAGCTGGTGTCCACCACGCCGACCTACTTCGACTCATTAGCTGACACCGAGACTTCATCATGTTAGCTGGACCGGGGGCTTCATCATCTCTTCATCAACCTACTCCGGAGACTTCGGCATCGCTGGCCGACCGACTCCGTCACGTTAGCTAGACCGAGTGCTTTGCCTCGGCGAGCCAACCTTTGCTAGCATCGCCATGCCGTTGCTTTATCGCCCATCAGGCGATAGGTGTGCGGATCGAGTCCCAATTTTGGGAACCACCTTTCTTCGGATTGCTACAACAAATAAGCCAGGTGCTATTAATCCTAGTATTTTTTGCTTGTTAGGGTTCATTTTTTCCAATGAATTATTACTCTGGTTTGTCCATCATACGTACGCAGGTCTATCAAATGGTGGCCGCATTAACGACGATCGCATGGTGGTTCGGTCAGTTTCCGTACATAGTCCGGCGAACGCCGCATCCGGAACTCGAACCGACCTGTGAATTCAGGCCTTGCCATGCCTTTACTGCATCACGCCGCCGCCCTGCATCGACATTGACTTCGGCGCCAGGCCATATTTCTTTTATTACTCACTTTGCATAAATTATTTGTTATGCAACAATTCTTTTTATATTATTATTACTATTATCTCCGGTTTGCACTATTTTTTGTGCACAGGAAAATGATCCAGACGGATTATATCCGTTGGCGTCACCTCGGCTGGACGGGGGGCTTCGTCAACACTTCATTACCCCATGCCGGGGACTTCGGCATCACCCTGCCGTCCTGCATTGACCGTGCTATGTCACCACTTCGGAGTGCTGAGCTCTTTGCTCCGCCACCTCGAGACCGGCTCGGGGATGGAACCTTGTCCCGCATCAAGCTCGGACCGCGTCATCAATACCAAACACATTAACCGGCTCGGGGATGCTCAAAGTTTTAAATTTTTAACTTGTGTTCGGCTCGGCCAAGCATTATACTTTTTTGGAAAAAATTTGCTTGTAAAAATTTGCTTGTCCAAACTTTGTTTGTGACGCGCAAATTCAAATACCCCATTTACTTGGGGGCTTCCTTCATGAAGCTTTTTCCTCTTGCATATGGTTATACTTGTACGGCTTCGTTCCTTGTTCGTGTATTACGCCACAATATGCACCATATTGACTTAAGCGATTTGCAAGCTGGGTTTCCTGGCTCCTGTGCTTACCCCTACGTTCCCGATTGTTCGACTAGGGAGTAAAGGGAGCACCTCTGCGATTGTCACGATCGGTTCATCCGAGCCGGACCTCAGACTGGGTGAAGCCGAAAGCTAGCTCTCTTATTGTTATTCAATTATGGTCGGAACAACAACAGAACTCATGAGTACAAAAAATCTATTGCACAAGTCTCATAATAACAATGAGCACCGAAGAAAGGTATCGATGGGGGTACTATTTTCTTCGAAGATGCTTCTTACACTTCGCAGTAATATAGCATAAGTTCCCTGAGCGCGCTTCGCCTGTTACAGCCTTATGGCCTGATTGCCTGGTTATTGGAAACACCGTCGATATTCTCGACAGATGGAGTACATAACACTTTTCGGTCCTTGACCGAAGAGGGAGAAGTCGACGGTCGGTTAAGACGCGTTTAAAGTTCAGTTGAACATAGATATGATATAAGTACTTCGGTACATGCAATCATTCTTTTACCCAAGTCACTTGGGGGCTCTTAAATTTATATGAGCCGTTTCATGATAAGTGTTCTTCTTCTTAGTCGTTGCAAAGTTTTATTATTACTATTATTATCTATCACTCCTTTTTTCGACACCAGCGTGTGGTCACTAGCCGGGGAGCCTAATTTCTCTCTCAAAGCCGCTAGAGTTTAGTTTGCTAAACTGGCCTAATGAGAAGTACTCCACCCTCAGGATAGGAGGTTGAAGCCGTAGGCTGACCCGCTTGAAGTCTTGAGATAAGATGTATCATGTTAAAGCACGACAGAAGCACTTCTTTTGCTAACGCCAATTTTCGGATTGGCACTGAACACTTGATCTTATTCGGATGTCAAGTTTTTACTGACATTTTTCTTGGTTTTCCAAGCTTATGGCACTTTTAAACTATTTGTGTGTTTTCAGCACAAGTCTCGTAGTGCAACGCCGGACACCTTTAGAGATTCGGCAAAAACATTCTCGGATATTGCTATATATGCATCAGTTTCGAATTGTGTGTTCGGTCAATAGTTGGGTTGCCCGGCTCCTGTGCTTGCCTCCTATGTTCCGCTTTGTTCGGCTAGGTGTGCAAAGGGAGAACCACTGCGATTGTGCTTCCAGCTCACATGGTTAAGCACCTCAGTGGAGAAAGCCGATAACTGACTAGCACAATAAGCGTAAACTGGTCAGCGATCCGATGACGGTGTTAAACGACGGGCCATTCATAACAATGGCCGAAGTGTTTACGGCTTGACCTCGACTGTCGTCGAACACTACCGGGGGCTATTAACTGGCCTCCCAAACTAAATCCTCGATATTTTGCTCTTACATTGGAGCTGAGGTTTCATGATCATGCTTAGCATGACAACCCAAAGCAAGGAATCGATAGCAGGACTATTTTCTTTGGCAGACATTTCTTCTATTAAACAGTAATATAACATATCTCCCCGCGTACCTTTGTTTATAAAACCGTATGGCCAGATTGCCTTGTTTGTTGTAAATCTTTGCCCTCATAAAGGCTTTATAAAGTAGGACAAACACTCCTCGGTTATTGGCCGAGGAGGTGGAAGCCGATGGTTGGTCAACAAAGTTTTGTACAATGCGGATCCGAGCACTAATGACATAAAGTACATGGATACATAGAGTCATTGCACATAATTTGTGATTTTACTATGGATATCGATCCTTAATTCGGCCTCCCGTGCCTGCATTAAGGCTCGGGGGCTACTGGGCTTCGGGCTTATTATTTACAAATATTAAAGGGGCACATCGATCCCCTGATCTGGTGTTGCCACCCGACCAGTGTCTCGGGGGCTACTGCATTGTCTGTTCTATGCAGAAAATTTTAAGTACAATACAGTTTCTGAGGAGATTTTGATCCTCAGGTTGGTCGGCCACACCCAACCTGAGTCTCGAGGACTGAGCACGCCGCTTTTTGTGTCCCGAAGTATTCTGCCGAGCTAGGACTTGATCCTCAGGCCGATTTTGCAAATCAACCTGAGTCTCAGCGGTTACTGGGATCAGCGGTCTTATGTCATCCTTCAGGTGCATCTCGGGTTTTAGACCGATACACACCTTGAGGGCTACTGGCTATATATCTCGTCAGAGAATAAATTGCATCAATAAAAAACATTGACCAAAAATCAGCCCACGATCGAGGTGCTTAACCACCTCGGAAGCAGTTCGGCATAAAGCTCGGGCGCTAGTGGCTGGCTCCATAGAGGGCATTTTCGGCATTAAGCTCGGCTAAACTCCTTCAAACTTCTTTGAACCAAGGTGATTTACGACACCTCGGATACAGTCCGATGTTGGAGCTCGGATACATAGTCCGGCGTTGGAGCTCGGATACATAGTCCAGCGTTAGAGTTGGGAAGCAGTCCGGCGTTGGTGCTCGGCTGCAAAAGATACCTCGAATGCAGTCTGGCGTTGGAGCTCTGACGCAAGAGGACACTGCCTCCCGGGAACAACTTCAAACCCGAGGTGTGGAATAACAAGGCATTGATAAAGGCCGGAAACTTAAAGGGGCTCCTCGGATACCCGACGTGTAAACTCGTCGAATGCATTTCGGCGATCCTCAAGATAGAAGATGAGAAGATTTGTTGAACCAGTTTTCGAGACCGGCAACCGAAGATGAAGAACAGTTCGGAAGAATCGAGGAGCGTCCCTAACTTGAAGGCCGGTTTAGGGGGCTACTGATGGTGTCCTGGATTAGGGGGTACTCAACACGTCGTCTCCCGATCAGTTGGATTGGGCCGAGGACCCCCATGGCCGTATACTCATGGGCCAGTCCAAACAGCTGCCGCATACAAGGAAGAATCCACAAGACTTGGCGATCAAGACAAGGACTCCTCCCCCACCGGCGTATTCGGCTAGGACTCTTGTTATCCTAGGCCTCTGGTGCATTATATAAACCGGGGCCAGGCTAGTCGATAGATATATACAACAACAATCATACCATAGGCTAGCTTCTAGGGTTTAGCCTCTCTGATCTCGTGGTAGATCAACTCTTGTACTACCCATATCATCAATATTAATCAAGCAGGAGTAGGGTTTTACCTCCATCGAGAGGGCCCGAACCTGGGTAAACATTGTGTCCCTTGCCTCCTGTTACCATTGATCCTAAGACGCACTGCTTGGGACCCCCTACCCTAGATCCACCGGTTTTGACACCGACAATGACCCTTTGAATCCTAAGGCATCCAATCCAGTGAAGACGGCCAACACACAAGGCGGTGATGTAGTGATCACCAAGACCGGCTTTACAGAGCCGGGAAGACCTACTGTCCTGCCCAAGCATTGCGCTAAGGAAGAACACTTTGAGCAGCGCAAAGTGCGATTTGATATCACCAATTATTCTCAACTGAGCATTGGTGAAATATTCTAGTTTTCTCAGTCAAGTACACAATAGCCATGAGCTTGAAGTTGACATGGTGAAGCAGATGCACCAAAAATTTGAGGTATAAGCTCCCCCATTCTTTAAGTTATGCATATCCTGCCAACCCCCAAGTTTACTGCTTATGATGAACTTGAATATGCTGTAAACTTGATCACCATGAACATGAATAACGACCTATGAAATAATCCTTTCAAAATCTGGCTTAAAGCCTCTGGTTTAAAATAAATATGTCTTGATTAACACGGAATTGGTAACTTATAACCCACAAGTGTAGGGGATAATTGTAGCCCCTTTCGATAAATAAGAGTGCTGAACCCAACGAGGAGCTAAAGGTAGAACAAATATTCTCTCAAGTCCTATCTGCCACTGATATGACTCTATGAACGCTTAGTGTTCGCTTTACCTAGAACAAGTATGAAACTAGAAGTACTTTGTAGGTGTTGTTGGATAGGTTTCCAAGATAATAAAGAACGCGTAAATATAAACTAGGGGCTGTTTAGATAAAGATATAATAAAGTAAATATAGCGAGTGTGGAAAAGTGGTGGTAGGAGTTGGGAAATTATCCCTAAGCAATTGACTACGTTACTAGACCGGTAATCACTATTGCAATTCTATTTGAGGCAGAGGCATAAGCTAACATACTTTCTCTTCTTGGATCATATGCACTTATGATTGGAACTCTAGCAAGCATCCGCAACTACTAAAGATCATTAAGGTAAAACGCAACCATAGCATTAAAGTATCAAGTCCCCTTTATCCCATACGCAAACAACCTTTTTACTCGGGTCTGTGCTTCTGTCACTCACGCCACCAACCATAAGCAAATCATAAAAATATTGCAAACCCTACAGCGGGAATCCCTCACGCTTGCGCGACACGGAGGGCACAATAGGATAGCACCAATAATAAAACATGCAACTCAGACCAATCATAGCAATTCATCAATCACCGATAGGACAACGAAAATCTACGCAGACATCATAGGATGGCAACACATCATTGGATAATAATATGAAGCATAAAGCACCATGTTCAAGTAGAGGGTACAACGGGTTACGGGAGAGTGGACCGCTGAATATAGATGGGAGGAAGGTGATGGAGATGTTGGTGAAGATGGCAGAGGTGTTGGTGTAGATTGCGGTGATGATGATGGCCGCCGGCAACGCTCCGGCGCCACCGGAAGCAAGGGGGAGAGAGCCCCCCTTCTTTTTCTTCTTCCTTCACCTTCTCCCTAGATGGGAGAAGAGAAGGGTTTCCCCTCTGGTCCTTGGCTCCCATGGCTTGGGAGGGGCGAGAGCCCCTCTGAGATTGGATCTATCTCTCTGTCTCTCTCTGTTTCTGCGTTCTCAGATTCTGCCCCTTTACCGTTTCTTTTATATCCGGAGATCCCTAACTCCGATTGGGGTGAATCTTTTGCCCAGATTTTTCTCATAAAATTATCTTTCTTGCATCAAAAGAAGAGCGTCAACCGCCTTACGGATGGCCCACGAGGGTGCCAGGCGCACCCAGGGGGATGAAGCGCCCATCTGTCTCGTGGCCACCTCGGGCACTGTTTTGCGTTGATTCTTCCTCCGAAAAATCGCAAATATTCCAAAATAATTCTCTGTCCGTTTTTATCCGTTTGGACTCTGTTTGATATGGGTTTTTTGCGACACATAAAACATGCAACAAACAGGAACTGGCACTGGGCACTGGATCAATATGTTAGTCCGAAAAATAATATAAAAGGTTGCCAAAAGTATATGAAAGTTGAATAATATTGGCATGGAACAATAAAAATTATAGATATGACTGAGACATATTAGCATCCCCAAGCTTAATTCATGCTCGTCCTCGAGTAGGTAAATGATAAAAAAGATAATTTTTGATGTGGAATGCTACCTACCATAATCTTGATCATATGTCTAATCATGGCATGAATATTAAAACACGAGTGATTCAAAGCAATAGTCTATCATTTGACATAAAAACAATAATACTTTGAGCGTACCAATAAAGAAATCATTTCTTTTCGAAACAACATGGCCAAAGAAAGTTATCCCTACAAAATCATATAGTCTGGCTGTTACTCTATCTTCATCACACAAAGTATTTAATCATGCACAACCCCGATGACAAGCCAAGCAGTTGTTTCATACTTTAGTAATCTCAAACTTTTTCAACTTTCATGCAATACATGAGCGTGATCCTTGGACATAGCAATATATGTGGAATAGAAAATGATGGTGGAGGTTATGTGGAGAAGACAAAAAGGGAGAAAGTCTCACATCGACACGGATAATCAACGGGCTATGGAGATGCCCATCAATTGATGTCAATGCGAGGAGTAGGGTTTTCCATGTAACGGATGCACTAAGAGCTATAAGTGTTTGAAAGCTCAAACTGAAACTAAGTGGGTGTGCATCCAACTTGCTTGCTCATGAAGACCTCGGGCATTTGAGGAAGCCCATCATCGGAATATACAAGCCAAGTTCTATAATGAAAATTCCCACTAGTATATGAAAGTGATAACTCAAGAGACTCTCTACATGAAGAACATGGTGCTACTCTGAAGCACAAGTGTGGTAAAAGGATAGTAGCATTGCCCCTTCTCTCTTTTCCTCTCATTTTTTTATTTTCTATTATTTTCTTTTTTTTCCTTTTTTCGAATAGGCTTCTTTGGCCTCTCCCTTTTTTTATTTAGGCTTTGTTGGCCTCTTTTTTTATTAAGTCCAGAGTCTCATCCCGACTTGTGGGGGAATCATAGTCTCCATCATCCTTTCCTCACTGGGCAATGCTCTAATAATGATGATCATCACACTTTTATTTACTTACAACTCAATATTACAACTCGATATCTAGAACAAAGATATGACTCTATACGAATGCCTCCGACGGTGTACCGGGATGTGCAATGATCTAGCGTAGCGATGACATCAAAAAACAGACAAGCCATGAAAACATCATGCTAGCTATCTTATGATCATGCAAAGGAATATGACAATGAATGCTCAAGTCATGTATATGATGATGATGGAAGTTGCATGGCAATATATCTCGGAATGGCTATGGAAATGCCATGATAGTTATGTATGGTGGCTGTTTTGAGGAAGATATAAGGAGGCTTATGTGTGACAGAGCGTATCATATCACGGGGTTTGGATGCACCGGCGAAGTTTGCACCAACTCTAGGTGAGAAAGGGCAATGCACGGTACCGAAGAGACTAGCAATGATGGATGGGTGAGAGTGCGTATAATTCATGGACTCAACATTAGTCATAAAGAACTCATATACTTATTGCAAAAATCTACAAGCCATTTAAAATAAAGTACTACGCGCATGCTCCTAGGGGGATAGATTGGTAGGAAAAGACCATCGCTCGCCCCGACCACCACTCATAAGGAAGACAATCAATAAATAATATTGTGCTCCAACTTCATCACAAAGCGGTTCACCATACGTGCATGCTCCGGGAATCACAAACCTCAACACAAGTATTTCTACTAATCCACAATCACCCACTGGCATAACTCTAATATCACCACCTTTATATCGCAAAACTATTGCAAGGAATCAAACATATCATATTCAGTGATCTACAAGTTTATGTAGGATTTTATGACTAACCATGTGAATGACCAATTCCTGTCATCTTTCTAAATAGATATAAGTGAAGCAAGAGAGTTTAATTCTTTCTACAAAAGATATGCCCAAGCTCTAACAAATATAAGTGAAGCAAAAGAGCATTCTACAAATGGCGGTTTTCTATATGAAGAGAAACAGGCAATCCAAACATCAAAAGATATGAGTGAAGCACATGAAGCATTCTATAAGGCCATACTCAAAAGATATAAGTGAAGTGCAATGAGCATTCTATAAATCAACCAAGGACTATCTCATAACATCATGGTGCATAAAAGAAAAGGGAAAACTAAATGCAAAAGACGCTCCAAGATCTGCACATATCGCATGAACGAAACGAATCCGAAAACATACCGATACTTGTTGAAGAAAGAGGGGATACCTTCCGGGGCATCCCCAAGATTAGATGCTTGAGTATCCTTGAATATTTACTTGGGGTGCCTCAGGCATCCCCAAGCTTGAGCTCTTGCCTCTCTTCCTTTTCCTCATATCGAGACATCCTTGATTAGACACTTCATCCACACAAAACTTCAACAGAAAACTCGGTAAGATCCGTTAGTATAATAAAGCAAATCACTACTCTAAGTACTATTACAAACCAATTCATATTTTTTTTGCATTGTTTCTACTGTAATATAGCTTTTCCATGGCTTAATCCACTGATATAAATTGATAGATTCATCAAAACAAGCAAACTATGCATCAAAAACAGAATCTGTCATAAACAGAACAGTCTGTCGCAATTGGAACATTCACGATACTTCTGTTACCCCAACAATTCTACCAAAATTAGGAAGTATAAAACATTTGTACATAAATATAGTGCAAAAAGAATCAGAACCATTTGACATTCCAGTTAAAAATGTAAAATCGTGCACTACAGCTAAAGCTTCTGTCCTGCACCGTACAAACCAACAAGCATTGTAAACATCCTAAAGGCAAACCTTGGCACATTAATTTTATAATACAATGGAATTGTACAAGGGGATAAATATTTTTGATGAAAAGTTTCTGTAATCAAGATTCACAAAGTTTCCGTGAGCATGAACAAAGTTCAAGGAGCTTTGCCACTTCAACAATGCTTGTCTCTCTCACTTTCACTTTCCTTTTTGAAAAGTTTGGGTTCCCCTCTTTATTTTTTTTGTTTTTGAACTATATAAAAGCACTCAACAGAAATAAATGACTCTCTAAAACTTCCGGGTTGTCTCCCTAGCAGCACTTTCTTTAAAGCCATTAAGCTAGGCATATAGTGCTCAAGTGATGAATCCACCCAGATCCCATGCAACAACGAAGTCTAATTCTCTTCCTATGCATCGGCATGTCATAAAAGAACAATTCATGCACACCAAGTAAAGGCCAATGCATAGTATAAGCAGTTTCTTGCAATTTTATCATATTGGAACCATAGAGAGGTGGATATATAGTTCCTCTCTCATAATAATTGCAAGTAGGAGCAACAAGCACATGCATATTATATCTATCAAAATCATCATGTGTAGTATTAAAACGCAACCCATCAATATAATCCTTCATAAGCACAAACTTCTCCGATATGGTGTAGTATGGAGAATTCAAAAAGATAATAGGACTATCATGCGTGGGTGCAATAGCAACAATTTCATGTTTAACATAAGGAACTATAGCAAGTTCATCTCCATAAGCATAATTCATATTGGCATCTTGGGCACAAGCATAGCAAGCATCATCAAAAAGGGATGCTTCAAGAGAATCAACGGGATCATAGCAATCATCATAGCAATCATCCTTCAGTAAGCACGAAGGGGCATTAAACAATGTATGAGTTGATGAGTTACTGTCATTAGAAGCTGGGCACGTGTGATCAATCCGCTCTTCCTCCTTTTGTTCTTCGCACTCCTCATCATCTTTTTAATCCAATGAGCTCACAACTTCATCAATTTCTTCTTCCATAGCTTCCTGCAAAATTTTAGTCTCTTGTTGGACAGCGGAGACTTTCTCAATAAAAGCGTCAATATCAGAGTTATATTCATAATTCTCATAGCAAAATTTTAATATAGCAAAATTTTCAGGCCTATAAACATCATCATCAAAAGCTTCATACTTTTCATAAGCAGCCTTAAAAGCAACAAATTCTTCAATTTGTTCAACCTCATAGTAATCATATATACCATTAGCATAAGAAGCTAAGGTTTTATTATCATTAAATTTGCATGAAAAGGGAAGGTGTGGAGCCTTCATCCTAGAGCAACAATTATAATCATATCTCAAGCATAGGTCCCGAGCATACCAACGCAACATATAAATTTGATCCCATAAAGTTTCCCTTTTTGTGTCAAGCGATAATCCCTAAAGTATTCACGTTGATCCAACGTTACTCCCATTATAAAGTTGAATGGGGTTTTCTCAGGATTATCAAAGTAGTACATAATATTTTGAACATAATGAGCATCGAGGGTTTTAAGAGGTTCCTCATCTCCATGAGTAGCAAGTACACCTAATTTTTTTGGTATTTCGTGTTCCATATCCATAACTAAAGATAGAGAACAACTTAGAACAACAACTAAAAATTACTTAGTGATAAAGCAAACAAGCACACACGAGAATATTCACCCCACGCTATGACTCCCCGGCAACGGCGCCAGAAAAAGGTCTTGATAACCCACAAGTGTAGGGGATAATTGTAGCCTCTTTTGATAAGTAAGAGTGTCGAACCCAACGAGGAGCTAAAGGTAGAACAAATATTCTCTCAAGTCCTATCTGCCATTGATAGGACTCTACGCACGCTTCATGTTCGCTTTACCTAGAACAAGTATGAAACTAAAAGTACTTTGTAGGTGTTGTTGAATAGGTCTGTAAGATAATAAAGAATGCGTAAATATAAACTAGGGGCTGTTTAGATAAAGATAAAATAAAGTAAATATAGCGAATGTGGAAAAGTGGTGGTAGGAGTTGTGAAATTGTCCCTAAGAAATTGACTATGTTACTAGACCGGTAATCACTATTGCAATTCTATTTGAGGGAGAGGCATAAGCTAACATACTTTCTCTTCTTGGATCATATGCACTTATGATTGGAACTCTAGCAAGCATCCACAACTACTAAAGATCATTAAGGTAAAACCCAACCATAGCATTAAAGTATCAAGTCCCCTTTATCCCATATGCAAACATCCTACTTACTCGGGTCTGTGCTTCTGTCACTCACGCCACCCACCATAAGCAAATCATAAACATATTGCAAACCCTACAGCGGGAATCCCACACGCTTGCGCGACACGGAGGGCACAATAGGACAACACCAATAATAAAACATGCAACTCAAACCAATCATAGCAATTCATCCATAACCGATAGGACAATGAAAATCTACTCAGACATCATAGGATGGCAACACATCATTGGATAATAATATGAAGCATAAAGCACCATGTTCAAGTAGAGGGTACATCGGGTTGTGGGAGAGTGGACCGCTGAATATAGATGGGGGGAAGGTGATGGAGATGTTGGTGAAGATGGCGGAGGTGTTGGTGTAGATCACGGTGATGATGATGGCCACCGGCAGCGCTCCGGCGCCACCGAAAGCAGGGGGGAGAGAGCCCCCCTTCTTCTTCTTCCTTGACCTTCTCCCTAGATGGGAGAAGGGTTTCCCCTCTGGTCCTTGACTCCCATGGCTAGGGAGGGGCTAGAGCCCCTTCGAGAATGGATCTATCTCTCTGTTTCTGCGTTCTTAGATTCTGCCCCTTCACCGTTTCTTTTATATCCGGAGATCCGTAACTCCGATTGGGGTGAATCTTTCGCCCAGATTTTTCTCATAAAATTGGCTTTCTTGCGGCAAAAGAAGAGCGTCAACCGGCTTACGGGTGGCCCATGAGGGTGACAGGCGCGCCCAGGGGGGGAGGGCACGCCCCCCTGTCTCGTGGCCACCTCGGGCACTGTTTTGCGTTGATTCTTCCTTCGGAAAATCCCAAATATTCCAAAATAATTCTCCATCCGTTTTTATCCCGTTTGGACTCCGTTTGATATGGGTTTTCTGCGAAACATAAAACATGCAACAAACAGGAGCTGGCACTGGGCACTGGATTAATATGTTAGTCCCAAAAATAATATAAATATTTGCCAAAAGTATATGAAAGTTGAATAATATTGGCATGGAACAATCAAAAATTATAGATACAACGGAGACATATCAGTAACCCCCAAGGGCCGGTTTAATTTGTATGAATGAACCGGTCCTTCGCACTCTTGAACACAGTACTTACTTGTGTAATTCTCATGAGCCGGCTATGGCTATGGCTGGTTGTAGCACCAAGGGGTCGTCGTAAAATTACAATAAGACAAGCAATATGCATTAGCCCCTAAGTGCCAAGTATTGTTGCTCGCAAAGTACTTGGGACTTATTCAAATAAGCCGCCACATAAGTAGAGCTTTTGGTAGACATTAGCTCCGATGTGCCAAGTGTTGTTGCTTGCAAAAGGCTTGGGACATAATGTTTTGAACGTAATATTGAATTATGATTTTGATCCGGTGTATGTACAGACCACCACTGCTCAACTTCAATCAGAGTTTTCTGAATTAAAGACTCATCTGGAGCTGCAAGAAGCTGAGACCCAGAAGGCGAGCTCAAAGTTTGAATTCAATGTGTCTAAGGCAGAAAAGTTGAAAGTCGGCGCTGAGGTTGAGAAGAATGCTTGGGCTCAAGAGAAAATTGCTTTGACATAACGGGCTGAGAAGGCTGAGGCGGCTCTCCAGGAAGGGACCACTGAACTCACCGGCTTAAAACCCAAGTATCCCAGATGGTTTCTGCTATCTTTGGTAAGTCGCCTTATGACTATCAAATTTTGAATATCTTCCTTGATGATATTATATGCTTTTAACCCCTCCGTGATTATTATGCAGGCCCTAGGAGCAGCAATCTCAACCAAGACATGCTTGTGAAGCTAAAGGCGGTTTATACATTGGTGGAACAGCTTTATACTGGTGCTCAGCGCGCATTGGCCACAATTTCTCCATCCAATGAAACCCCTACTATCATGGTTGATGTGTTAAGGAAGCTTTTCGTGCTGCCCCAATGATTTAGTGAAATGAAGCAATCATCTGCGACTGAGCCGTGACTGCCTTAAGCCGGGCCAAAGCATGGTTACCAGAGTTAGACTCGGCTGATATCTCTATTGGGTATCCAAGCTTCAAGGAAGATGGCACTCCGTTTGAACAGAAGTACTTTGCTTCTTGCGTGAAGGATATACATCCTCTGGCCAGTCTGATTGCCAATGAGACAGACCTCACCAAGTATCACCCGACTTATGACGTGGGAAATCAGAAGATGCCAATACCGTCTTATAAAGTGCAAGACCTGATCCCCGCAATTCGTAACCATACTTTTGCTCCTGAAGTTGACCCGTCCAAGCTTATTGATGATGAAGCTGAATTCCAAGCTTTGAGTGGCATTCAATGGTCATCACCAACCTTCCAGGAGGTAGAACAGGACGAAGAATCAGAGAGGGATGACCCGGAAGCGTTAGGCCATCATGAAGATTGATCTGCTGGGTGGTTCATACTTGTGACCTTCTGAAAAACAGTTAATCATTTGGACTCTGGGAGTAATGTAATAGGGTAGCAATAACTTTGCCCTGTCGTGCCATCGTGCACGTTTTGTGTTATGCTCAACACCACTAAGCTGCCACTTTATAATTATCCTGTTTATACCTATCATATTGTTTGACTTGTGTGGATGAAAATTCTGAATTATCCTACACACAAAATAGATCACAAGATCCCTTGGTGGTTTACCACAGGGCGGGTCATAATACCTCATATATAACTACTGATGTTTTAACACAGTTATAGATAAGGCAGGCCGATCCGGAATTGACATATAATAATAACAGTATCATACCTGTGATATTGAATTGTACTGTCGGTTTACAATACTGTGTGCAGTATGGGTGAGGACCCAAAGCTTTAGAAGCCAATATTTCCAAGTACTGGATATCATCATGTAAGGGCGAGCTGACGCCTCTCATTAAAATGGGTGAGAGAAACCATGGGTAAGCTTCAAATATGAACTATGAAAGTAAAGGTTGCATGTCCGGAATTACTTTAAACCAAAAAAACAAGATGGTATCAAGAAGAACCGGAAAAACTTGAAGAAATCAAGCCAAATGTCAAAAGCGAGGCTATGCTTCTAATAGGAGCAGGAAGCCGGACCATAAGGGTTAACAGCTACGATTCGAATACGATCAGGAAGTCCCCAAATGGTTTTTGGCATTGCGCCGATCAAAGGGGTACCGACAACTATGATTCAAATACGATCAGGAAGCCCCCCATTGACCAAAGTATTTAACGGTTATGATTCAAATAAAATCATGAACCGTACCAAGAGGGGTTAATAGCTATGATTCGAATACGATCCATCCCCCAAGTGATCTAAATGTTTACGGCTATGGTTCGAATACGACCAGGAAGCCGGACCAAAGGGGTTAATAGCCATGATTCGAATACGATCAAGCCCCCAATGATCAAAGTGTTTAACAGCTATGATTCGAATATGATCATGAGCCGTACCTAGAGGGGTTAATAGCTGTGATTCAAATACGACCAAGCCCCCAAATGATCAAAGTGTTTACGGCTATGGTTCGAATATGACTAGGAAGCCGGCCAAAACGGGTTAATAGCATGATTCGAATACGATCAGCCCCTGATACGTCTCCGTCATATCTATAATTTTTTATTGTCCCATGCCAATATTATTCAACTTTCATATACTTTTGGAAACTTTTTATACTATTTTTGGGACTAACATATTGATCCAGTGCCCAATGCCAGTTCCTGTTTGTTGCATGTTTTATGTTTCACAGAAACCCAATATCAAATGGAGTTCAAACGGGATAAAAATGGACGGAGGATTATTTTGGAATATTTGTGATTTTTGGGAGGAAGAATCAACGTGAGACGGTGCCCGAGGGGGCCATGAGGCAGGGGGCGTGCCCCAGGGGGGCAGGCGCGCCCTGGACCCTCGTGAGCACCCTGTAAGGAGGTTGACGCTCTTCTTTTGCCGCAAGAAAGCTAATTTTATGAGAAAATACTAGGCGAAAGATTCACCCCAATCGGAGTTACGGATATCCGGATATAAAAGAAACGATGAAAGGGAAGGATCTGGGAACGCAGAAACAGAGAGAGACAGAGAGATAGATCCAATCTCGGAGAGGCTCTCGCCCCTCCCACGCCATGGGAGCCAAGGAACAGAGGGGAAACCCTTCTCCCTTCTAGCGAGAAGGTCAAGGAAGAAGAAGAAGAAGGGGGGCTCTCTCCCCCTTGCTTTCGGTGGCGCCGGAGCGCTACTGGGGGCCATCATCATCACCGCGATCTTCACCAACACCTCCGCCATCTTCACCAACATCTCCATCACCTTCCCCCATCTATATTCAGCAGTCCACTCTCCTGCAACCCACTGTACCCTCTACTTGAACATGGTGCTTTATGCTTCATATTATTATCCAATGATGTGTTGCCATCCTATGATGTCTGAGTAGATTTCCGTTGTCCTGTCGATGATTGATGAATTGCTATGATTGGTTTGAGTTGCATGTTTTATTATTGGTGCTGTCCTATGGTGCTCTCCGTGTCGCGCAAGCGTGAGGGATCCCCGCTGTAGGGTTTGCAATATGTTCATGATTTGCTTATGGTGGGTGGCGTGAGTGACAGAAGCACAGACCCGAGTAAGTAGGTTGTTTGCGTATGGGATAAAGGGGACTTGATACTTTAATGCTATGGTTGGGTTTATCTTAGTGATCTTTAGTAGTTGCGGATGCTTGTTAGAGTTCCAATCATAAGTGCATATGATCCAAGAAGAGAAAGTATGTTAGCTTATGCCTCTCCCTCAAATAAAATTGCAATAGTGATTATCGGTCTAGTAAAGTAGTCCATTGCTTAGGGACAATTTCACAACTCCTACCACCACTTTTCCACACTCGCTATATTTACTTTACTGCTTCTTTATCTAAACAGCCCCTAGCTTTTATTTATGTGTTCTATATTATCTTGCAAACCTATCCAACAACACCTACAAAGTACATCTAGTTTCATACTTGTTCTAGGTAAAGCGAACACTAAGCATGCGTAGAGTCGTATCAGTGGCAGATAGGACCTGAGAGAATATTTGTTCTACCTTTAGCTCCTCATTGGGTTTGAAACTCTTACTTATCGAAAGAGGCTACAATTATCCCGTATACTTGCGGGTCATCAAGACCTTTTTCTGGCGCCGTTGCCGGGGAGTCAGTGTGGGGTAAATATTCTCATGTGTGCTTGTTTGCTTTATCACTAAGTAATTTTTATTTGCTATTTGAAGTTGGTCTCTATCTTTAGTTATGGATATGGAACACGAAATACCTAAAAAATTAGGTGTACTTGCTACTCATGGAGATGGGGAACCTCCTAAAATCCTCGATGCTCGTTATGTTCCAGATATTATGTACTACTTTGATAATCCTGAGAAAACCCCATTCAATTATGTTATGGGAGACACGTTGGATCAACGTGAATACTTTAGGGATTATCGCTTGACATAAAAAGGGAAACTATTATGGGATCAAATTTATATGTTGTATTGGTATGCTAGGAAACTATGCTTGGGATATGATTATACTTGTTGCTCTAGGATGAAGGCTCCACACCTTCCCTTTTCATGCAAATTCAATGATAATAAAACCTTAGCTTCTTATTCTAATGGTAGATATGACTACTATGATGTGGAACAAATATAAGAATTCGTTGCTTTTATGGTTGCTTATGAGATTGAATCTATGTTTAAAGAGTTTGATGATTCAGTTTATAGACCTAATTTTTTTGCTATACTTAGATATTGCTATGAAAATTATGAATTCAATTCCAATATTGATGCAATTATTGAGAAAGTCTCCGATGTCCAAGAAGAGACTAATATTTTGCAGGAGTCTATGGAAGAAGAAATTGATGATACTGTGAGCTCATTGGATGAAAAAGATGATGAGGAGAGAGAAGAACAAAAGGAGGAAGAGCGGATTGGCTACCCGTGCCCACCTTCTAATGAAAGTAACTCTTCAACTCATACATTGTTTAATTCCCATTCATGCTTACCGAGGGATGATTGCTATGATGATTGTTATGATCCGTTGATTCTCTTGAAATATCCCTTTTTGATGATGCTTGCTATGCTTGTGGCCATGATGTGTAGCGACCCGACCCGGAATCGGTCAAGTCTCTGTGTAGCTGTACCATCCCAAGATCATTGCTCACAAGAGGTCCATCATCTCCACTCGGAAAAAGGTCTTCTCCCTGATCCAGCTTCTCCTCCAATGCGGCCACCTCCAGCTTCAGGTTGGCGACTCTCTCCATGAAATCCTTGACTTCATCCTCATGCTCATAGTCGGCTTCACGTGTTGTAGCCTCCAGATCAAGTTCACAATGGTGCAACTTCTGGATTGTCTTCATGCTACTACGCATATGGATCTCTAGAGCCCTGATGAGAACCTCCAAGTCTTGGGCAAATGAGTGAAAGGAGTCGTCATTTCTGGTGCAGATGATCTCTCCCTCTATAGTCCTGTGACAAACCATGGTGTGGTCTGATCCAACAAGCTCGGCCCTGTATTCCTCCTGTATGTGTCCAAGTGCAATATGAACTGCTAAGTCTCTCCCGATGATCCAATCGGGTGCAATGAACGTCCTTCCTGGTATGTGCACCTTAATCCTGAAGTGACGGTCATTCGGAAATGCCATGGTAGGTGTCCCGGTGATTGAAGGCAGAGGAATCTTCAATTCCTGGGTGATCTGGACCATCCTTCTGCCGAAAAGCATAGTCACGTCGGGCTGGCAAAACTCCGGGAGCAGAACTGGGATGAACTCAACGGCCATCTAGAATTGTTGAAATTGGAGAAGAGTCAGAAATGATCAGGGAAGAAAAATACGGAAAAGTAAAGATAGAAAGTAAACTGGTCTCTTCCTATGGATTTCCAATCCTAGGGGTTACATCCTATGGTCAGCATGTGCTCTGATACCATCTCTGTAAGCACCCGACCCGAAATCGGTCAAGTCTCTGTGTAGCTGTACCATCCCAAGATCATGCTGGCACACACAGTACGTTGATGCAAAGATTCAAAGTTCAATCGGACCTGAATTTATTATACGATTCTCATATCGAGTCTTTATTACAAAATAATAAATTCGGCCGAAGGCCAACTCATGAGCAATAAACTAAATAAAGCTGCGGAAGCGTAGACGAATAGCGAGTCCATCCGACTCCATAGGGCAATCTCCAAGCGTGGATCATAGCCTCACTCCTGATCGGAAAACTCCTCTGCAACATAAGACATTGCAACCGTGTAGGTCAGCATTTTTGAATATGCCGGCAAGTCATGAAGAGAGAACAACAATAAAAATTACTAACACTATATGCAATTTCACTGTGGGTCTCTAAGTTTCATTGTTTTGCGAAAAAGCCAGTTTTTCCCTACAAAGGACTTGTTTGAAAATACTACAAAATGTTGGTAGTTATTGAGATGATTCCGCCAACCAATGTCTCATTCCCAATTATTAAATAACCCCCTCAATTAATTTATTAAGTTCGGTGTTGAGATATCTGAAATAATCCAAGTTCCAGAGGCTCAAATTGTCCGTAACCAGGGACACGGCTAATCGATTAGATCTTCACTCTACAGAGGTTTGTGCACTTTACCCGCAAGATTCGTTCCCTCCTTTAAGTCTTCGCACTACCTGGTGTTTGAAGACGGGCCGAACAAAACAGGGTCTTCCGAAGAATTCCTCTGGGCCACTGCCGGTGCCCATCCAATCCTGCCGTTCTTCAACATCTTGTAGCACCGTCCGGCCAGAGTAACGCCTAGGGTCGACCAAGCCAGAGCCCATAATGTCTTGCGGCTGCACATGTAAGCTTCCAGTCAATGGGGTATCCATCCGTCTCTTCGTGGCTGGGTGAAGCTTTCCGCAAGATGTCATGGCGCTTCTCCATGCATCTCGGCCATCCGCTGGTTTCTCCAGGGTGCCCGTCAACCGTCCTCCACCCACTAGTGAATTTTGAAGTCCATCCTGAGCTTAAAGTCATGGGGTTGTCATCATCTTGACTCTCGCATCTCCCTTATGAATCACTCAACCAACCCCGTCTACTAAAGCATAGCAATCAACTACATCGTCCCGGCATCGGTACAGGAGAAGGGTTCATCCTACCTCATGATACTACTCAAGAACATAACTTAACAAAATTCTCCTACTGCATGCATGGTGGGGAGGTATAATTCTAATGCAATAAATCATAGGTATTGTAAAAACATGATCAAATGACTTGCCTGGCTGACGGTCTTCTAAAGCCAGCGACTCGTAATAGCAGGCTTCGCACTCCGGGAATTCTACCGAGTCAATGATAGAGGCGGAGGTGTCCCGTCTTTCGATGAGATGATGGATTTCGCTTTGGTGGAAGTCGACTTTGACGATCTGACTACGAACGTGCGAGGACGTCGCGCCTTAGCAATCGCTAAACCAACTCCGAGAGGTTATTGACCACGCCGGAGCATGATCAACCTGACCACGAGGGTCTATTTCCTGCGAGCAAATGAAGAACAAGCAAGAAACTGAGATTGCAATCTGGATATTGCAAATATAAGATGAAAGCTTTATTGATCAAGGTGGGGTTCTGTGACGCCTTTGTCTGGTCGTTGAACACAAACAAAGTACGCGAAGTTGCAGCTATGGCGAACTTTAATCTAAACAAAACCCAAAGTCTAAACGGTGCCCTAAGGGCTGTATATATGGAGGAAGAGAGGGGGAATTTCGTGGCCCTTGGTGGAGGGGTCCGAAATCAACCCTATCTCTTGTTTCCCCACACATACGGACTCTAAAAATAGCCTATACTAATGTATTTCGAAATTACATGGGCCTGGCCCAATAAAAAGGTGACGCAGCACCTATAATAGCCTCGGGACGAAATTTATGAAGTGGCATCTTGTATATTTCGTCCAAGGCTTCATGCACCCATTATGGTGGCTTCAAAGTCCTGAAATCATCACTTGTAACTCCGTTCTTGTTCCCCTTGCGCATGGCATCATCTCCATGCTTGTTCTTGCTCCAATGTTCATCCTTCTCCAAGCTAGGCCCTTCATTTGTAAGCAAAACAAATGTATCCAATTTAGGCAGCATCATATTCTCATGAACATTAGAATCATTACCAAGAAATGAAAGTACCTGATAATTTAATTGGCGTGCGCGAGCTGTAGTAATTGGTCCCGTATATGTAGTAGTAGGGACTGTGGGTGTAACAATGGTATTGATGTCCTCATCATCCTCCCCTTCTTGAAATGAAGTCGTCCTCGACGGAAGCTCATCTTCCTCACCCAAATAAGGCTTCAAATCTGCAATGTTAAAAGTGGGACTAACCCCAAAATCTGCAGGCAGCTCAAGTTTATATGCATTATCATTTATTTTCTCTAACACCTTAAAGGGACCAGCAGCACGTGGCATTAGCTTTGATTTGCGCAAATCAGGAAATCTATCCTTACGCAAATGTAACCAAACAAGATCTCCAGGTGCAAACACAACATGTTTTCTACCCTTATCTCCAGCAAGCTTATATTTAGCATTCATATGCTCAATGTTTTCCTTAGTTAACTCATGCATCTTTAAAATCAATTCAGCACGTTGTTTAGCATCAAAATTAACCTTCTCCGAAGATGGAAGAGGCAACAAATCAGTAGGTGCACGAGGTAGGAAACCATACACAACTTCAAAAGGGCACATCTTAGTAGTAGAATGCAATGAACGATTATAAGCAAATTCAATGTGAGGCAAGCATTCCTCCCACATTTTCTTATTACTCTTCAAAACAGCCCTAAGCATAGTAGACAATGTTCTATTGACTACTTCAGTTTGTCCATCAGTTTGGGGGTGACAAGTAGTACTAAAAAGCAGTTTAGTCCCCAACTTAGACCATTAACATCTCCAAAAGTGGCTAAGAAATTTAGTATCACGATCTGAAACAATAGTATTTGGCACACCATGCAAGCGAATAATTTCACGAAAGAACAAATCAGCAACATTAACAGCATCATCGCTTTTATGACATGGTATAAAGTGTGCCATTTTCGAGAATCTATCCACGACAACAAATATGCTATCCCTCCCCTTCTTTGTTCAAGGTAAACCTAAAACAAAGTCCATAGATATATCCTCCCAAGGAACACTAGGTACAGGCAAAGGCATATATAAACCATGAGGATTGAGTCGTGACATAGCTTTTTGACATGTAGTGCAGCGAGCAATAAAACGCTCAACATCCCATCTCATCTTTGGCCAAAAGAAATGTGTAGCAAGTACGTCCTTCGTCTTCTTCACGCCAAAGTGTCCCATTAATCCTCCTCCATGCGCCTCCTGCAACAACAAAAGACGAACGGAGCTAGCTGGAATGCATAGCTTGTTAGCACGAAACACAAATCCATCGTTAACGACAAACTTGTTCCACACTCTTCCTTCTTTACAATTCTGCATTACATCTTTAAAATCAGCATCCTGCACATATTGATCTTTGATGGTCTCCAAACCAAATATTTTGAAGTCAAGTTGTGAAAGCATAGTATAGCGACGAGACAATGCATCAGCAATAACATTTTCTTTTCCCTTCTTGTGTTTAATGACATAAGGGAAAGTCTCAATGAATTCAACCCATTTAGCATGTCTACGATTCAGTTTAGCTTGACTTATAATATGTTTCAAAGATTCATGATCAGAATGTATAGCATATTCTTTGGGCCATAAATAATGTTGCCATGTTTCTAAAGTCCGAACAAGAGCATATAATTCTTTATCATAAGTAGAATAATTCGGACTAGGCCCACTCAATTTTTCAGAAAAGTATGCAACAGGTATGCCATCTTGTAATAACACACCTCCTAATCCAATTCCACTAGCATCACATTCAAGCTCAAAAGTCTTATTAAAATCAGGAAGTTGGAGTAAAGGAGCATGTGTCAACTTATCTTTCAATACCGTGAAGGCTTCTTCCTGTGCGGTACCCCAAAGAAAAGACACATCTTTCTTTGTAAGCTCATTGAGAGGTGCAGCAATGGTGCTGAAATCTCTCACAAAACGCCTATAGAATCCAGCGAGGCCAAGAAAACTCCTCACTTGTGTGACCGTTTTGGGCTGCGGCCAACTCTCAATAGCTTCAATCTTGGCTTTATCAACTTCAATTCCCTGTGGAGTAACAAGATAGCCAAGAAAAGATACTCGGTCGGTGCAAAAGGTGCACTTCCCAAGGTTACCAAACAAACGTGCATCATGTAGAGCAATAAAAACAGCACGTAAATGTTCCAAATGTTCTTCCAAAGATCTGCTATAAATCAGTATATCATCAAAATAGACTACCACAAATTGTCCAATGAAAGCACGTAAAACTTCGTTCATTAGTCTCATGAAAGTACTAGGCGCATTAGTCCCAAAAGGCATGACTAACCACTCATATAATCCAAACTTAGTTTTAAATGCTGTTTTCCATTCATCCCCCAATTTCATACGAATTTGATGGTATCCACTACGCAAATCAACTTTGGAGAATATTGTATAGCCACTCAATTCATCAAGCATATCATCTAGCCTAGGAATAGGATGACGATAACGAATAGTAATATTATTAATGCCTCTACAATCAACACACATACGCGATGTACCATCATTTTTGGGCACTAGAATAATAGGAACAGCACAAGGACTAAGGGATTCGCGTATATAACCTTTGTCGAGAAGCTCTTGTACTTGACGCATAATCTCCTTCGTCTCCTCTGGATTGGTACGGTATGGCGCACGGTTTGGCAGTGAAGCACCGGGAATTAAGTCAATCTGATGCTCAATCCCTCGAATAGGTGGTAATCCCGGTGGCACGTCTTGTGGAAAGACGTCAGCGAACTCCTACAAAATGTTAGTGATAGCAGGAGGCAAATAGGAAGGCACGTCCTCGAATGAAAATAATGCCTCTTTGCACACAAAAGCATAGCAAACAGATTTGCTTAAATCTAGCTCATGAATATCAGATTTGGTGGCAAATAAACATGCACTTTTCAATTTAATTTCAGAAGCAACACTAGATGGTTTATGATTAGGCTTCATTTGTTGCTCAAATTCTTTTGCCGCAATCTGATTTTCACTCTTATTCTTCTCCTGTTTTGCTTTATTAGCTCTATTAATATCATCTTTCAAAATAGAATCAGGAGTCATAGGAAGCAAAGTAATATTTTTATCCTTATGAACAAGAGTATACTGATTGTTTCTACCATGGTGTACAAATTTTTTATCAAATTGCCATGGTCTACCAAGTAATAAGGAACATGCTTGCATAGGTACCACATCACAATCAACATAATCAGCATATGTAGAGATACTAAAATGCACACGAACAGTACGTGTTACCTTAACCTTGCCGCTGTTGTTGAACCATTGGATGTAGTAAGTATGTGGATGTGGTCTTGTGGTGAGAGAAAGCTTCTCCACCATCTCCATGCTAGCCAAGTTGTTGCAGCTCCCTCCATCTATGATGACGCGCACAGAACGTTCTTTCACAACTCGCTTGGTATGGAACAAATTGTGCCTCTGATTTTGCTCAGCTTGTGTGACCTGCACACTCAAAACACGTTGAGCAACTAAACATTCATACCTGTCAGTATCTTCAGGAGCCATGTATTGCGTCTCATGATCAGAATCATCTCCACCATGTTCTTCACGTCTAATAAGAGCCAAAGTCTCCTCATCATAGTCACTAGCGGACTCATATCCACCATCCGCGGTAGCAATCATCACACGCGGAGGTTTGCATTCTCTCGCATAATGACCTCCTCCCTTACAACGACGACAAATAATATCACTTGTGTGCCCTGTTGATGCCATGGAAGAAGAAGAACTCTGTGCAGGCCCAGCAGGTGTGCTCTTGGCAGATAATGGTGGTTGTGCTTGTTTTCTTGTATCACGACAGGAGGAGGCACCTGATTGAGGTGCTAGTGCAGTTGAAGTAGAAGATGCACGCGGTGTCCATGATGAAGGTCAGCCTGCAGAAAAGTTAGTTCGCGCCAATGCGTGTCGATCATGCACTTCACGTTCAGCTTTACAAGCAAGATGGAATAAACGAGTGATATTAGTATACTCCTTATAGTCTAGAATGATCTGAATCTCTCTATTTAATACACCCAGAAAATGTGCAAGCATAGCTTCGTTCTCCTCAACAATACCACATCTAATCATGCCAGTTTGTAATTCCTGATAATATTCTTTTACAGAATTTTTTCCTTGTCTTAACTGCTGTAATTTTTGAAGCAATTCATGTTGATAATATGGTGGAACCCAACGAGTATGCATAGCAGTTTTCAAAGCAGCCCAAGTAGTTGGAATAGGATATAATCTACAATGTTCAGACCACCATACACATGCAAAACTAGTGAAAGCACAAACAGCAGCGGCAACCCGTATCTCCTCGGGATATTGTAAACATGTAAATTGTTATTCAGTTTCTAACTCCCAAGTAAGATATATATCAGGAACATATCTACCCTCGAAAGGTGGAATATTCAATTTCAGTTTAGGAAGATGGTCATGATCTCGTACCTGAGGGAAAGCCGTACCATTGTGATTATTTGCATGTGGACGACCTGGTGGTTGTGGTGCAGGTGGTTGCACGTAGTTCTGATTTTGAGCAACCTCATCCTCGTAATCTCCCACATAATCATCCTCCTCCGCATCAGCAGCAGGAGCCACAGAAGTATCAACAGTAGCACCAACAGTTTGGCCAAATGCAAGAGGAACACGGCTCGCTCGGCGGAGGTCTGTTTCGCGACGTGGAGGTAGTCGTTGTTGTTGTTGTTGGAGAGGTGCGTTAGGTGCAGCGGGTGGTGGTGGTGGAAGACGCGCGAGCAATTCATTAAACTTGTTATCGAGCTTTGTTTCGAACATCTTCTCCATGCCATCTATCTTCTCCATGGCCTCTTCAAATCTGTTTGGCACATCTTGCACCTGTCCACTCATCATTTGCTGAAATTTATCATGCAAATCCTTATTCGTCATGTTCTCCCAGTCAGTCTCGTCGGCTTGTGATCCTGGCATGGTTAGCAGCAATAGAAACACACAAGAATATGATCCTACAGACTACTAACAAGAGGTGGTGGTGGGTGTCACAAATCCGTCAAGCAAATCTCAAATTCTTACCAGTTCTTACCCAGCAGCAGGCGGTGATCGGCAACCGTTGCAGTCAAAAACTCTCAAAGCTTGGATAGAGCGATTACCAGGGAGAGTCAAACGCACGATGTAGATGTATGTGGAGCTGGGAAGGCTTATAATATGGTAGTAAAAAGGGTCAGCAATAATCAATTCAGAGATGCAAAGTTGGATAAACGCTCAACGACGGTACTGTGCTGGTCCTAGGCTAGACTGTGCTAGAGACGCGAGCCTAGAACACCAACAAAATCACGGCGCGGCACGTAAATAAGGGAAAAGCACACTCTGGATTTTTTTTCCCGCTCTTTTTTTTATTATTATTATTTTTGCGCTTTTTTTTCCGAAACCTACTCCGGCAAGGAAACACGAATCAGAATCTAGATGGATCTCGAAAACAAACCTAATATGACAAGAACTCGGATTGGTGGTGGATATATGGTGGTAGATGGCAGCGGTGGTGGTAATATGGATACGGATTCGAAGCGGTGGCGGATAAGCGGTGGTGGTAGATGGCAGGGGCGATGATGATGGTGCGGCGGCGGCGTGACAACTTATGATTAGAACTCGAAACTCTAAAAGACTAGACTCTAAGACCAGCAAGTAGACACGACGATGCAACCGCAAATTCAACAAAGCAAAACCCTAAAAAGATTATGCAAAGGCTCAGATTGGTTCGGATATGATGAACTAACCCTAATTTTTTTGTGGCTTTTCCGTGGACTGTAGGTATGAAGAACAGACTCGATCTAAACTACGAAAAACTGTAAAATCTCACCGAGCAACCTGGAAATCTGATACCACTTGAAGAAGCGGAGGTGTCCCGTCTTTCGATGAGATGATGGATTTCGCTTTGGTGGAAGTCGACTTTGACGATCCGACTACGAACGTGCGAGGACGTCGCGCCTTAGCAATTGCTAAACCAACTCCGAGAGGTTATTGACCACGCCGGAGCACGATCAACCTGACCACGAGGGTCTGTTTCCTGCGAGCAAACGAAGAACAAGCAAGAAACTGAGATTGCAATCTGGATATTGCGAATATGAGATGAAAGCTTTATTGATCAAGGTGGGGTTCTGTGACGCCTTTGTCTGGTCGTTGAACACAAACGAAGTACGCGAAGTTGCAGCTATGGCGAACTTTAATCTAAACAAAACCCAAAGTCTAAACGGTGCCCTAAGGGCTGTATATATGGAGGAAGAGAGGGGGAATTTCGTGGCCCTTGGTGGAGGGGTCCGAAATCAACCCTATCTCTTGTTTCCCTACACATACGGACTCTAAAAATAGCCTATACTAATGTATTTCGAAATTACATGGGCCTGGCCCAATAAAAAGGTGACGCAGCACCTATAATAGCCTCGGGATGAAATTTATGAAGTGGCATCTTGTATATTTCGTCCAAGGCTTCATGCACCCATTATGGTGGCTTCAAAGTCCTGAAATCATCACTTGTAACTCCGTTCTTGTTCCCCTTGCGCATGGCATCATCTCCCTGCTTGTTCTTGCTCCAATGTTCATCCTTCTCCAAGCTAGGCCCTTCATTTGTAAGCAAAACAAATGTATCCATTTTAGGCAGCATCATATTCTCACGAACATTAGAATCATTACCAAGAAACGAAAGTACCTGATAATTTAATTGGCGTGCGCGAGCTCTAGTAATTGGTCCCGTTTATGTAGTAGTAGGGGCTGTGGGTGTAACAATGGTATTGATGTCCTCATCAGTCAAACAATAGCACAAATAAGTATAGCACAATATAACATAACAAGAAGTTGAAGTAAAACACCCAAGCACTCAAACCAAAACCAAAGAAAAACTCGGAGAAAGCAAATCAAGGTTTTCACCACATCAAGCAACACCTAAGAAATAGTTTTACACAACTAAAACTTTTCTTAACAGAACCTAAGCATGGGTTTTGCTAACTAACAGAGGGAAAACATCATACAAACTAGGAGCAAAGAGAATCATATTAAAAGCTATTATAGAACTCATATTATGCCTAAAACAATCCTAGCAAAGAAAATAAAATAAAATAATTTATTCTACTGTAAATAAAAGTTCATCCTCTGCAGCTACAAAAACTAATCTAAAATAAACTATAACATAATAAAAATAAAATAATTTACTAACTAGAACAGTAGGAAAACAGTAAATAGTTAAATAAACAAGAAACACATGATTTCGACTAAAGCTATTTTTTATTAAATCTAAAATACCCAAACAAGTTCCTAATGCTAGGCATGGTCAAAACTAAGCAGTAGCAAAAAGAATCACTAAAAACAATAATCCTAACTCAATTTATGGCAGAAAAACTAATCTGTCTAAATCTAATATAAAACTATTTCTAATAATTTGAACATGGCTAAACATATTTTCTACAGAAACTACAACAAATTTGCAGACTAACAAAAAAAGAATCAACTAAAAACAATAAACCAGCTAAAAGAAATAGCAAAAACAAAAACAGAACTATCAACTAAAAAAAACAGAAACTGAAAATACAACTAAAAAGAAAAACTAGCGCTAACGGGCCTATCTAACGCTCAGGCGATATATAAATAAAGCATGCCCGAGGATAACAGAAAATAAATCGATCGGTTCGATCTAATCTGAACCGCTAACTAAACCGAAAAAAACCGTAACTAAACCGACCTTTTTAAAATAAAAACGTACCCCTTCGTAGATCTAATCTACAACATAGGTTTCTGATCTAATCGCGAAGGGGGCTCCGGTGGCTTACCGCGGTGGTCGGCGGCGACGCCGACTCGGGCGTTGGCAGCGGGGCTGCTCCGGTGGTCCTGGGCGGCGGCGGAGACGTCAGGCGGGTGCGGCGGCTCGAGGGGAGGTCGGGGGTGGAGTCGTTGGAGCTCGGGGATGACGGAGACGATCGGGGCGAGCTCGGGGCGATGGCGTCGGGGGATCCTGGGCAGGTAGATGGTGTCAGGAGGGTGCACGTGGAGGCGGCGGTTAGGGCGGAGTAGTAGGGAAGGGCAGAAGGTGCTCAGCGGCGGCAAACGTGTCGGCGAACCGAGGCGGCGGCGGCGAGATGCGAATGGCGATGGCGTGCGCTATGGTGGGTTTGGAGCGTAGGGTTTTAGGGGGTTCGAGGGAGGAGAGGCAGGGCTTTATATAGGGCATCAACTTGGAGGAGGGGGCGTCTTGGGATCACGATCCCGAGAGGATCGGAACCGCGGCGGCGGCGGTCGCGCTCTGGGCGGCGTTTGCGTGTGTGAGAGGAAAGAGAAGGGATGGGGCCAGTGCGTCGGTGAGAGAGGGAGGTGTGGAGGCGATTGGGCGACCGAGGCGGAGAGGGTTCGGGTGTGGCGCTAGGGGCAGGCCGGCTCGGGCGCTGGTGGGCTGCGCCTGGCGCTGGCTGGGCCGGTTGGCCGGGCTGGCGCCTGGCACTGGCTGGGCCGGTTGGCCCGGCTGGCGCCTGGGGTTTTTCCTTTTCTTTATTTTTTGAATTAGAGAGAAGAGAGAATATAGAAAAATATATATTATTTTTATATAGGACATATATATATATCAAAATTCCGAGGGAATTTATCCTACAACGCGGACATTTTTCCAGGGGCAAAACTCAAACTAAAAAAACAGTTTCTGGAAATCCCAAATAAAATTCAAATTTGAAATCAAACTTTTTGGCAATACTTTTCTTCTGACATTTTTGGAGTGTCATGTTTACTCCTCCCATACTTCTGCTCAAGTATTTGTCAGGCATTGTTTTGAAATAAATTCAACTACCAATTTGAATTCAAATCCCAACAAACTCAAAAGCCTTTGAAATAATTCAAATGTAACTCAATTCAAACAATATGCATAGATGCTTAGCTATAATTGTAGAACATTCCAAATGGGAAATTTGGGATGTTACATGATGCCAATATGAATTATGCTTATGGAGATGAACTTGCTATAGTTCCTTATGTTAAACATGAAATTGTTGCTATTGCACCCACGCATGATAGTCCTATTATCTTTTTGAATTCTCCCAACTACACTATATCGGAGAAGTTTGTGCTTATTAAGGATTATATTGATGGGTTGCGTTTTACTACTACACATGATGATTTTGATAGATATAATATGCATGTGCTTGCTGCTCCTACTTGCAATTATTATGAGAGAGGAACTATATCTCCAGCTCTCTATGTTTCCCACACGATAAAATTGCAAGAAACTGCTTATACTATGCATTGGCCTTTACTATGTGTGCATGAATTGTTCTTTTATGACATGCCGAGGCATAGGAAGAGAGTTAGACTTCGTCATTGCTTGATATATGTTACTTTGTGCTCACTACTAAATTACAAATCATTGTTAATTAAAATTGGCTTTGATATACCTTGGGATCCGGGTGGATCCATTACTTGAGCACTATATGCCTAGCTTAATGGCTTTAAAGAAAGCGCTGCCAGGGAGACAACCCAGAAGTTTTAGAGAGTCATTTATTTCTGTTGAGTGCTTTTATATAGTCTAAAAACAAAAAATAAAGAGGGGAACCCAATAACTTTTCAAAAAGGAAAATGAAAGTGAGAGAGACAAGCATTGTTGAAGTGGGAGAGCTCCTTGAACTTTGTTCATGCTCACGGAAACTTTGTGAATCTTGATTACAGAAACTTTTCATCAAAAATAATTTTCCCATTATACAATTCCATTGTATTATAAAAATAATGTGCCAAGGTTTGCCTTTAGGATTGTTTATGATGCTTGTTTGTATGTGCGGTGCCAAATGGTTCTGATTATTTTTGCACTGTCTTTCTATACAAATTGTTTATTTTCCTAATTTTGGTAGAATTTTTGGGGTACTAGAAGTAAGGTGAATGTTCAGATTGCTACACACTGTTCTGTTTTTGACAGATTCTGTTTTTGATGCATGGTTTGCTTGTTTTGATGAAACTATCAATTTATATAAGTGGATTAAGCCATGAAAAAGTTATGTTATAGTAGACACAATGCAAAAACAAAATATGAATTGGTTTGCTACAGTACTTAGAGTAGTGATATGCTTTATTATACTAACGGATCTTGCCGAGTTTTCTATTGAAGTTTTGTGTGGATGAAGTGTTTGATCGAGGAGGTCTTGATATGAGGAAAAGGAAGAGAGGCAAGAGCTCAAGCTTGGGGATGCCCGAGGCACCCCAAGTAAATATTCAAGGAGACTCAACCATCTAAGCTTGGGGATGCCCTGGAAGGCATCCCCTCTTTCTTCAAAAAGTATCAGTATGTTTGCGGATTCGTTTCGTTCATGCGATACGTGCAAGTCTTGGAGCGTCTTTTGCATTTAGTTTTTACTTTTCTTTTATGCACCATGCTGGTATGAGATAGTCCTTGGTTGATTTATAGAATGCTCATTGCACCTCACTTAAATCTTTTGAGTATGGCTTTATAGAATGCTTCATGTGCTTCACTTATATCATTTGAAGTTTGGATTGCCTGTTTCTCTTCGCATAGACAACCGCCATTTATAGAATGCTCTTTTGCTTCACTTATATTTGTTAGAGCGTGGGCATATCTTTTGTAGGAAATTAAACTCTCTAGCTTCACTTATATCTATTTAGAGAGATGACAAGAATTGGTCATTCACATGGTTAGTCACAAAATCCTACATAAACTTGTAGATCGCTAAATATGATATGTTTGATTCCTTGCAGTAGTTTTGCGATATAAAGGTGGTGATATTAGAGTCCTGCTAGTGGGCGACTGTGGATTAATAGAAATACTTGTGTTGAGGTTTGTGATTCCTGTAGCATGCATGTATGGTGAACCGCTTTGTGATGAAGTTGGAGCACAATTTTATTTATTGATTGTGTTCCTTATGAGTGGCGGTCGGGGACGAGCGATGGTCTTTTCCTACCAATCCATCCCCCTAGGAGCATGCGCGTAGTACTTTGTTTTCAATGGCTTTTAGATTTTTTCAATAACTATATGAGTTCTTTATGACTAATGTTGAGTCCATGGATTATATGCAATCTCACCCTTCCACCATTGCTAGCCTCTCTTGTGCCGCGCAACTTTCGCCGGTACCATACACCCACCATATACCTTCCTCAAAACAGCCACCATACCTACATATCATGGCATTTCCATAGCCATTCCGAGATACATTGCCATGCAACTTTCATCATCATCATATACATGACTTGAGCATTCATTGTCATATTGCTTTGCATGATTGTAAGATAGCTAGCATGATGTTTTCATGGCTTGTCCGTTTTTTTATGTCATTGCTACACTAGATCATTGCACATCCCGGTACACCGCCGGAGGCATTCATATAGAGTCATGTCTTTGTTCTTGTATCTAGTTGTAAGTAAATAAAAGTGTGATGATCATCGTTATAGAGCATCGCCCCATGAAAAAAAGAAAAAAAAAGAGAGGCTAAAGAAGCCTAAATAAAAAAAGGGGGCCAAAGAAGCCCGAAAAAAGAAAAAGAAAAAAGAAAAAAAATGAGAGAAAAAGAGAGAAGGGGCAATGTTACTATCCTTTTACCACACTTGTACTTCAAAATAGCACCATGTTCTTCATATAGAGAGTCTCTCGAGTTATCACTTTCATATACTAGTGGGAATTTCCATTATATAAATTGGCTTGTATATTCTGATGATGGGCTTCCTCAAATAACCGAGGTCTTCATGAGCAAGCAAGTTGGATGCACACCCACTTAGTTTTCAGTTTGAGATTTCATACACTTATAGCTCTAGTGCATCCGTTGCATGGCAATCCCTACTCACTCACATTGATATCTATTGATGGGCATCTCCATAGCCCGTTGATACGCCTAGTTGATGTGAGACTTTCTTCTGCTTTTTTGTCTTCTCCACAACCACCATTCTATTCCACATATAGTGCTATGTCCATGGCTCACGCTCATGTATTGCGTGAAAGTTGAAAACTTTTGAGATTAGTAAAGTATGAAACAATTGCTTGGCTTGTCATCGGGGTTGTGGATGATTAAATACTTTGTGTGATGAAGATAGAGCAATAGCCAAACTATATGATTTTGTAGGGATAACTTTCTTTGGCCATGTTGTTTTGAAAAGACATGATTGCTTTCTTAGTACGCTCGAAGTATTATTGTTTTTATGTCAAATGATAGACTATTGCTTTGAAACTCTCGTGTCTTAATATTCATGACATGATTAGACATATGATCAAGATTATTCTAGGTATCATTTACCTACTCGAGGACGAGCAGGAATTAAGCTTGGGGATATGATACGTCTCCGTCGTATCTATAACTTTTGATTGTTCCATGCCAATATTATTCAACTTTCATATACTTTTGGCAACTTTTTATACTATTTTTGGGACTAACATATTGATCCAGTGCCCAGTGCCAATTCCTGCTTGTTGCGTGTTTTATGTTTCGCAGAAACCCAATATCAAACAGAGTCCAAGCGGGGTAAAAACGGATGAAGAATTATTTTGGAATATTTGTGATTTTTGGGAGGAAAAATCAACGTGAGACGATGCCCGAGGGGGCCACGAGGCAGGGGGCACACCTTGGACCCTCGTGGGCACCCCGTAAGGCGGTTGATGCTCTTCTTATGCCGCAAGAAAGCTAATTTTATGAAAAATCTGGGCGAAAGATCCACCCCAATCGGAGTTACGGATCTCCGGATATAAAAGAAACGGCGAAAGGGAAGGATCTGGGAACACAGAAATAGAGAGAGATAGAGAGATAGATCCAATCTCGGAGGGGATCTCGCCCCTCCCACGCCATGGGAGCCATGGACCAGAGGGGAAACCCTTCTCCCATCTAGGGAAAAGGTCAAGGAAGAAGAAGAAGAAGGGGGGCTCTCTCCCCCTTGCTTCCGGTGGCGCCGGAGCGCTACCGGGGGCCATCATCATCACCACGATCTTCATCAACACCTCCGCCATCTTCACCAACATCTCCAGCACCTTCCCCCATCTATATTCAGCGGTCCACTCTCCCTCAACCGGCTGTAACCTCTACTTTTATTATTATCCAATGATGTGTTTCCATACTATGATGTGTGAGTAGATTTCCGTTGTCCTATCGGTGATTGATGAATTGCTATGATTGGTTTGAGTTGCATGTTTTATTATTGGTGCTGTCCTATGGTGCTCTCCGTGTCGCGCAAGCGTGAGGGATCCCCGCTGTAGGGTATGCAATATGTTCATGATTTTCTTATGATGGGTGGCATGAGTGACAGAAGCACAGACCCGAGTAAGTAGGTTGTTTGCGTATGGGATAAAGGGGACTTGATACTTTAATGCTATGGTTGGGTTTTACTTTAATGATCTTTAGTAGTTGCGGATGCTTTCTAGAGTTCCAATCATAAGTGCATATGATCCAAGAAGAGAAAGTATGTTAGCTTATGCCTCTCCCTCAAATAAAATTGCAATAGTGATTATCGGTCTAGTAAAGTAGTCAATTGCTTAGGGACAATTTCACAACTCCTACCACCACTTTTCCACACTCGCTATATTTACTTTATTGCTTCTTTATCTAAACAGCCCCTAGCTTTTATTTACGTGCTCTTTATTATCTTGCAAACCTATCCAACAACACCTAGAAAGTACTTCTAGTTTCATACTTGTTCTAGGTAAAGCGAACACTAAGCGTGCATAGAGTCGTATCAGTGGCAGATAGGACTTGAGAGAATATTTGTTCTACCTTTAGCTCCTCGTTGGGTTCGACACTCTTACTTATCGAAAGAGGCTACAATTATCCTGTATACTTGCGGGTCGTCAGCCCTCATTTTCTCTTTCAAATTACGATGACAAAGACGCACAATTTTTGAAGATGAAACAACAGAGACCCTGCTTTATTATAATCATCATAATATATACATCGTCAAAAATATGTACATCATAAGTGCCGGTGGCTCAAGTGTAGTAAGGCCGAAGATGAGCAATATTCCATGGCCGGCGGGTCTCCTCCTCCGACTTACGTGAGTCCTTGTGCTCTCGAATATCGATAAGGTAGTATGACCTGTTGTTCAAGTTCTTCCTGACCACAAAGGGTCCTTTCCAAGGTGGGGATAACTTATGCATATCAGTTTGATCCTGGATGAGCCGGAGCACCAAATCACCTTCCTGAAAGGTTCCGGACTTAACTCGACGGCTATGGTAATGGCGCAGATCTTGTTGATAAATCGCCGAACGGGCTGTCGCAAGGTCACGTTTCTCATCTAACAGGTCAAGTGCCTCCTGACGTGCTTGTTCATTATCAGCTTCAACATAAGCCGCCACGCGAGGAGATTCATGATGGATGTCACTAGGGAGAACCACTTCTGCTCTATAAACCATTAAGAAAGGCGTGTAACCCGTAGATCTGTTGGGGGTAGTATTGATACTCCATATCGTAGAAGGTAACTCCTCCACCCAACAACCCGGCGTCCTCTGCAACGGAACCATAAGCCGGGGCTTGATGCCTCTCAGAACTTCTTGATTGGCTCTTTCAGCTTGGCCATTGGATTGAGGGTGAGCTACCGACAAAACATCAAGTCGAATATGCTCATGTTGACAAAAATCTTTCATAGCACCCTTGGACAGATTAGTGCCATTATCAGTTATGATACTATGGGGAAAGCCAAAGCGAAAAATCACCCTCTTAATGAATTGAACCATTGTTGTCGCATCACACTTACTGACCGGCTATGCTTCAACCCACTTTGTGAACTTGTCAACCGCCACCAAGAGGTGGGTCTTTTTTTATCTTTGGACCTTTTGAAAGGCCCAACCATATCAAGCCCCCAGACTGCAAATGGCCAAGTAATTGGAATCATCCTCAATTCTTGAGCCGGCACACGAGCTCGCCGTGAAAATTTCTGACAACCATCACATTTACTGACCAAATCCTCTGCATCTGCATGAGCCGTCAGCCAATAGAATCCATGCCGAAAAGCTTTGGCCACAAGGGATTTTGAACCGGCATGATGACCACAATCTCCTTCATGAATCTCACGAAGAATCTCACGGCCTTCCTCAGGAGAGACGCAACGCTGAAATGCCCCAGTGACACTGTGATGGTGTAACTCCCCATTGGCAATTATCATTGACTTAGACCACCGGGTTATCTGCCTGGCAAAAGTTTCATCCTCAGGTAACTCGCCCCGGGTCATGTAAGCCAAATATGGTACTGTCCAATCTGGGATAGTATGAAGAGCCGCCACCAATTGTGCCTCTGGGTCAGGAACAGCCAGGTCTTCCTCTGTAGGCAACTTGACAGAAGGGTTATGCAGAATATCCAAGAAAGTGTTAGGTGGCACCGGATTACGTTGAGACCCCAACCGGCTTAAGGCATCAGCCGCCTCATTTTTCCTGCGATCGATGTGTTCCACTTGATAACCCTTGAAGTGGCCGGCAATAGCATCAACTTCACGGTGATAAGCCACCATGACTGGGTCATTAGAATCCCATGTGCCTGAGACTTGTTGAGCCACCAAATCTGAGTCGCCGAAACATCTCACCCGGCTTAAGTTCATTTCCTTGGCCATCTGAAGACCATGGAGCAAGGCTTCGTACTTAGCTGCATTGTTAGTATAGGGAAACATCAACCTTAGAACATAACGAAACTTGTCACCTCAAGGGGAAGCTAAGACAACTCCAGCCCCCGAGCCTTCCAATTGCCTAGAACCATCAAAGTGAATAGTCCAATATGTGTTATCCGGCTTCTCTTCAGGCATCTGCAACTCTGTCCAGTCGTTGATGAAATCCACTAGTGCTTGAGACTTGATAGTAGTGTGAGGTACATACTTCAAACCATGAGGCCCCAACTCAATGGCCCACTTGGCTACCTGCCCTGTGGCTTCCCTATTTTGAATAATATCCCATAAGGGAGCAGAACTAACCACAGTGATGGGATGACCCAGAAAATATTGCTTAAGCTTTCGGCTGACCATGAACACCCCATAAACTAGCTTTTGCCAATGTGGATACCTCTGCTTGGACTCAATAAGCACCTCACTGATGTAATAAACCGGCCGTTGAACCGGATATTCCTTACCAGCCTCCTTGTGTTCCACCACAATGGCCACACTGACGTCATGTGTGTTAGAGACCACATATAACAATAATGGCCCCTTATCAATGGGAGCAGCAAGGACTAGCGGCTCAGCTAGCTGTCTCTTCAAGTCTTAAAACACGTCGTTAGCAGCATCACTCCAGATGAAGTTATCTGTTTTCTTCATCATCTGATATAGCGGCATGGCCTTCTCACCCAACCGGCTTATGAACCGGCTTAAGGCAGCAATACGACCCGCTAGACGCTGATCATCATTGGTACACGCCGGCTTTGCTAGGGAGGTGATGGCCTCTGTTAGAAACCAGAAAACCCAAAAGCTTACTCGCTGGCACACCAAAAACGCACTTGGTTGGGTTAAGCATCATCTTGTAGACTCGGAGATTATCAAAGGTTTCTTTCAAATCATCTATCAACGTTTCCTTCTCTCTGGATTTCACCACAATGTCATTCACATAAGTATGAACATTGCGCCCAATCTGACTATGAAGACAATTCTGCACACATCGTTGATAAGTCGCCTAGGCACTCTTGAGCCCAAAAGGCATAGACACATAGCAGAAGGCTCCAAAGGGAGTAATGAAAGCTGTCTTCTCCTGGTCCTTAACTGCCATCTTGATCTGATGATAACCAGAATAGGCATCCAAAAAACTCAAACGCTCACAACCCGCCGTAGCATCAATGATTTGATCAATATGAGGGAGATAAAAAGGATCAGCCGGACAAGCCTTGTTTAAGTCTGTGTAATCCACACACATGCGCCAAGTGCCATTCTTCTTAAGCACTAACACCGGGTTAGCCAACCACTCTGGATGAAAAACTTCAACAATGAACCCAGCCGCCAAGAGCCGGGCCACTTCTTCACTAATGGCCTTACGCCTCTCCTAATTGAAACGTCGAAGGAATTGCTTGACCGACTTAAACTTCGGATCAATATTGAGAGTGTGCTCAGCGAGTTCCCCCGGTACACCCGGCATGTCAGAAGGTTTCCATGCAAAGATGTCCAGGTTCTCATGGATGAACTCGATGAGCGCGCCTTCCTATCTCGAATCCAAATTAGCACTGATACTAAACTGCTTGTATGAGTCGCCAGGAACAAAATCAACCAGCTTGGTGTCATCGACCGACTTAAACTTCAACACCGGATCATGCTCTATAGTTGGCTTTTTCAAAGATGTCATATCCGCCGGGTCAACATTGTCCTTATAAAACTTCAATTCCTCTGTTGCACAGACATACTCAGCATAAGCAGCATCACCTTCTTCACATTCCAGAGCTATCTTCCGACTCCCATGCACTGTGATGGTCCCTTTATAACCCAGCACCTTGAGCTGTAGATAAACATAGCACAGTCGTGCCATGAAATTGGCATAAGCCGATCGTCCAAACAGAACATGGTACGGGCTCCTGATTTTGACCACTCCAAAGGTTAACTTCTCAGCCCTGGAATCATGCTCATCTCCAAAGGACACTTCCAGCTCAATCTTGCCCACTGGGTACGCCAACTTACCAAGCACCACTCCATGGAAAACAATGTTGGATGTCTTAAGATTTTTATCAGTTAACCCCATGCGACGGGAAGTCTCATAATAAAGAATGTTGGTGCTACTACCTCCATCCATGAGTACCTTAGTGAATCTATATCCACCAACTTGCACTAAAAAAAGACACATCCGTGACATTTTGGGCCGAACAATTTTTTTTTCTGTCATACATATGACACTTCTATGACGATAATTGTGACAAAACCCGGTATCATCATAGATGTGGTGGGATCCTACTTCTATGACAAAAAATCATGACAGAAAATGGGCTTTTCGTCCTGGGCGGGCCGAAGACGCAGCTGCATGACATTCTTTGGGCCGTCCATGACGGAAAAAACCGTGGTAGAAGCGAGGGGGAGGAAAATTTCGGGGAGTTGTGTAAGTGCATCTAGTGCCCCTTAGTGATTTTGGTGTATTGAAGACTTATAGGTTAAGGGACTAATGCGTTTGTGAGTGTACACAGGTCTATAAGTCTATGAGGAGTTTGACATTTACAGAGAAAGTCGACCCCTAAAAATGAAGTTCTTCAACTGAAGACTTTGATATTCTGAAGACTTTCTGAAGACTTTGAAAGTGAAGAAATTGGTGTGACCTTGAAGACTTGGTATTCATTTGTGGAACATGAAGCGTGAAGACTTTTGTTTTCGTAGTTTCATTTTCTCTTTCTTGAGTCATAGGAAACACCGTACTGTTAAAGGGGGTCGAGGAAATACTAAGGAAAAATTTCCATGTGATGCTCAACTCAAAATCCTACACCTACCAATCCCTTCGAGTGAAGCCTTTGGAAATCTCATACAGTTCTGTCACTTTCTTCAGTGACAGAGACGAAGTTCTTCTGGTCACTGATGAATTTGTTCTGACTGAGGAGTTAGGAATTCGTCAGTGCGAATTACCTACACAGTGAGGATCATGATAGCCCTGAGGAATTTGAGAGTCAAATTTCCGACCGTTGCTGTGCTGCGCGCCAGCTGTCCCAAAATATCTTATCCACCTAACGGTCATATCATTGAGGGGCATTTATGTCTTATCATGTCAGGCTGCTCCCTAGGCTATAAATAGCCGCCCCCTACAACCACTAGCTGGTTGGCTGCTCCGAGAGAAACTTGACACTTGTCATTTGAGAGCAACCCATCCTCCGAGGACTTTGAGCGAAAATCATCGAGTGAGGAAAACCCAAAACCAAACCCCTACAAACCCAAAGTGATTGAGCATCACTGAAGAAATTGATCCTGCGTGGATCCGACGCTTGTTACCTTTGAAGACTGTGCTTCTTCCAGACGGTTAGGCGTCAAGGTCTAGAGCATCCAAGAGGAATTGTGGATCGCCGAGTGACCAAGTCTGTGAAGGTTTGGAAGTCGCCTGAAGACTTACCACGAGTGATTGGACGAGGTCTGTGTGACCTTAGTTCAAGGAGAATACGGTGAGGACTGGGTGTCCTGAGCTGCATGCTCAGCGACTGGGTGTCCGGGACTGTGTGTCCTCGAGTTTAAATACTCAGCCGCTCCAACCAGACGTACAACTGAGACAGGAGTTGGAACTGGTCTACCAAATCATTGTCTTCACCAACCTAACTGGTTCTATTTCCTCAACCCTTTCATTTCCTCATTACTGTGTTGAGTGTTTGTTCATATCTGTGTTTGAAGACTTTGACTGAAGACTTTCTCAATTTCCTCAGTTCAATTTCTTCAGTCTGTTTGTCTTCATCTTGTGTTATCCTGTGATTACGCTTTCTGTACTCTGTGCTAGTCTTCATTTCATCATGATGACCATGCTTGTATTCTGTCATGCTTACTTCTGAGTACTTATTCCGCCGCTAATAGTTCTTCGCTAAGGAATTTCCTCACCGGCAAATTCCTTAGTGAAGAATTCATAAAAATCGCCTATTCACCCCCCTCTAGTCGACATAACGCACTTTCAATTGGTATCAGAGCGAGGTACTCCCTTGTTCTGTGTGATTTTGGTTTAACCGCCTGGAGTTTTAGTTATGTCGACCACAGGTATGAAGAAAGTGACATGCCCTATCTTTGACGGTCATGGTTATCCCAAGTGGAAGGCCATGATGAGGAAGCGCCTCATGGCAATGAACAGCGAGCTGTGGACCATCACTGAGATTGCTCTTACTGATCTATGCAAGATGGCGGACGCTGATGATATTCGCAAGTACACTCGACTTGACATCTTGGCGAAGGATATCATCTATTCCTGCCTATCTAGAGATCAATTCAGGCACATTATGCATCTTTGTAATGCAAAGCTTATCTGGGACCGAATCTCCGACATCTATGAAGGTCATCGAACCCGTCATGATCCTTGGTTTGAGGACTTCAAGGAATCTCTCAAAACAATGACTTTCGAACCAGAATCATCATCTTCTGCATCATGTCTCATGGCAAAGGGTGTCGAGGTAACCGAATGTTCCTCATCTGAATTTAGTGACTGTGAATCTGATGATGATATTGAACCTAGCTATACCAAACTTGTTTGCATTGCCACCAAACAACAACATGCCTTGGAAAAGGTTCAAAACATGCTAGATAAGAGTGATGATATGTTAGGTGAAGAAATGGATCGCACTAAAGCCCTGACATAAAATCTTCAGAGACTTCAGTCTAGGTTTGATAACCTTCAAAGTCATCATAACACTCTCTTATCTGATCATGAGAAACTTTCTTATGAATTTCTTCAAAGAAAGCAAGATCTTGAGAAGCTAAGAGTGAGTTATGAAGATCTTCAGAAGGAGCGCAATTCATTACTAGCTCAACAAATCAGCGCTTCTCAGGAAGAATTTGTTCCTCCATTCTTAAAGTGCATTGAATGTGAATCTGCTAATTCTTCACCTGAATGTTCAAATGCTTCAACTGTTACAAATTCTTCACCTGCCTCTGCTATCACTAATTCCTCATCTGTGGACATTGCTTGTATCACTGACGATGCAGGGCTGAAGGAATTGTACATGACAGGCATGTACAAAAGCCTCAAAGGGCATCAGACTCTTTGTGATGTGCTTAAAAAGCAGATCCTCAACAGAAACCCTAGGAAAGAGGGTATCACCTTTGAGAGGAAACTTAATGCTGATGGAACATATTGGAAGCCTGAGAAGTACCCCAAAACCTCATGGGTTGCTGCAAAGGGACCTCCAGTTGATCCATCTAACTTATCTGGCTTTACATGTGAATCTCGTCATCCTTCTGATGAGTCATTTGACTCCAACTATGAACTGTTCAAAAATCAGAATGGTGAAGTATTTGCTAGATATGTTGGCACTAACTGCAGGAACGGTTCTCCCATGAAGAAAATCTGGGTTCCCAAGAAGTGCCTTGAAAGTCTTCAGGTGAATGTCCTCATGACACCACCAGTGAAGAACAGGAACCCCAGATCAAATTCTTCATATGGATCAAATTCCTCAAATGGATCAAAGTCCTCATATGATTATCATCGTGCTAACAACTCTGTTTCGCAGGGTAGAGCTAAGGGCTATGATATGTGCATTATTCTTCAAACCATTATGTTCATAAGTCCTCGAAGAATTTCTTTGCTTATTCATATGCTTACCCTAACCCCTCTTATGTGAAATGAAATGGTTTGGCTTCTATGCCACCATTCTCGTATGGTGCTCGTAGAGTGATGAACTCTTTGCCACCCCTTCAGATGTGGGTGGTGAAGAAAAAGAACTAATCTCTTCTGCAGGGTCAGGTTTCCAGACGTGCCTTAACGTCTGAAGAATTTGCTGGGGACCTAACAAAATTGCCTGAAAGGACGCAAGCGAATCATGATGAAATAAACTTTCACACGTCCTCCTACTGCTATATCTGTTTACTGCTTGATGAAATTCATCTGATGAACTTGATATCATATTCTTCATTGATGAAGCATATGAGATTGTAAGTTACACTAATTCATCTGCAGGATGATCAACCCAAAGCCACTGAATGGGTCCTCGATAGTGGATGTACAAATCACATGACTGGTGACAAGAATCTTTTGATGGATGCTACCTTATCACCGTCACATCTGAAGCACATCATCTTTGCTGACAAAGGCAAAAGTCAGGTATTGGGTCTTGGTAAGGTTGCGATCTCTAAGGATAAACACATGGACAAAGTCATGCTTGTTGAGTCCTTAGGATACAACCTCATGTCAGTCTCAATGCTTTGTGATCTTGATATGGTTGTTGTCTTTGGCAAGTATCGCTGTGTTGTGATTATGGAAGCTGACAATTCCAAAGTCTTCGAAGGCTTTAGGAGAGGAGATTTGTATATTGTTGATTTTTCTACAGGACCGCAACCAGCCGTGTGTCTACTTGCAAAAGCTTCAGAAGGCTGGCTATGGCATCGACGACTTGGTCACACAGGCATGAGGAATTTGCACACGCTTGCGAAGAAGAAGCATGTCATTGGCATTGAGAATGTCAAATTCCTCAAGGATCACTTATGCGGAGCCTGTGAAGCTGGAAAAATGACCAAGGCCAAGCATCCAACGAAGACTATCATGACCACTACTCGTCCATTCGAATTGCTTCACATGGACCTCTTCGGACCTAATCATTACTCAGCAGTCACTAATGATGCATCTCTATATGGTTTTGTCATTGTTGATGATTACTCTCGATATACATGGGTACACATTGTTACTTGCAAACAAGAAGTGCAGGAAGTCTTCAAACGTTTTTCCTCAAGGGCTTCAACCAACTTTGGTGTGAAGATCAAGAACATCAGAAGTGACAATGGAACTGAGTTCAAGAATTCCGGTCTTGATGACTATCTTGATGAACTTGGTATTACTCATGAGTTATCTGCTCCCTATACTCCTCAGCAAAATGGCGTCGTGGAGCGCAAGAACAGAACTCTTGTTGAGATGGCTCGCACTATGCTTGATGAATACAAAACGCCTCATCGTTTTTGGATTGATGCAATTGATACTGCGTGCCACATCATCAACAGAGTATATCTTCACAAATTCTTCAAGAAGATGGCCTATGAACTCCTCACTGACAAGAAACCCAATGTGAGTTATTTCAAAGTCTTCGGTGCTAAATGTTGGATTAGAGATCCTCACCACAATTCTAAATTTGCACCGAAAGCACATGAAGGTTTTATGCTTGGTTACGGAAAGGACTCGCACACCTACAGAGTCTTCAACATTGTTCTTCACAAGATTGTTGACACTGTAGATGTGCGGTTCGATGAAACTAATGGCTCGCAAAGAGAGCACCTACCTTCTGTGTTAGATGAACCAGCACCTGAGGATTCTATCAAGTTCAAGGCAACTGAGGATGTCATTCCTACTGAAGAATTTGCTAAAGAAGTCATTCCAGTTCATGAAGAACATCGAGCTGATACACCTGAAGAAAATGCTGAGGAAAATGGTGCTGAAGAAAATGCTAATCAAACTCCTCAGCAACAACCAGCTCATCCTCGCATTGCAAAAGAAGTGCAAGTGGAGAAGATCATCGATGACATTAGAGCACCAGGTCCTCTCACACTCTCAAAAGCTTCACATTTATCTAACTTTTGTAGGCACTATGCTTTTGTCTCTATCACAGAGCCCACTAAGGTAGATGAAGCATTTTTGGAGCCGGAGTGGATTCAGGCTATGCAAGAAGAATTACATCAGTTCGAGCTCAACAATGTCGGGGAACTGGTCAAACGTCCAGATCCTCGCAAGCATAATATCATTGGCACAAAGTGGATCTACCGCAACAAGAAAGATGAAAATGGCCTTGTGGTGAGGAATAAGGCACGACTGGTAGCTCAAGGCTACACACAGGTTGAAGGAATTGATTTTGATGAAACTTTTGCACCTGTTGCTAGACTTGAGGCTATTCGCATATTACTTGCTTATGCTAACCATCATGATATCATCTTATATCAAATGGATGTGAAAAGTGCATTCCTCAATGGTAAGCTCGAGGAAGAAGTATATGTTGCTCAACCCCCAGGTTTTGAAGATCCAAAGAATCCTGACAAAGTCTTCAGACTTAATAAGGCCCTCTATGGCCTCAAGCAAGCCCCTCGGGCGTGGTATGATACATTGAAGGAATTCTTCGTGAAGAATGGCTTCACACCCGGTTCACTCGACCCTACTCTCTTTACTAAATCTTATGATGGTGAACTGTTTGTGTGCCAAATATATGTTGATGATATTATCTTTGGCTGTACTGACCAACGTTATAGTGATGAATTTTCCTATATGATGAGTGAAGAATATCAAATGTCTATGATGGGAGAGTTGAAATTCTTCTTAGGTCTTCAAATTCGTCAACAGCGCAATGGCATATTCATATCTCAGGAGAAATACCTCAAAGATGTACTGAGGAAATTCGGCATGCAAGATTGCAAAGGCGTCAAAATTCCTATGCCCACAAATGGCCATCTATGCACTGATGAAAATGGTATTGACTTCGATCACAAGGTATACCGCTCCATGATTGGTTCTTTATTGTACTTATGTGCATCTAGGCCAGATATAATGCTTAGTGTTTGCATGTGTGCCCGATTTCAAGCTGCACCGAAGGAATCACACCATAAGGCTGTGAAGCATATTCTTCGATATCTAGCTCACACACCAACACTAGGATTATGGTACCCCAAGGGCTCTGCTTTTGATCTCATTGGATATTCTGACTCTGACTATGCTGGTGATCGTGTGGACCACAAGTCAACTTCTGGCACTTGTCATTTCCTCGGACGATCTTTGGTCTGTTGGTCCTCGAAGAAACAGAACTGCGTATCACTGTCCACTGCGGAAGCTGAATACATTGATGCTGGCTCTTGCTGTGCTCAACTGCTTTGGATGAAGCAAACACTCAAGGACTATGGCGTCAACGTGAAGAATGTGCCTCTCCTCTGCGACAATGAGAGTGCCATCAAGATTGCTCACAACCCAGTTCAGCACTCGAAGACAAAGCACATTCAGATTCGTCATCATTTTCTTCGTGATCATGTGTTGAAGGGCGACATCTCCATCGAGCAAGTGAAGACTGAAGAACAGCTAGCTGATATCTTCACTAAGCCCTTGGATGAGAAGAGATTTAGCAAGTTGCGGTGTGAGCTAAATATCTTAGAATCTTCGAATGTTCTTTGAAAAGGACACACATCCTAACACTTGTGCAAAATTGATGACTTAGATGTGCAACACATGAAGAAACATTTTTCTTCAATCAATGAAGAATAACACTCTAAGTGTGAAGAAATTAATGAAGAATTTGATTATCAGAACCCTACGACAATTGTACGCGGTGTCTGAAATCATCATTCTTATACGGTGGGTCACGCCACCACAAAAAGTTGAAAATCTTCAATTTGAGTTTTTCCTCAGTTTTGAAATTCTTCAGTTTGTCAAATTCTTCAACTTTTCAAAATCTTCATTGCTTCCTTCGTTTTTCTTCATTGGCTATATATATATATATGAGTTTATGTCCTCTACAGCATTCACTTATAGCTATTTCTTCAAGTTGCTTTTTCTGCTAAGTAAATGTGATCGGACCCTTCCCCCTCTATGCTATACTCAACCCAATCTATTCACAAATTCTTCATATGCATTTTATTTGAAACTCGTTCAAAATCTTCACTGTGTCCTTGTCAGCTGAAGAAATTGCGAACGAAACTTTAAAACGAATCTTATCCAAATTTTCGGTTTTGCCGCTCAAACCGTTCCGCATCCCACAATGCATTATTCTATTCACCCACGATCGTACACAATCTCAACTACACAGTACGTGGGTGACACATGTCGCGAGAAGGAGAAAGGGCAGGGGCACGTTCGTCCCAAATCTTTGGGCGAACAGTTTTTCACCGTGTCTATAAATACCCCTCTCCCCTTCCTCACTTCATTTACTCCGCTCGATCGCTACTCTCTCACTCGAGCTCCTCAAACCGTAGCGCCGCCGCTACTCCATCATCGCCGGTGAGGAAGAGCTTCGCTGCCTCGACCTCGTCGCCGTCGTACTCACGCCGACCGCGGAAATCTTCACTCCGCCGCCACCGTAGTTGTCTTCCTCTACCAAGTTAGGGCGTGGGAGATCTAACCTGACGAACTTCACATCCGTTTTTCTCAGTTCGTCATGTTCTTCACTTCGGGTAATTAAAAGTTACTTTTATTACTCACTTTGATTCTCAAACTTTCCTGAAAATCTTCAAAGGTGTTTATTCTTCAAATCTTCACACATATGAACACCTCACATCATATGATCTTGAACTGTTTCTCTAAGCAATCATTTTCTTCAAGATTCCCTAATTGTGTGGATCTTTGATCTGTACAACTCTGGAACCTAAGACAAGAACGCTTAGTGAAATTCCTCAAGGTTCATCTGGTCAAATTCCTCAAAACTTGTTCTTTTCGAAAAACCTTCTCAGAACGCATATCACCACTCCGAATTCCTCGCACCTGTACTCTGTTCACAGGTACTCATGTCTGCTGCTGAATCACTAGGTTCTCATCAACTTAACTCATTTGCAGCATTCCTCGAAGAAAAACTGCATACTTCTTCAGAGAACTCGATTGTTCAAATTCCTCAACTGAAGAATATGGCAGATGGTAAGAAGCCGCAGAAAGGAGGAAAGAAACCTGAGGTTATGACTGCGTTTGAAATCCCTGAGGAAATTTATGTTGACTATTGCACACCTGATGAAGCAAAATTTGGCAAAGAAAACAAAAATCAGCGCAAGGTGCGCATTCAGAGGATTGAACGGAGATGGGCAAGGGAATGGAGGGAATACAGATATGTGACTCCAAAGTACACGAGGAAATTCGCCCTCAATCCTCCATGCCCAAGAGCTCCATTGGCACCTGGCCAAGTAGCTGACCCCACAAGCATCAAACGTGGTGAGGACTTTCCTGAAGAATGGGCTAAGCGCCAAGCTAAATTGGCAAGACAAGCCAAGGAGGCAGTGAAGAAATTTAATGAGGATTCTGCCACTGCTACTGCTACTGAGGCCTCGGTCAAACCGAGGAAATCCATGCCAAAGAAGACTGCTCGTAAGCCAAGTGCTTCACCAACAGCGCCCTCACGGCCAAGTTCCTCAGCAATGCCCTCACGGCAAATTCCTCACACTGCTACTGCTCCATCAAAGTCCTCAGCTCCTGTGCATCTGGCTACATGTCAAAGGACTGCTGGTTTCTCAATTGCCTCTGGTATTTCAGCAAGTTCCTCAGTTGCACCAATTTCCTCATCAGGCCCCACACTGTTGAAGACCAAAGCAACAGCTGGACGAGGTCCTCGGCCAAGTCCAAAGAAGAAACAGGTCGCATTCCATGTGCCTTCTGATGATGAAGCTTCTGAAGATGAACTTGCAGAAATCATCAGAGACAGACAGGTGAAGGCCGCTAGAGCCAAAGGCACATCTGTGCCACTGCTTTTGGATCCGAGAAAAATCCTCGATTACATTGATATCTGGCACAAGGATCCTAACACCCCTATGCCTGATTTTCATTTGACCCCTGGACAAAGTCATATGCTGACCCATTTCATCACTGAAGAGAAATGGAAGTTTGAAAAGGCAAGAGAGATTAGGAAAGCTCAATACAGAAAGGAGAAGCTCCTGAAGAAAAACATTGTCAGAATGACACCTGAGGAACTTCTCCAGGCTCAGTCTGAAATTCAAGCCCTCAGCAAAGACTTTTGATGCCTACTATGCTGATTGGCAAGGAGCTAAAGTAAGATTCGTCAATCTGACCAAGCACAAATGTTGCAGCCCCATCGCGACAAGAAAATCTTCAGGCTGCAGACTCTGCTCAGCCTGCTGAAGAACATGCCAGCACTGCTGAAGAAAATGCTCGTTCCAGGGCTGGTGAAGAAATTCCAGCCGCTGAAGAAATTGCCAGGGCATCCACTAGTGGTGCGCCTGAAGAAACTAAAGAGATCGGAGCAACTGCATCAGTTGCGCCTGAAGAAAATGAACCAGATTCCTCAGCTCCTCCCGCGGCCACACCAACTCCAATTCTTCCATCTGCTTCTGATGTGAAGAAGACCAAGGCTGCAGAGCGAGCTGCAGTGAAGAAAAGGAAGGCATCAGCTGCGTCAAACTCTTCGGCTGCGAAGAAAATGAAGCCAATGACCAGCTCACTCGAAAATCCAATTGATGTTGTTCCGATTTCCTCCATGCCATCAAAGGACCTTGTTCCTTTTGGAGAAGACTATGAGATCCCAAGCGGATCCGATGAAGAAAATCATTCTGCTGCTTCGTTAGAGCAGATTGATGAAGAAATTGAAGTGGAAGCAATCCCTTCAACCCCAATCATTTCCTCGCCTATGCCTCAGTTCACAGCTGAAGAGGCCGGTGTTGAGGAACTTGAAGAAGATGTGCATATTGGAAGCACAACGCCAGTGATGAACGATGACTTTTGGGAAAGTCAGCATCCAAATTCTCCACTCTTCACCCCAATCCAACAGATACCTCAGTCCCCTGCTCCAACTGTTCAAATGGGCTCTGAAGAAACTCATCCCACTTCATCTGTCCATGAAGAAATTCCAGCCACTAGTGCTGATGAACCTGCTGCTGCTGATCCTCAGACTGCACCTATTGAGGAACAAGAAATTCCTCAGCCTGAAGAACCCGAGCTCGCGATTCCTGAGGTGGTGATGCAACTCACTGACACCCCTCTGCCAAAGCCAAAGAATCCGTTCTCAAGCAAACAGAAGTTCAAGGCTGAAGATTTCTTTGCCGAGCACGTATTCTTCACTGATTATAATCCATATGATTCTGCTCGCATAAGGAAGAAGCGTTTCTGGACTGCCAGCCAAGCCAATTTCTATTCCTCAGTGCTCTTCAACAAAGACAAAGTCTTCGATCATGCACATATTCCTCATGTGGACATGGAGTCTCTGCCCGGCTTTGAGCCAGTCCTCGGTGTTCTTCACGATGCAGGACTTCTGAATTTCTGCACTGATATCTGTGACTGGAATGAAGAACTCATTCTTCAATTCTATGCAACTCTGCACATCACGGAGATGCTGAAGACGTGAACTCATGGGTATTAGACTGGATGTCTGAAAATACTCACTACAAGGCACCAACAACTGAATTGCTTCGTGCTCTACCACTCAGTCCTCCACTTGATGGTGCTCGTTGTATCTACAACGAACCAGAACTTTAAATCACTATATGCAAGTGCTGATGAAGCCTTTGAAGCCAAGGCAGGCCCCACGAACCAAATTCCTCGTCAAGGAATTACTCTATGTGCCTCGGACTGTCTATCGAATTCTGACGAAGACAATGAGTCCTATCAAAGGCCACGACTCAAATGATGAAGAAGTCGTTGGCATCATGAAGAATATGCTTTTCAACATCATTCATGGCATTCCCGTCAACTTCCATGATTTCTTCATGAGGACTCTGGCCAATATTGCTATGTCACCATTCGAGCTGAAGCCCTATGCTCCTTGGATTATGAGGTTCATTAGGGCAAGATCTTCACTGAATTACAAAGCTGACACTCTGAACCACGGTAGCTACTTGCCTCCCATTGAAGTCCTCAAACGGACAGTTTCATCAGCTGATGATAAAGGCAAGGCCGCTGCTGTGATCGATGAAGGCATTCGTCCATTGGATGGTCAATTTCGCAAGGCTGCATCTTACTCTACCAATGACGATTCTGCCACACATGACTCTACCGCAAATACCTCAGCCAAGCAAAATCCTCAAACCACAGCACCCAGGGTGATGACTGACCGTGAGTTACTCCTCAGTCTTCATCAGAAGGTTGATCGCAATCACAAATGGGTAAAGTGTCAGTTTGGTGCACTTCTTCACAATATGACCTCAACACACAATGCAGTGAAGAAGAACCAATACTACCTTCATGAAACCTTCAACCGCACCTGGGCTGTCCTCACTCATGTCTATAGCGCTGAAGAACTAAAGACTATGGGTCTCAAGGAAGAATTTGACTGGTCTGCACCTCCTCCGAAGAAATTCAAGAGGGTCAAAATTCCTCCACTGGTGGCCAGCTCTTATTCTTCATCGCGTGACACTGATGAGTATGAAGATTTGGACGACACTGTGGCAGGCCCTGCTACAACAAACAACCCCGACAACGCTGGCGCTCCTCCATCGACTTGAAATTCTTCAGGGGCGTTAGTCCTCAGTTTCAATCCTTTTGGTCATTTGATGACAAAGGGGGAGAAATCTGAGTTAGTCTTCAAGCGGGTTTATATTAAGGGCATTTTTTAGTTACAACTCTCGTTCTTCTGAAACTTTTATTTGGATCCAGTTGTAATCTTAAACCCGATGGTGCGCTGATACTTTTGTTGCATTATGCTTTGCATGCTTATTCCTCGTTAATGACATTGCACGCATGCTGAATCTCATCAGGCACCATATTTCATCATGCATTTCAAATTCTTCATATTATATATCAAATGCGTGTATGAATTACAAGATATAGGGGGAGATCTCCATGATTCAACTCTTCAAATGTGCATTGCCTCAAAAGCAAATTCCTCACTATGCACATCTTCAGGGGGAGTTCTTCTATATCTTGTAATCAAATTCCTCAATATCAGTGTATACACTTCATATGTTTATCCCCGTTGAAAACTTAACCTATGTTATCATCAATCACCAAAAAGGGGGAGATTGTAAGTGCATCTAGTGCCCCTTAGTGATTTTGGTGTATTGAAGACTTATAGGTTAAGGGACTAATGCGTTTGTGAGTGTACACAGGTCTATAAGTCTATTAAGGGCATTTACAGAGAAAGTCGACCCCTAAAAATGAAGTTCTTCAACTGAAGACTTTGATATTCTGAAGACTTTCTGAAGACTTTGAAAGTGAAGAAATTGGTGTGACCTTGAAGACTTGGTATTCATTTGTGGAACATGAAGCGTGAAGACTTTTGTTTTCGTAGTTTCATTTTCTCTTTCTTGAGTCATAGGAAACACCGTACTGTTAAAGGGGGTCGAGGAAATACTAAGGAAAAATTTCCATGTGATGCTCAACTCAAAATCCTACACCTACCAATCCCTTCGAGTGAAGCCTTTGGAAATCTCATACGGTTCAGTCACTTTCTTCAGTGATAGAGACGAAGTTCTTCTGGTCGCTGATGAATTTGTTCTGACTGAGGAGTTAGGAATTCGTCAGTGCGAATTACCTACACAGTGAGGATCATGATAACCCTGAGGAATTTGAGAGTCAAATTTCCGACCGTTGCTGTGCTGCGCGCCAGCTGTCCCAAAATATCTTATCCACCTAACGGTCATATCATTGAGGGGCATTTATGTCTTATCATGTCGGGCTGCTCCCTAGGCTATAAATAGCCGCCCCCTACAACCACTAGCTGGTTGGCTGCTCCGAGAGAAACTTGATACTTGTCATTTGAGAGCAACCCATCCTCCGAGGACTTTGAGCGAAAATCATCGAGTGAGGAAAACCCAAAACCAAACCCCTACAAACCCAAAGTGATTGAGCATCACTGAAGAAATTGATCCTGCGTGGATCCGACGCTTGTTACCTTTGAAGACTGTGCTTCTTCCAGACGGTTAGGCGTCAAGGTCTAGAGCATCCAAGAGGAATTGTGGATCGCCGAGTGACCAAGTCTGTGAAGGTTTGGAAGTCGCCTGAAGACTTACCACGAGTGATTGGACGAGGTCTGTGTGACCTTAGTTCAAGGAGAATACGGTGAGGACTGGGTGTCCTGAGCTGCGTGCTCAGCGACTGGGTGTCCGGGACTGTGTGTCCTCGAGTTTAAATACTCAGCCGCTCCAACCAGACGTACAACTGAGACAGCAGTTGGAACTGGTCTACCAAATCATTGTCTTCACCAACCTAACTGGTTCTATTTCCTCAACCCTTTCATTTCCTCATTACTGTGTTGAGTGTCTGTTCATATCTGTGTTTGAAGACTTTGACTGAAGACTTTCTCAATTTCCTCAGTTCAATTTCTTCAGTCTGTTTGTCTTCATCTTGTGTTATCCTGTGATTACCTTTCTGTACTCTGTGCTAGTCTTCATTTCATCATGATGACCATGCTTGTATTCTATCATGCTTACTTCTGAGTACTTATTCCGCTGCTAATAGTTCTTCACTAAGGAATTTCCTCACCGGCAAATTCCTCAGTGAAGAATTCATAAAAATCTCCTATTCACCCCCCCTCTAGTCGACATAACGCACTTTCAAGTTGCCGGTTACAGTGGGAGGTCGGGGGCGGAGAGATGCGTGTTACTCTCGTACACGTATGCACGTGTGTGCGAGGCGTTGGCTCTAACTGAACCCGAGCAAGGCGTTGGGCTCTAACTGAACCTGAGCGATTGCACTGCAGGCTACACGTTACTGAACCTGAGCGATCGATCGATGGCTGTTAATTGAACCCGATGGAGCGATTCCTTCGCTACTGCTGCTAACTGAAGCCGATCGATTGGA